>NC_068439.1:34928811-35251311 GCF_023373465.1 Oncorhynchus keta
CCATCGCTTCTGGATCGATGTTTCTATCACACTGTTGATTTTGAGTTGGACTAATATTTTAGTGTCATAAACCTGTAAACCTTTATATTTGTACAGGACACAAACATAAATGTTTTGATGATCAGATTGCCTGTTCTTGTTACAACCACCGAAGAAGCATTGGAATGATTGGGACTGGAGTGACACTGACACGTCAACAGTGTGATAATCGCTCTTGCTACTAATCATTGCCAGTCTGCCTTCACTCCTTTTCCTGACATGTGACATCAACCAGTGCAGAATTTCATTAGGGCTCTAATCAGTAGTAATCAGCAGTAAATATAGTCCATTCAGCGCCGGGGGCCTAATTGACAAAGCACTTCTATACTGAACAAGAATATAAACGCAAAATGTAAAGTGTTGGAGCAATGTTTCATGAACTGAAATAAAAGATCCCCCAAAAATTAAATTAAAATTGCCCAATAATGTTTGTACCATGTATTTGTGACACTACCATGTTGTGCTGCTACCATGTTGTTGTCATGTTGTGTTGCTACCATGCTGTGTTGTCATGTTGTGTTGCTAGCATGCTGTGTTGTCATGTTGTGTTGCTAGCATGCTGTGTTGTCATGTTTTGCTGTTATGTTGTTGTCTTTAGGTCTCTCTTTATGTAGCGTTGTGTCTCTCTTGTTGTGATGTGTGTTTTGTCCTATATTTATATTGTATTTATTTAATCCCAGGCCTCCGTCCCCACAGGAGACCTCCTGCCTTTTGGTAGGCCGTCATTGTAAATAAGAATTTGTTCTTAACTGACTTGCCTAGTAGTTAAATAAAGGTTAAATAAATAAAACCACACCAGTCAGGACCACCACATCCGGCTTCTTTACCTGCGGGATCGTCTGAGACCATCCACCCGGACAGCTGATGGAACTGTGGGTTTCCACAACCAAAGAATTTCTCAACAGTCAGAAACCATCTTAGGGAAGCTCATTTGCGTGCTTGTCATCCTCACCAGGGTCTTGACCTGACTGCTGTTTGGCGTCTTAACCGAATTCAGTGTGCAAATGCTCACCTTCGATGTCCACTGGCATGCTGGAGAAGTGTGCTCTTCACAGATGAATCCCAGTTTCAACTGTACTGGGCAGATAGCAGACACTGTGTATGGCGTCGAGTGCCCATGGTGTCGTTGTGGTTATGGTACGAGTAGGCATAAGTTACAGACTACAAACACAATTGCATTTTATCAATAGCAATTTGATGCACAGAGATACTGTGAGATCCTGAGGTCCGTTGTTGTGCCATTCTTCCGCTGCCATCACCTCATGTTTCAGCATGATAATGTACGTCCCCCATGTCGCAAGGATCTGTACACAATTCCTTGAAGCTGAAAATGTCCCAGTTCTTCCATGGCCTGCATACACACCAGACATGTCATCCATTGAAAATGTTTGGGATGCTCTGGATCGGCGTGTACGACAGTGTGTTCCAGTTCCCGCCAATATCCAGCAGCTTCTCATAGCCATTGAAGAGGAGTGGGACAACAATCAACAGCCGGATCAAGCTATGTGAAGGAGATGTCTCACTACATGACACAAATGGTGGTCACACCAGATACTGACTGGTTTTCTGATCCACGCCCTTACTTTTTTTTAAAGGTATTTGTGACCAACATATGCATATCTGTATTCCCAGTGATGTGAAATCCATAGATTAGAGGGCCTCCCAAGTGGCGCAGCAGTCTACGGCACTGCATCGCTGTGCTTGAAGCATCACTACAGACCCGAGTTCGATCCCAGGCTATGTCACAACTGATTGTGACCGGGAGTCCCACACAACTGGCCAGGCGTCGTCCGGGTAAGGGGAGGGTTTGGCCGGGGGGGCTTTACTTAGCTCATCGTGCTTTACTTAGCTCATCGTGCTTTAGCGACTCCTTGTGGCCCGGGCGCCTGCAAGCTGACTTCGGTCGTCAGTTAAACAGTGTTTCATCCGACACGTTGGTTCGGCTGGCTTCCAGGTTAAGCGGGCAGTGTGTTAAGAAGCACGGTTTGGCAGGTCATGTTTCGTAGGATGCATGACTCGACCTTCACCTCTCCCGAGCCCTTTGGGGAGTTGCAGCGATGAGACAAGATCGTAATTGGATATCAAAAAAAGGGGTGAAAATACACAAAATAAATGATCCATAGATTAGGGCCTAATGAATATATTTCAATTGACTGATTTCCTTATATGAACTGTAACGTTTAGATTTTTGTTCAGTGTAATATAGATAGAAATAGAAGGCCTGAAATACACACACACAAACACAAACACACAGGCTAGCTTGGATGATTAATGAATAAACAAATGTTACATTTGAATCCCCTACGTGGAGAAATCTCAATGACTGAACCAAAATGACAATAATAGGCGAGACTGGAAATGAAAGGCACAATCCCAGTTATCTGATGGTAATTATTTGGATGATTACCTTAAATTAGTTGAATAGTATCATGTAATATATTCCAACCAAATAACCACCTACCACATCAAAGCTCATAAATACACCTTTACCTGATGCACATAGTGGCTCCATGGCCTCTGTACTTCAATGAGCAGTTAAATAATGACACACTCTGAAAGCTCAGGCCCCTTGAGAAAAACAAGGACATTATCGTCTTTCAAGATATGATTTTTACCCAGCTAAATGGTTGCCAAGAAACATCCAGAACTACAAAATGTCAATAAATCTGTTGAAAATCAACCACTCTGCCTTACATTATGCCGATTTTCAGCATAGCCTTCACTAGCGACATTGTGACAAATTTAGCGTCACTGCACAATACCACATCCTTGAATCATTCTGAGAGTACATTTTTAGAGGAGTTGTATCGATTTGAGCACATACAGATGTAGGATCGTAATTTTTCTACAGCAAGAAAATGATCCTGCAGGAACAGGAAATGTGCATTTTTATGTGGATTATAATTGTTGGCCATTTTTTGTAGGGGTTGATAAAAATAAATTAAGTGGAAAATACAAACTGGAAGCCTTTTTAAACCTTAATACACTACGTTTGCATGTCCTGCTATGCAGGGAAATTCTCAGCAACAAAAGAGTGATCAAATTAAGGTCCTACATCTGTTCAACTCTTATCGACAGAAATCAGGACCCACTAGCTCCTGAAGCAAAAGACGCTCAACCAAAGAATCCCCCTCTTTACGCCATAAATTAAGCCTCGTCAACCAATCACCTCAGAGATAGGAAGGCATCTACCCAGTGGGGGTCCATGGAGGCTGGAGGTTGATGTTGTTCTCTTGTGATTTCCATCTTTCGTCTTTTCCTAATCCCAACCTGCGAGTGGGATCACTCGCTCTCTCCTATTCCCACAGCCCACACTCTGAACTCCACAAGCCTCTTCTCATAGCTCTTCAGTTACCCACAACCCCCTCGGTGACAATACGGGGCGGCACTGTTGCATATCGTAAGGGAAAGCCTGTATTATTGCATGATGAATCCATATGTGGTCATGTGTGTGTGTGGTTGATCATTGAGCAGTGGTTGGTTCCTCTGTGGCTTCTTGGCTGGTTTCTTCTGTGTTGACCATTATAAGAGGCCCCCGTTAGATTGAGACATGCATGTTTTGGGTTGTCTAACAGCCGTGGGTTCCTACGTGTTTCCTTGCTGATTGTTTCAATGTGACATGGAAGATGCCACTACATTGGAATGTATTGCTTTTAAACATACAGGGAAAAGAAGGGCTTTTGAATTTAATTGAAATATGTGAGAGATGGCCTTCATAATTGACATTTCTAAAGCAAACACGCATCTTCACAGTGAAAATTACAAAGGAAATGTCAACTTAGCTCGTTATCGGGTGACCTTCCTTTGCCATTTATTAATCATTTATAATAAATTAATAAGGCATGAATAAAACATGAGTAAGGCATGAATAAGCTATATTAACAAGAGGGACCTACGCTGAAAGGGACTCGATTAATGGAGGTTTCAAAGAACAGGGGTAAGACAGGTACTACTTCATTGACCTGAGCAGCAAGTGACAGATGGGTAGAATGCTCTGCTCTCATCACAAAGGGACAGATTGGTGGAGGAGAGGGAGCTGTTAGTGGATTGGGCTATGTAATCACCACAATGGGTTAGCCAGGTCTCTTATAGAGACCTATACTGAATCCCACTGAGCCTGGCGACTCAGGCAGATTGGCAACAAATAGATGGAGAGATTGGAGGAGGTTACGAAAGTGTGGAGGAGATGGGAAGAGGAGAGATGGATAGAGGAGAAGGGAAGAGGAGAGATGGATAGAGGAGAAGGTAGGGTGATGGACTGAGGTGGTTACAGAGAGGGAAAGGAGAGATGTGGAAAGAAGGAGAGAGGGAAAGAGAGGAGGAGAAGAGAAAAGGTTGAGAGAGTGCTTTTAGAACGAGTGGGTAAATAAGATGGGGAGTGGAGCAGAGAGGGGAAGGAGAGGTGAGAGAAAAGGTTGAGAGAGTGCTTTTAGAACGAGTGGGTAAATCAGATGGGGAAGGAGAGGTGAGAGAAATGAAAACAACATTGAACGACACAGAAATAGGAAAATAGTGAAGGGAATTAAAAGATACAGTAAAGAGAGAAATACATTAATACTGGACTATAAATACAGTCAGGTCAACAATTATTGGCACCCTTGATAAAACTGTTTAATAAATAATCCAAATGCTGTGCTATATTGAATGCTCAGATTTGTTTACAAATGATATTATTTTATACTAATACAATGAATCTTACTGTACATAGCAAAAATAGAGGGAGAATGAGGCAGAGTGGTCCTGTGAAGTGAATGACAGTGTTCAGTTAGGACTTGTCCTGCCAATGGAGCAGCACAGGCACCAGGGGCCAGAGCATTGAGTTTCAGCTTCTACACAGAGGAGCTCCTATTACAATGACTAATGGACCAGGGGTTGATGTGTGTGTGTTTTTTCAACATATGAGACTGAAAGCCAGAACGCTTTTTTTCATCTTGTTTTTGTCAAATCACCCTGTGTGAAATTAAAAGCAGCATCACTGTTATCATTCAGTTAAATGCAAATTCTCTTCTTTTTTTGTGGTGGTGGTGCACAGCCCTCCTCGGGTTCTGCCTGTCTAAGAGCTGGGAAAACATGTCAGACGAGATCTGCTTCTCTTCCTCTCTCTCTCTCTCTAAACACACACACACACACACACGCTTTACTTGCTTTAATTACCGTTCTGTTTTCAATGCACCCCTCGACCACTCCCCTGTTCACCCGTCAAGTTGAAAGCACATGCCACTGCTACCACGATTAGTCTTGTCAGAGACGAGCGCTGCTGCCACTGTGCTTTTTACTCCCACGCTAATTAGCCGGGTATTTTTACAACACAATGGATGTAGATTTTAGAACAAGGACCGTTTAACCACCTGGCGAAGAGACGAAAGATGATTCCCTTTTTTTGTGGAGAAAGAAAGAGAAATTATATTTTACATTTAGACATAGGGCCCTGCTAGAATACTTTTCAAATGCATCCTTCCTTCAGTCCTTGCCTTCTTCCTTCCTTCTTTGAAGTAATCCTAGATCTGACATTTTTGGACTAGGTTAAATTATGTAGTGGAACCCTTGCTTACACCTTTCCAGTTGTGTACGATTAGTGGTAATTACTTCAAGGCAGGGAGCGGAGGGATACATTTCACAACTATTCAAAACGGTTTTAGTCAGATTTACAAGTGATGGATATCTGTCCTGGAGATTCGAAGTTGGGTAGCTGCTCAAATCACAGTTAGCAGATGTTAATGCGAGTGTAGCGAAATGCTTGTGCTTCTAGTTCTGACAGTGCAGTAATATCTAACAATTCCCCAACAACTACCTAATACACACAAATATAAAGGGGGAATGAGATAATGTACCTGTAAGTATATGGATGAGCGATGGCCGAGCGGCATAGGCAAGGTGCAATAGATGGTATAAAATACAGTATATACATGTGATATGAGTAATGTAAGATATGTAAGCATTATTAAAGTGGCATTATTTAGAGTGGCATTGTTTAAAGTGACGAGTGATTCATTTATTAAAGTGGCCAGAGATTGGGTCTTAATGTAGGCAGCAGCCTCTCTGAGTTAGTGATTGCTGTTTAGCAGTCTGATGACCTGAGATAGAAGCTGTTTTTCAGTCTCTCGGTCCCAGCTTAGATGCACCTGTGCTGACCTCGCCTATATCGTTTGACATTGAGAAGCCATAAATTGCCAGTATCATCATGATTCCTTATAGATGGACATCATGTATTGTAGAAACAAATTAGATCCTTTTTAGGGAACGCGTTTACTGTACATTAAGTCCTTGGGGGTCCGTCATATGTATGTCAGAATAGACTGTGTCTGTTGAAATGATGATGACTTTGAAAGAACCATAGCCATCTGTGCCAAATACCTTTGGAAATAGGAACGCAGATGAATTATACGATGACTAACCCCCATATAATGTAAAGTACTTTGAGACCTAGGCCTTGAACGTTGTATAAATGCATTCCATCCGTGATTCACCCTGTTAACCTTAGAGATTTTGTTATAAGCAGTCATTTGGTAGAGTGAGCTGTACTACCTCCGTCAACTATGAGCCTTATAGACTCAGGTCAGGGACAGCCACTGTATGATACCTTGCATATCTGATCTGAGGTCAGAGCAGTAGAACATGTAGGAGGCAGCATGTTGGACACAGAGATAAATAAATGTGTTAAGTGAATTATGATTATGCAATGATTCATTTCTGATGGCGTTGAGCAAGGTAGAGACTCGATCATAGAAGTAGTAAATATAACATAATAAAGTGATTGTCACGACTTCCGCCGAAGTCGGTTCCTCTCCTTGTTCGGGCGGCGTTCTGCGGTCGACGTCACCGGGCTTCTAGCCATCGTCGATCCACCTTTCATTTTCCATTTGTTTTGTCTTATTTTCCCACACACCTGGTTTACATTCCCTCATTACTTGTCGTGTATTTAACCTCTAGCAATCCCGTATCCGGGAGTGTAATTATAGCCTTCAAGCGCATTACCATAACGCAACGTTTCCTATTCATGAAAATCGCAAATGATATTAAATAAATATATTCAAACACAAGCTTAGCCTTTTGTTAACAATACTGTCATCTCAGATTTTCAAAATATGCGTTACAGCCAATGCTAGACAAGCATTTGTGTAAGTTTAGCATGGCATAATGCTATGCTAGGCTGTGCTGGCAGCAGGCAACATTTTCACAAAAATAAGAAAAGCAAACAAATTAAATAATTTACCTTTGAAGAACTTCAGATGCTTTCACTCAGGTGACTCCCAGTTAGATAGCAAATGTTCCTTTTTTCCAAAAATAATATTTTTGCAGGCGAAAAACGTCACGTTTGTTCATCCTGCTTGGCTGAGAAATCGACAGAAAAATACTTAAACTATAATGCATTAGCATAACGCAACTTTTTCTATTCATAAAAATCGCAAATGAAATGAAATAAATATATTGAAACACAAGCTTAGCCTTTTGTTAACAACACTGTCATCTCAGATTTTCAAAATATGCTTTTCAACCAAAGCTACACAAGCATTTGTGTAAGAGTATTGATAGCCTAGCATAGCATTAAGCCTAGCATTCAGCAGGCAACATTTTCACAAAAACAAGAAAAGCATTCAAATAAAAATAATTTACCTTTGAAGAACTTCGGATGTTTTCAATGAGGAGACTCAGTTAGATAGCAAATGTTCATTTTTTCCAAAAAGATTATTTGTGTAGGAGAAATCGCTCCATTTTGTTCATCACTTTCATTCACAAATTAATTCACTACAACGCCAAACTTTTTCCAAATTAACTCCATAATATCGACAGAAACATGGCAAACGTTGTTTAGAATCATCCTCAAGGTATTTTTCACATATCTATTCGATGATAATTCCTTCGTGGCAGTTGGGTATCTCCTCAGTAGCAAACGGAAAAGTACTGCAGCTGGAGATTACCCAATAATTGCAACGGAGGACACCAAGCGACCACCTGGTAAATGTAGTCTCTTAGGGTCAATCTTCCAATGATATGCCTACAAATATGTCACAATGCTGCAGACACCTTGGGGAAAACGTGGAAAAGGTAAACTGACTCCTAGCTCCTCCACAGCCATATAAGGAGTCATTGCCATGTGGCGGTTTCAGAAAATGTGGCACTTCCTGATTGTATTTTTATCTGTGTTTTTTCTGTAACATCAGTTCTGTGGCACTCACAGACAATATCTTTGCAGTTTTGGAAACGTCAGAGTGTTTTCTTTCCAAAGCTGTCAATTATATGCATAGTCGAGCATCTTTTCGTGACAAAATATCTTGTTTAAAACGGGAAAGTTTTTCATCCAAAAATTAAAAGAGCGCCCCCTATATCGAAGAAGTTAACCCTCTGTTCCCCCCATGTCTTTGTGTGAGATTGTTTGTTGTAAGGGCATGTGCACTTATGTCTGGTTTTCCGACTGGTTATTTTACCCGTATTTTGTTCTTGTGGGTACAGCTTGTTTTTGCATTATTAAAGTGCTCCAGTTGTTACCCTTTCCTTCGTCTGACTTCCCTGCAGTCAGTTACGCACCGCTTACAGGGATCTTATTTCTATGGGGTCAAATCTGACCCCATAGAAGATTTTGAGAATTTGAGAGTGCCGAAGGAGAGAGATTTATTTTCCAAACTTTATTACTACACTCTTCCAGCACAGTGGTGTGGGAGGTTTGGGTTTGGAGGCATTTCACTGTGAGGTTGCAGGTTCAGTTTCCAGATACTGTGTGTCTCTGTCATTGATCAAATAAGCCTAAGAGGTGAAGTATGGGAAATACCTAGGTGCCTGTGAAGTTCTAAAAACTTCCAAACTAAGTCATCTCACTCCACTTTATTTGGCAGAATTATTGGTGCAGTGCATGTGCAACACAGTGCTATAACATCTTCTAGTACAATTTTTTTTTTTTTTTTTTTTTTTTTTTTGTAACAAGCTAACTTTTTAGGTCTCACAACTGTAGGGCCAAGAGCCAAACTAAGAGATGGCATGAGTTTGAATCAACTCATATATTTTCCTTGGTTTCCCCTAAACCCTATTGATATTTAAAACCATGTCCGTCTCAAGTGTGCGCGGTGTAGTTTAAGTTTTTTTGTAAGCGAGCTTGATAAATGTGCCGTATGGATTACTTAACCAAAGACTTGATTCAAGAGAGGGGCTTTTCATCACATTATGCTCCTACTTCCCATTACCCCCTCCACAAAATTAAAGACGGTGTACGGAAGTTAAGTTGCTAATTTACCTCAAATTTTGTCTTGAGGTGTAGGATCTTAATTTTAAATCTGAAACTTGTTGTGTATTTCAGGTTTAAAAAAGGCTTCTGAAGTTTGATATTCCCTTACGAAAAATGTATCAACCCCTACAAAAAAATGTCAATTTCTAATCCAGATAATAATTCACATTTCCTGTTGCTGCGGGATCATTTTCCTGCTGTAGCAAACTGGCTCAAATGAAGATCCTACATCTGTACTTGTGACTTGGCAAGGCTAACTTTCTGCATCCTGTTGTTTTGTTTTACTGCGGGGGACAGGATATAGCAACACACAGGGACTGGCAACAGGTGGTGCTACACAATATGGATCCAGCTGGCTAGTTTGTTCATTTATTTTGTGAAGGGCAACCAAATCAACTAACGGGATTGAACAAAGGGCCCATCTCTCAATCTTGAAAGCAATGAGGAAAAAGCACAGCTTGTGCCCAGATTGTGCACCTGAATCCTTTGTGTTAATCCCTCTGTTCTCTCTCTCTCTCTCTGTCTCTCTCTCTCTCTCTCTGTCTCTCTCTCTGTCTCTCTCTGTCTCTCTCTGTCTCTCTCTCTCTTGTCTGTCTCTCTCTCTCTCTCTCTCTCTCTGTCTCTCTCTCTGTCTCTCTCTCTGTCTCTCTCTCTGTCTCTCTCTCTCCTCTTCTGTGGCAGGTGTTACTGGCTTAGTTCAAATTGATGGAGAAGGCGATCGGGAGATTGACTTTGCCTTGTGGGACATGACCGATCTTGACTCTGGGGTCTTTCAGGTAGGCACTGACTGCTCCTCTAGCAAAATGGTGGTTAGGCACAAACACACACTGGCACATAAATACACGCTCACACTCTGTAGCTGTGTTCTTTGTCCTCTTCCAGTGTAGCAGCTACAAAACCTGCAATGACATGCACTTTCGTTCAACACCCAAAGTTAGGCTAACCATCTATCCTGTGTATCTCCAGATCGTATCCGTCTACAACAGCACCCTGAAGGAGTTGGTTCCAGTGCCGGGCATGAAGGTCCAGTGGCCGGGGGGCGCCCCGCCCCAAGACATCCCCGACTGTGGCTTCAAGAATGACAAGCCCGCTTGCTTAGCACGTATGCACCGAGGAACCCCTGGGGCCTCATTTATCAACATACAAATACAGTGGGGAGAACAAGTATTTGATACACGGCCAATTTTGCAGGTTTTCCAACTTACAAAGCATGTAGAGGTCTGTAGTTTTTATCATAGGTGCACTTCAACTGTGAGAGACGGAATCTAAAACAAAAATCCAGAAAATCACATTGTATGATTTTTAAGTAAGTAGTTTGCATTTTGTTGCATGACATAAGTATTTGATACATCAGAAAAGCAGAACTTAATATTTGGTACAGAAACCTTTGTTTGCAATTACAGAGATCATACGTTTCGTGTAGTTCTTGACCAGGTTTGCACACACTGCAGCAGGGATTTTGGCCCACTCCTCCATACAGACCTTCTCCAGATCCTTCAGGTTTCGGGGCTGTCGTTGGGCAATACGGACTTTCAGCTCCCTCCAAAAATGTTCTATTGGGTTCAGGTCTGGAGACTGGCTAGGCCACTCCAGGGCCTTGAGATGCTTCTTAAGGAGCCACTCCTTAGTTGCCCTGGCTGTGTGTTTTGGGTCGTTGTCATGCTGGAAGACCCAGCCATGACCCATCTTCAATGGTCTTACTGAGGGAAGGAGGTTGTTGGCCAAGATCTCGCGATACATGGCCCCATCCATCCTCCCCTCAATATGGTGCAGTCATCCTGTCTCCTTTGCAGAAAAGCATCCCCAAAGAATGATGTTTCCACCTCCATGCTTCACGATTGGGATGGTGTTCTTGGGGTTGTACTCATCCTTCTTCTTCCTCCAAACATGGCGAGTGGAGTTTAGACCAAAAAGCTCTATTTTTGTCTCATCAGACCACATGACCTTCTCCCATTCCTCCTCTGGATCAGGCGGGTGGTCATTGGCAAACTTCAGACGGGCCTGGACATGCGCTGGCTTGAGCAGGGGGACCTTGCGTGCACTGCAGGTTTTTAATCCATGGCGGCGTAGTGAGTTACTAATGGTTTTCTTTGAGACTGTGGTCCCAGCTCTCTTCAGGTCATTGACCAGGTCCTGCCGTGTAGTTCTGGGCTGATCCCTCACCTTTCCTCATGATCATTGATGCCCCACGAGGTGAGATCTTGCATGGAGCCCCAGACCGAGGGTGATTGACCATCATCTTGATCATCTTGATGGTCATCTTGATGGCCCATCCCAGCCTTGTGCAGGTCTACAATTTTATCCCTGATGTCCTTGCACAGCTCTCTGGTCTTGGCCATTGTGGAGAGGTTGGAGTCTGTTTGATTGAGTGTGGGGACAGGTGTCTTTTATACAGGTAACATGTTCAAACAGGTGCAGTTAATACAGGTAATGAGTGGAGAGAGAACAGGAGGGCTTCTTAAAGAAAAACTAACAGGTCTGTGAGAGCCGGAATTCTTACTGGTTGGTAGGTGATCAAATACTTATGTCATGCAATAAAATGCAAATTAATTACTTGAAAATCATACAATGTGATTTTCTGGATTTTTGTTTTAGATTCCGTCTCCCACAGTTGAAGTGTACCTATGATAAAAATGACAGACCTCTACATGCTTTGTAAGTAGGAAAACCTGCAAAATCGGCAGTGTATCAAATACTTGTTCTCCCCACTGTATGTATATTTGCATACGAATTAACAAAACCCCTGGAGATTTTATAAACACTGAGAGAAACATTCAAATGTTGTGCTGCTCACAATTATGGCCGTTGCGGTGGCCATATTAACACCACGCCGGCAGTCATGATGATAGGAGACAAATTTCCTGTGACCGTTGATCACGGTAATCTCAATCCAAAACTATGCAAATTAATGGCGCTGATGGGTAGCCTACCAATCTTGCTAATGGTCCTTGCTAATTAGCTGGTACTCAGCGCTCAGCATGCTTTTTGCAGTTTGGAAGAGTTTGTGCAAATATTATGATGACATATTGACATTTTTGTTAATTTTGGACTTCGCTAAGGATTTATACGTCAAAATTATTGACAGATTTCTTCAGTTATCTTTGACTAATTCTAACTATTTTGAGGAAGTGTATGCTGGCTATGGCATCTTAAAATGGTCAAACAGTACTACTGCTGATTTAGTTTCTCATTCGGATCGACTATCCGACTTTGGCTAGCCACCAGCCGAACTGAAGCGTTCTGACTCCTTTAGAGTGCTGTTATGAAATGGATACGGTAAAGCCTGACCCGGACCCATTATGCAGACATTTTTTAAACCTGTTCCGAAAGGACCAACTGTCCAATACAAGTGAAGGAAGCTGCAGAAATGGTTTTGCCAAATGTTTTTCTACTTTATTCAACCGGAGCCATGGAGAAAGGGGAAGAGAGAGAGAGAGGCAAAGAGCGAGCAGCTGTTGGCTATTAGGAGGAGTGGAGGGTGTGTGTGTGTGTGTGACACATAGGAAGCTCAGAGCACCATAAGGCACAGAGGGAGAGAACGCAACCACTTATCTCATGCTAGACTAACTTCTTGCTAGTTATTTATCATTCCATCTGGTTACATAGTAGCTGTCTTCAAATGTATTTATATAGCCCTTCTTACATCAGCTGATATATCAAAGTGCTGTACAGAAACCCAGCCTAAAACCCCAAACAGCAAGCAATGCAGGTGTAGAAGCACGGTGCTCGGAAAAACTCCCTAGAAAGGCTGAAACCTAGGAAGAAACCTAGAGAAGAACCAGGCTATGAGGGGTGGCCATTCCTCTTCTGGCTGTGCAAGGTGGAGATTATAACAGAACATGGCCAAGATGTTCAAATGTTCATAAATTACCAGCATGGTCAAATAATAATAATCACAGTAGTTGTCGAGGGTGCAACAAGTCAGCACCTCAGGAGTAAATGTCAGTTGGCTTTTCATAGCCGATCATTGAGAGTATATCTACCGCTCCTGCTGTCTCAAGAGAGTTGAAAACAGCAGGTCTGGGACAGGTAGCACGTCCGGTGAACAGGTCAGGGTTCCATAGCCGCAGGCAGAACAGTTGAAACTGGAGCAGCACGGCCAGGTGGACTGGGGACAGCAAGGAGTCATCATGCCAGGTAGTCCGGAGGCATGGTTATAGGGCTCAGGTCCTCCAAGAGAGAGAAACAAAGAGACAGAGAGAGAGAGAGAGAAATAGAGAGAGCATACTTAAATTCACACAGGATAAGACAGGAGAAATACTCCAGATATAACAGACTGACCCTAGCCCCCTGAAACATAAACAACTGCAGCATAAATACTGGAGGCTGAGACAGGAGGTGTCAGGAGACACTGTGGCCCCATCTGATGATACCCCCGGACAGGGCCAAACAGGCAGGATATTACCAAAGCACAGCCCCCACACCACTAGAGGGATATCTTCAACCACCAACTTACCATCCTGAGACAAGGCCGAGTATAGCCCACAAAGATCTCCGCCATGGCACAACCCAAGGGGGGGCGCCAACCCAGACAGGAAGACCGTGTCAGGGACTCAACCCACTCAAGTGACGCGCCCCTCCTAGGGATGGCATGGAAGAGCACCAGTAAGCCAGTGACTCAGCCCCTGTAATAGGGTTAGAGGCAGAGAATCCCAGTGGAAAGAGGGGAACCGACCAGGCAGAGACAGCAAGGGCGGTTCGTTGCTCCAGAGCCTTTCCGTTCACCTTCACACTCCTGGGCCAGACTACACTCAATCATATGACCCACTGAAGAGATGAGTCTTCAGTAAAGACTTAAAGGTTGAGACCGAGTCTGCATCTCTCACGTGGGTAGGCAGACCATTCCATAGAAATGGAGCTCTATAGGAGAAAGCCCTGCCTCCAGCTGTTTGCTTAGAAATTCTATGGACAATTAGGGGGCCTGCATCTTGTGACCGTAGCGTACGTGTAGGTATGTACGGCAGGACCAAATCGGAAAGATGGGTAGGAGCAAGCCCATGTAATGCTTTGTAGGTTAGCAGTAAAACCTTGAAATCAGCCCTTGCCTTAACAGGAAGCCAGTGTAGGGAGGCTAGCACTGGAGTAATATGATTCAAAAAATAAATCATTTGTTCTAGTCAGGATTCTAGCAGCTGTATTTAGCACTAACTCAAGTTTATTTCGTGCTTTATCCGGGTAGCCGGAATGTAGAGCATTGCAGTCGTCTAACCGAGAACAGGTAATAAAAGCATGGATTCATTTTTCTGCATAATTTTTGGACAAAGTTCCGGATTTTTGCAATGTTACATAGATGGAAAAAAGCTGTCTTTGAAACAGTCTTGATATGTCAAAAGAGAGATCAGGGTCCAGATTAACCCCGAGGTCCTTCAAAGTTTTATTTGAGACGACTGTACAACCATCAAGATTAATTGTTAGATTCAACAGAAGATCTCTTTGTTTCTTGGGACCGAGAACAAGCATCTCTGTTTTGTCCGAGTTTAAATGTAGAAAGTTTGCAGCCATCCACTTCCTTATGTCTGAAACACAGGCTTCTAGCGAGGGCAATTTTGGGACTTCACCATGTTTCATTGAAATGTACAGCTGTGTGTCATCCGCATAGCAGTGAAAGTTAACATTATGTTTTCGACTGCATCAAACTGAAAGAAGCTAGCTGAGCTTTTCACTGTCTTACAGTTGGCCTACACATTTAAAAAATAAAATATTTAACCTTTTATTTAACCAGGTAGGCCAGTTGAGAACGAGTTCTCCTTTACAACTGCAACCTGGCCAAGATAAAGCAAAGCAGTGCGACAAAAACAACAACACAGAGTTACACAAGGGATAAATAAATGTACAGTCAATAACACAATAGAAAAATCTGTATACAGTGTGTGCAAATGAAGTAAGGAGGTAAGGCAATAAATAGGCCAATAGTGGTGATGTAATTACAATTTAGCCATTTACACTGGAGTGCTATATGTGCAGATGTGCAAGTAGAAATACTGATGTGCAAAAGAGCAGAAAAACAAAAACAAATATGGGGATGAGGTAGGCAGTTGGTTGGATGGGCTATTTACAGATGGGCTGTGTACAGCTGCAGCAATCGGTAAGCTGATCTGAAAGCTGACGCTTAAAGTTAGTTGGAGGGATATGTCTCCAACTTCAGTGATTTTTGCAATTCGTTCCAGTCATCGGCAGCAGAGAACTGGAAGGAAAGGCGGCCAAAAGAGGTGTTGGATGACCAGTGAAATATACCTGCTGGAGCGTGTGCTACTGGGGGGTGTTGCTATGGTGACCAGTGAGCTGAGATAAGGCAGAGCTTTACCAAGCAAAGACTTACAGATGACCTGGAGCCAGTGGGTTTAGCGACGAATATGTAGTGAGGTCCGGCCAACGAGAGCATAGAGGTCGCAGTGGTGGGTAGTATATGGGGCTTTGGTGACAAAACGGATGGCACTGTGATAGACTGCATCCAATTTGCTGAGTAGAGTGTTGGAGGCTATTTTGTAAATGACATCGCCGAAGTCAAGGATCGGTAGGATAGTCGGTTTTACGAGGGTATGTTTGGCAGCATAAGTGAAGGAGGCTTTGTTGCAAAATAGAAAGCAGATTCTAGATTTAACTTTGATTGGAGATGCTTAATGTGAGTCTGGAAGGAGAGTTTACAGTCTAGCCAGACACCTAGGTATTTGTAGTTGTACACATATTCTAAGTCACAACCGTCCAGAGAAGTGATGCTAGTCAGGCGGGCGGGTGCGGGCTTTTAAGAGCAGTTGGAGGTTGGAGTTTTGTATGGCGTTGAAGCTTGTTTGGAGGTTTGTTAACACAGTGTCCAAAGAAGGACCAGATGTACAGTTGAAGTCGGAAGTTTACATACACTTAGGTCGGAGTCATTAAAACTCATTTTTCAACCACTCGACAAATTCCTTGTTAACAAACTATAGTTTTGACAAGTCAGTTTGGACATCTACTTTGAGCATGACACAAGTAATTTTTCCAACAACACTGTATCACATTTCCAATGGGTCAGAAGTTTACATACAATAAGTTGAAAATTCCAGAAAATTATGTCATGGCTTTAGAAGCTTCTGATAGGCTAATTGACATAATTTGAGTCAATTGTAGGTGTACCTGTGGATGTATTTCAAGGCCTACCTTCAAACCCATTGCCTCTTTGCTTGACATCATGGGAAAATCAAAAGAAATCAGCCAAGACCTCAGAAAACAATTGTTGACCTCCACAAGTCTGGTTCATCCTTGGGAGCATTTCCCAAACGCCTGAAGGTACCATGTTCATCTCTACAAACAATAGTATGCAATAAACACAATGGGACCACGCAGCTGTCATACCGCTCAGGAAGGAGACGAGTTCTGTCTCCTAGAGATGAACGTACTTTGGTGCAAAAAGTGCAAATCAATTCTAGAACGACAGCAAAGGACCTTGTGAAGATGCTGGAGGGAACAGGTACAAAAGTATCTATATCCACAGTTAAACCAGTATTATATCAACATAACCTGAAAGGCCGCTCAGCAAGGAAGAAGCCACTGGTCCAAAACCGCCATAAAAAAGCCAGACAACTGTTTGCAATTTGCACAGGGGGACAAAGATACTTTTTGGAGAAATGTCCTCTGGTCTGATGAAACAAAAATTGAACTGTTTGGCCATAATGACCATCGTTATGATTGGAGGAAGAAGGGGGTGGCTTGCAAGCCGAAGAACACCATCCCAACCGTGAAGCACGGGGTTGACAACATGTTGGGGGGGTGCTTTGCTGCTGGAGGGACTGGGGCACTTCACAAAAGATATGGCATCATGAGGCGTGAAAATTATGTGGATATATTGAAGCAACATCTCAAGACATCAGTCAGGGACTTAACCTTTCTGGGATCGTTAGGGACGCTATAGCGTCCCACCTTGCCAACAGCCAGTGAAATTGCAGGGTGCCAAATTCAAAACAACAGAAATCTCTTAATTAAAATTCCTCAGCCATACAAGTATTTTGCACCATTTTAAAGATACACTTCTCCTTAATCCAACCACAGTGTCCGATTTCAAAATGGCTTTTCGGCGAAAGCAGAACATATCATTATGTTAGGTCAGCAACTAGTCACAGAAAGCATTCAGCCATTTTCCAACCAAAGAGAGGTGTCACAAAAAGCAAAAATATAGATAAAATGAATCACTAACCTATGACGATCTTCATCAGATGACACTCCCAGGACTCAATGTTACACAATACATGTATGTTTTGTTCGATTAAGTTCATATTTATATCCAAAAACCTCAGTTTACATTGCCATGTTCAGAAATGCCTCCAAAACATCCAGAGAAATTGCAGAGAGCCACATCAAATAACATACAGTGGGGCAAAAAAGTATTTAGTCAGCCACCAATTGTGCAAGTTCTCCCACTTAAAAAGATGAGAGTGGCCTGTAATTTTCATCATAGGTACACTTCAACTATGACAGACAAAAGGAGAAAAAAATCCAGAAAATCACATTGTAGGATTTTTTATTAATTTATTTGCAAATTATGGGTGAAGGAGAAGCGGGGGGGCTTGGGCCAATTGCTGCGGGAGGGTGTGGAGCTGTTGGCCGGGGTTGTGGTAGACAGGTGAAAAGCATGCTTTGTGAAATTCTCGATTATCGTGGATAACATAACTCCACTCTGATTATAGCGTAAATAGCAGCCTACCTGTTGGCTTTTGGTCGTTGTAACTTTTCTTTCTCATTTCTGTAATTTAAATTCCATCTTTCATTGATTAGATATCCCCTGCCTTTATTGCTACAAAGCATAGCAGCAATGCAGTTGTCTCTCTCTCCCTGCTGGAAGGGAAAGGATCAGAGCCCATGCATAGAGTTGCATCAAATCAAATACATTTGCATTTGTCATGTGTGTCGAATACAACTAGTGTAGACCTTACGGTGAAATGCTTACTTACTAGCCCTTAACCAACAATGAAGTTCAAGAAATAGAGTTAAGAAAATATGTACTAAATATCTTTATTTAGTAAAGTTCTAAATAAGTTTATAAAGTAAAGTAAAAAAAAAAAGTAAAAATATATAAGTAACACAATAAAATAACAATAACGAGACTATATTCAGGGGGTACCGATTCTGAGTCAATGTGCGAGGGTACAGGATAGTCGAGGTAATTTGTACATGTAGGTACGGGTAAAGTGACTATAAATAGATGATAAACAGCAGGTGGTAGCAGCAGCGTAAAAAAAGAACGGGGGGGGGGTCAATGTAAATAGTCTGGGTGGGCCATTTGATGAATTGTTCAGCCTTTTGGCGCTCCGGTACTGCTTGCCGTGCGGCAGCAGAGAGAACAGTCTATGACTTGGGTGACTGGAGTCTTTGACCATTTTTGTGCCTTCCTCTGACACCGCCTAGTATATAGGTCCTGGATGTCAGGAAGCTTGTCCCCAGTGATGTACTGGGACATACGCACTCCCCTCTGTAGCGCCTCACGGTCAGATGCAGAGCAGTTTCCATACCAGACGGTGATGCAACAGATCAGGATGCTCTCGGTGGTGCAGCTGTATAACTTTTTGAGGATCTGGAGACCCATGCCGAATCTTTTCAGTCTCCTGATGGGGAAAAAGGTGTTATCGTGTCCTCTTCACGAATGTCTTGGTGTGTTTGGACCACGATAGTTTGTTGGTGATGTGGACACCAAGGAACTTCAAACTCTTGAACCGTTGCACTACAGCCCAGTCGATGTTAATGGGGGCCTATTTTGCCCGCCTTCTCCTATAGTCCATAAACAGCTCTTTTGTCTTGCTCACATTGAGGAAGAGGTTGTTGTCCTGGCACCACACTGCCAGGTCTCTGACCTCCTCCCTATAGGCTCATTGTTGTCGGTGATCAGGCCTACCACTGTTGTCTTCAGCAAACTTAATGATGGTGTTAGAGTCGTGTTTGGCCATGCAGTCATGGTTGAACAGGGAGGACAGGACGGGACTAAGCACGCACCCCTGAGCGGCCCCAGTGTTGAGGTTCAGCATGGCAGATGTGTTGTTGCCTACCCTTACCACCTGGGGGCGGCCCGTCAGGAAGTCCATGATCCAGTTGCAGAGAGAGGTGTTTAGTCCCAGGGTCCCGAGCTTAGTGATGAGCTTTGTGTGCACTATTGTGTTGAACGCTCAGATGTAGTCAATGAACAGCATTCTCACATAGGTGTTCCTTTTGTCCAGGTGGGAAAGGTCAGTGTGGAGCGCGATTGAGATTGAGTCATCTGTGGATCTGTTGGGGTGGTATACGAATTGGGGTGGGACTAGGGTTTCCGGCATGATGGTGTTGATGTGAGCCATGACCAGCCTTTCAAAGCACTTCATGGCTACCAACATGTGTGCTATGGTGTGGTAATAATTTAGGCATGTTACCTTCGCTTCTTTGGCCACAGGGACTATGGTGGTCTGCTTGAAACATCAAATTGTATTGGTCACATGAACATATTTCGCAGATGTAGTGAAATGCTTGTTTTCCTAGTTCCAACAGTGCAGTAGTATTTAAAAACGATTCACAATACACACAATCTAAAAGGAAAAGGGTGGATTTAAGAAATATATAAATATTAGATCAAGCAATGTTGGAGTGGCATTGACTAAAATACAGTAGAATAGAATACAGTATACACATATGAGTTGAGTAAAGCAGTATTTAAACAGTATTAATGTGACCAGTCTTCCATTATTAAAGTGGCCAGTGATTCCATGTACAGATAGAGACATACCCCAAGCGACTTACAGCTGTAATTGCAGCAAAAGGTGGCGCTACAAAGTATTAACTTAAGGGGGCTGAATAATTTTGCACGCCCAATTTTTCAGTTTTTGATTTGTTAAAGTTTGAAATATCCAATAAATGTCGTTCCACTTCATGATTGTGTCCCACTTGTTGTTGATTCTTCACAAAAAAAATACAGTTTTATATCTTTATGTTTGAAGCCTGAAATGTGGCAAGAGGTCGCAAAGTTCAAGGGGGCCGAATACTTTCGTAAGGCACTGTATATAGGGCAGCAGCCTCAAAGGTGCAGGGTTGCGTAACCGGGTGGAAGCTGGCTAGTGATGGCTATTTAACAAACTGATGGCCTTAAGATGGAAGCTGTTTTTCAGTCTCTCGGTCCCATCTTTGATGCACCTGTACTGACCTCGCCTTCTGGATGATAGCGGGGTGAACAGGCCATGGCTCGGGTGGTTGATGTCCTTGATATCTTTTTACCCTTTCTGTGACATCTGGTGCTGTAGGTGTACTGGAGGGCAGGTAGTTTGCCCCCGGTGATGCGTTGGGCAGACCGCAACCACCCTCTGGAGATCCAGAGGGTGGTTGCGGGTAAAGGAGTAAAGGTGGTCTAGAGTTTTTTTTTTTTTTACTCTGGTTGCAGATGTGACATGCTGGTAGAAATGAGGTAAAACGGATTTAGGTTTGCCTGCATTAAAGTCCCTCGCCACAAGGAGGGCCGCTTTTGGATGAGCATTTTCTTGTTTGCTTATGGCCGGATACTTCTCATAGATATGGCTTTATACAGCTGCGTCATGCAGCCCTTATGTTTTGATTTCTTAGGCATTCTCAGGTTTAGAAGCCTATCACAACTAATTGTGATGGCTATATTAAATGGATTTATTTACTTGTTTAAGCAACTTATATTATTTGGTTATTTTTATCTACCTTAGCTGGATGCAAATGCTATAAGTGGCTATGGATAAGAGTGTCTGCACTGTATATGACTCAAATGTTAATGTATTTATTTAACCTTTATTTAACTTGGCAAGTCAGTTAAGAACAAATTCTTATTTGCAATGACGGCCTACTCCGGCCAAACACGGACCAAGCTGGGTCAATGCTCCTCCCTATGGGACTGTAGTAGCAAATGAACAAAACCTTGCCATATGCTACACATACTATGACAGATGTTATTGAATTTGCCCTGGGTATAACTTCATAGAATTCAATAACATAGTTTGTTCTTTCGTCCCAGGGACTGTCACTATGCACCAGATGGTGGCCATCGTTGTGTGCTTCATCTTCATCATCATCGCCACCGTCACCGTCTTCATCTACAGGTCAGTGGTACCCCTTCCCTGAGCAAGACACTGGTCGATGGTTATGGGTTCTTATGCCACCCCTCCACTCCCGACCCCTCCTCCACCCATCCTCTGTTGCTCTCGCCATTCTGTTCACTCTCTTCCCATACTCTGCACATCTTTCCTTTTCTCTATTTTATCCCCCCCTATCTCTTCCTCTTCTGTTTGTTTTTCTACCTTCTACCTTCTACAATCATGGTATGCTTTTGCCTCCCTGTTTAACTTTCTTACCCACATTGTTACTCTGTCTATCTCTCTCTTGTCCTCTTCACCCTGTGACACTCCTCTTTTCACTATCTTTCTTCCTCTGCCCTCTTTTTCCTTACTCTTTCTTCACACATTACAGGGAGATCACTGCCAGGCCAAGAAGGAACGAATAAAAGTGTTTCTGTCTCCTCTTCAGTGATGACTCACAACCAGGGTCATGTTCATTAGGCACCACACAGAAATAAACAGACAAACAGTGAGGGACTACCTGGACCTGTTTTAATAAAAAAAACATTCATTTTCGTTTTCCATTGAAAAGTGTTTTTATATATTTACCTCCAGCCCCGTGTTTGCCCTTTGACCCTGCTCTCTGGCCTGTTTCCAGCTCCATCCGTCTTGCAGCTGAAAAGGTCACTTGCTTTATAGCTTGTCATGTCTTGTGATAAAATTGTTTATTGAGAGCAAGTCCAGGACATTGAGAGCAAGTCCAGGTGAAAGTATACCTTACTTTCTAAATAATTGTTTTCTCTGGAGGAATATCAGGCCTAAGGTCGAAGTATATAATGTCTCGTATCAAATATAAAAAATAAATATGTTTTTACATTTTCTAGAGATTTATGTTAACTTTGATAGGTGAAAAGTGAAATAGTTCAAGTTCAGTTACATATTCTAGCCAATAATTATGCTAAAGTCACTTTGTGTTTGATATAAGCTGTCCTCAATCTTTACTTTTGTCTGATAATTCCGATATTTCACATTTTATTAAAGGAATACTTCAAAATGTTGGCAATGAGGCCCTTATCTACTTCCCCAGAGTCAGGTGAACTTGTGGATACCATTTTTATGTTTCTAGCGCTAGCACAATTGCTAACTAGCGTTAGCGCAATGACTGGCACTCTATGGGTATCTGCTAGTGTGCTATGGGTATCTACTAGCACTCGAGCAGATAACCATAGACTTCCAGTCATTGTGCTAATGCTAGCTAGCATTGGCTCATGAAAGTAACTTCCTTTTTACTGGACACAGTAACTTCCTTTTTAAATGGATACACATTTTATCCACAAGTTAATCTGACTCTGGGGAAGTAGATAAAGGGCCTCATTGCCAAAATCCCAAAGAATCCCTTTAAATGTGCTGTAAAATTACACAGACCCCTTTTTTTCACTTTTTTTCACATTATAAAATAGAGCAGCGTGTAGTACATTTGAATAGCACATAGCCGTAGGCGAATACATTTATGAATGTTTATTTTCACATTCTTGTAAAATAAGTGCTTATTATATGAATGACTTAATCTATGGATTACTAAGTCGATCTGTAAATGTATTGCTTAAAGTAAATGGAAGCTACTGTGTGATGTGTTTGTATGTTCATAGATTTTTTTTTAAACGACAACATAAATGTGTTATTACGACACATGAATAGTGACTTTTTGACCTCTTCTTACATAATGTTCCATTACAGTAAAGAATGTTAGATCAAGCAGAGGAGGCTACTGAGGTGAGGACGGCTCATAATAATGGCTGGAATGGAGTGAAAGGAATAGTATTGAACACATGGAAACCATGTGCGTGATGTGTTTGATACCATTCCATTGATGCCGTTCCAGCCATTACTATGAGCCCGTCCTCCTCAATTACGGTGCAACCAGCCGCCTGTGATATCAAGGTACATGTCTGAACAACTTCACACAGACAGCACTGTTGGTGAATGATGACTCGATTAAGTTGTATTCACAAATTGAGGGGCGACACTCCAATCAGGTCACCCACTATAATAGAGCACTATAATAGAGCTCTGTCCAAACTCAATGAATTAATCCCATCCCCAATGCTATAGTTAGGTTGCATTTGTTTCTGAGAAATGTGTGTGTGAATACAGTTTGGTGGTGGGTGATAGAGGTTCTGATTTTGGAGTGTTGATGGCCTGTGTGGGTAGAGGTTCAGTCCTACACAGTGTACACTCACGCTGAAACACATCCATCCCTCTCCTTAATCTCTGTCCTTTATTCTGGATTCTCTTTCTCTTTATTGATTTCTCTTTCTCCGTCGCCCTCACACAATTTTGTCTTCCACCATCCTCACCTCCTTTCTCTACTCTATCCTTCTACCTATTTCTCTCTCTCTCTCTCTCTCTCTCTCTCTGTCTCTCTGTCTCTGTCTCTGTCTCTGAACCTCTCTCAAGCCTCCTCTTTCCATCACTCTTTGTCTCCCTTTCTCTCACCTTCCACCTTCTCTCCCTGTTTGTCCCTCTCTCACCCCCCACACCCTCTCCATCAGGAAACTGAAGTTGGAGAATGAGTTGGCTGCTCAGCTCTGGCGGGTGCAGTGGGAAGACGTGCAGATGAGCGACCTGGAGAAAGTGATGCGCAGGGCCTGCAGCAGACTCACCCTGTCTCTGGTACTGCACGGAGAAACACACACGTACAGCGTATAGAGGCTTGAAATACAGTGCACCTACACAATTACACAGGGATCCACACTGTTGAAAAAGGACACTGTTCTCATTCCCTCTATATGGTCCACAGAGAGGCTCCAACTATGGTTCCCTCCTGACCATGGACGGAAACTTCCAGATCTACGCCAAGACTGGCTACTACAAGGTCTGTCCTTTTACACAGGGATTGTTGTAATAGACTGACAATGCTTATGATGTTTGCTTTATTAAGGATTTGTGTAGTGATACCTACAGTAGTTGGATACATAAAGGCTTCGTAAGCACTACATAAATGCTTCACAAATCATCTATAAGCGTATGACTTACTCTATAAATCAGGGGTTCTCAAACTTTTGGGGGGGCTGGGGATCCCTTTTATGATAGCAAATTCATCAGGGACCCCTCATAATCAGAACACAACTGGAATGAGATACAAATATCATAAAAGGAGTATAATTATGACTCTGGCAGTGCCGGACGAACCAAGTCTCGGGCCTTGGGGATGACATTTAAATCACGCCTCTTAAGTATCTGAGAGAAAATGTTGCCGTTTTCAAGCTAATTTCCTGCCGTTTGACACATTTTGTCATGGGGCAGAGAGATGTTTTTGTTGGTTCAGCTTTAAAGGATATTTATAGGTAATATCCTGCAATTCCATGTATTTTGCCATGAGGCAGAGAGAAAACGTTATAGTTTTGAAGCTTAAATTACAGTGCATTTATGTTTTAAAAACCATTTTTGGGGAATACAAGAAGTATTCAGTTAAAACCTTGATAATTGGTTGAGAACCGTGGATACTAATAACCCCGTGACCCTCCCAGGCCCATGTTGCCTTGGGTTAATAACATACATTGTAGATGAATAATATTACATTGTGTATTGCAGTACGCCCTCTAAACGTATTCCACAGATCCCTTTGCCAAAATGAGTTCAATCTGTTGTCGTTAGTAATATTCACACAAAAGAATATCTGTCCGCGGACCCCCCTGCAGTACCTGGGACACACTTTGAGAACCCCTGCTATAAAACTGTGTGTAAACATACATAGTGTGTTATGTCACATTTGGCAATTTGCTCTACAGGAGGAATAATTATGTCACCTTTTTATTAACCATTTAAAGTGTATGACATACGCTTACAGATGATTTGTGATGCATTTATGTAGTGCTTATGAAGCCTTTATGAATGCTATATAAAGCCTTTATATTGAGACCCAATATTTGCCAGTGAGAAGTGTTCGTCCCGGGATTCTGATAGGCTTCACCTGGGCATTTGCATAGTTTACATCCTTGGAGTCGGAATTACAGGTGAATTACAATCATTGTACATTACCCCATATTACCGACGGACACAGATAGTAAAATCATGGTGAAATATTGTGTTAAATAATGTGTCCTCCTTTCCAGGGAAACATTGCGGCCATTAAGTACGTCACTAACAAGAAGCGCATCGAGCTCACCAGGATGGTGCTCTTTGAGCTTAAACATGTGAGGGTTTTATTCAGTAGGCTTGTAAACATGTTGCCAGAGCAACAATGTCCTTTCTAGTATTCTGTCTACTCATTATGTTGTAAGGTGTATACTTGTCTCAGGTGTAAATGCTTTTGTATGTTGGTGATTTATATATGCAGTTGCTAGTATGTTGGTATTAATGTTAATCTTCTTTCCTCCAGATCCGTGATGTTCAAAACGAGCACCTGACTCGCTTTATTGGAGCCTGTATTGATCCTCCCAACATCTGTATCATCACAGAGTACTGCCCCCGGGGCAGCCTGCAGGTACTTCACACAGCCTATAGGATCTAATTGTTCTATTCTATATTATTCCATTCTATTCTTTAACTTTATATAACCTTAGCGTTGTGATCCAAAACCCCTATTGGTCTCTTATCTCCCTCATCACACATTCTCACACTGAATTCATGAACCATCTAGCCTACAATTACAACCCTTGGGTCTTGAGATGGTTGGTTCATCCTCTAGGCTACATGTGTTGAATACTGACAGCCTGTGTGAAAGGAGTATGACATGTCATGTATATTCTGATGTTAGCATTGTGGACTGGGATTATTAACCTCTGGGTGACTTTCATGTCTGGCTGATTTGAAATATGTTCTGAATATTTGTGTGTGTGTGTCTGTGTAAATTGTCATGTTTATGTTCATGTGCTGTGCTGTGCAGGATCTTATGGAGAGCGAGACCATCACCTTGGACTGGATGTTCAGATACTCTCTCATCAACGACATTGTTAAGGTGTTTCTCCGTCCTTCATCCTCCATTCAGAGGTTTTAAACAAAGACATAAGACACTGTAGGAGGAAAGAGAGGAGGAGGTTTGTGATTAAGTTGCGATTGGTCCAGGATTCTCAACCAACGGGGTCACGGGCATATATGTACTGATTGTACTGATACTTAATGTTAAGTATGGGGGCTAACGTTGTGCTAGGGGAGAGGTAGAAAATATTCAAATAATATTTATTCTATAATAATAATAATAATAATATAATATTATATTATATATTATATTTATTCTATCATACTTCTTCAGGTTTTTTTTTATTGTTTTTATTGTCAATACAAAAAGTTATGCCAAGCATGTTACCTCTCACTTTATTTCATGCTCTTACGCTGATTTGTATCATATATTTTCAACAATGTTTGGGATTACACCAGATCCAACCAACCCGTCATGTGTATTGCCTGCAGCAGGAGTTGGGATTGTCCAGGCTTTGTAGATGCATGCGACCAGGCATGTGCGACGCTTATAGCGAAGGGTAGACGGATGGTGTCTGACACCTCCTGGTGTCCTGGTTAGAATGATGAACGACGAGTTCACGGCAATTTTGTTGGCCTTAAAGCATGTGTGACAGTTCCCGAAACATTTTACACAGGGTCATCGACTGGTTGCATACCTTGTGAATCACACTGTCTTTGATTCTAGGGGATGGCCTTCCTTCACAACAGCGTCATCGTCTCCCATGGTAACCTGAAGTCCTCTAACTGTGTGGTTGACAGTCGCTTTGTTCTGAAGATTACTGACTACGGGCTGGCCAGCTTCCGCGAAAAGTCCAATATGCAGGACACACACGCCTACTATGCCCGTGAGTTACCTGAGCTGCAGAAACACACTCACTCGTAGACAAAGACACACAGATTCGAACCCATGAGTAAACACACACACACTCTAAATAACCCATGAGTAAACACACACACACTCTAAATAACCCATGAGTAAACACACACACACTCTAAATAACTCATGAGTAAACACACACACTCTAAATAACTCATGAGTAAACACACACACTCTAAATAACTCATGAGTAAACACACACACACTCTAAATAACTCATGAGTAAACACACACACACTCTAAATAACTCATGAGTAAACACACACACACTCTAAATAACTCATGAGTAAACACACACACACTCTAAATAACCCATGAGTAAACACACACACACTCTAAATAACCCATGAGTAAACACACACACACTAAATAACCCATGAGTAAACACACACACACTCTAAATAACCCATGAGTAAACACACACACACTCTAAATAACCCATGAGTAAACACACACACACTCTAAATAACCCATGAGTAAACACACACACACACACTCTAAATAACCCATGAGTAAACACACACACACTCTAAATAACCCATGAGTAAACACACACACACTCTAAATAACCCATGAGTAAACACACACACACTCTAAATAACTCAAACATGCCCATTTTCTGATACAATTGGCTGTTTGTTTTACACAATAGATTTCTGTCTAAATGTTGTGTAACAATGTCCCTTCCTGAGAGAAAGCCCTTGCTGGCTCAATTGAAATGCATGTCATTGATGTGGCGCAACAGTCAAATCACCTGGCTGAAAAAGTCTTGACTAGTTGCTGATTGAAAAGGCGGGTATTAAAACTCCCAGTTAATCTGTCTCTCTCTCTCTCTCTCGAAGTACATCTTTGGCTAAAGAAAACTCATAATACATCTTGAAATGGCCTTTTATTCTTATGTCACGTTAAATGTGTAAATATATATTTTGTGTATTTAAGTTGTGTTATACAAGGCGGATTTGAAAAAGAGACCACGGTCTCAATACGTCTTCCCTGTTAAAACAACGGTTCAATTAAAACTATTAAGGAAACTGTATCCACCTCTTCTCTCTCCCTCTTTCCCCCTCTACCTCCCTCTTTCTTTCTCTCCAATCCCCCTTTACAGGGAAATTGTGGGCAGCTCCAGAGCTGCTGAGGGCAGAGTGTCCCCCACCATGTGGCACTCAGAAAGGGGACATCTACAGCTTCGGCATCATCCTGCAGGAGCTGGCCCTGCTCCGAGGGGTCTTCCACATCGAGGGGGACACCTTCAGCCCCAAAGGTGTGTGTGTGTCAAATCAAATTAAGTGTTATTTGTCACATGCGCCGAATACATATTTTCAACCTTACCGCGAAATGCTTACTTGCAAGTTCTGAATCCCTTAAGCGGGATCATTTTCGTCAACATCAGTTTAAATAGAGTTAACTAAACTAAAGTTTAAAGTTTTAAAAATGACATCAAAAAGTAACACGATAAAATTACATAACAATAAAGAGGCTATACACAGGTATAGGTTAGTTGAGGTAATTTGTAAAGTGACTATGCATAAATAATAAACAGCGAGTAGCAGCAGTGTAAAAACAAAGGGGAGGGGTCGATGTAAAGTCCAGGTGGTCATTTGATTAATTGTTCAGCAGTCTTATGGCTTGGGGGTAGATGCTGTTAAGGAGCCTTTTGGTCCTAGACTTGGTACTCCGAGTCAACTGTGTAACTTTTTGAGAATCTGGGGACCCATGCCAAATCCTTTCAGTCTCCTGAAAATATTTGTGTGTCTGTGCGTGTTCTTCAGGCAAGGACAAGCATGTACAGTGCCTTCCGAAAGTATTTACGCCCCTTGACTTTTTCCACATTTTCTTGTATTGCAGCCTGAATTTAAAATTGATAAAATTTAGATTTTTTTGTTGTCACTGGCCTACACACAGTACTCCATAACGCCAAAGTGGAATTATGTTTTTTAAAATGTTTACCAATTATTTAAAAATGAAAAGATGAAATATCTTGAGTCAATAAGTAAGCCTAAATATGTTCAGGAGGAAACATTTCAGTTGCATGGACTCACTCTGTGTGCAATAATAGTGTTTAACATGATTTTTGAATGACTACCTCATCTCTGCACCCCACACCATTATCTGTAAGGTCCCTCAGTCAAGCAGTGAATTTCAAACACAGATTCAACCACAAAGACCAGGGAGGTTTTCCAATGCCTCGCAAAGAAGGGAGCCTACTGGTAGATGGGTAACAGGGAAAAAAGCACACGTGAAGTTACCAATTACACTTTAGATGGTGTATCAATACACCGTCACTAAAAGATACAAGCGTCCTTCCTAACTCAGTTGCCGGAGAGGAAGGAAACCGCTCAGGGATTTTACCATGAGGCCAGTGGTGACTTTAAAATAGTTACAGAGTGTAATGGCTGCGATAGGAGAACACTGAAGATGGATCAACAACATATAACAGTATAGTTACTCCACAATACTAACATTTACATTACATTTACATTTAAGTGATTTAGCAGACGCTCTTATCCAGAACTTGGGAAGGTTGAACACCAGACGGGCTGCGGCGTTCTGGATGAGTTGTAGGGGTTTAATGGCACAGGCAGGGAGCCCAGCCAACAGCGAGTTGCAGTAATCCAGACGGGAGATGACAAGTGCCTGGATTAGGACCTGCGCCGCTTCCTGTGTGAGGCAGGCATGAACCTATAGGAACGGGCCACCGCCTTGATGTTAGTTGAGAACGACAGGGTGTTGTCCAGGATCACGCCAAGGTTCTTAGCGCTCTGGGAGGAGGACACAATGGAGTTGTCAACCGTGATGGCGAGATCATGGAACGGGCAGTCCTTCCCGGGAGGAAGAGCAGCTCCGTCTTGCCGAGGTTCAGCTTGAGGTGGTGATCCGTCATCCACACTGATATGTCTGCCAGACATGCAGAGATGCGATTCGCCACCTGGTCATCAGAAGGGGGAAAGGAGAAGATTAATTGTGTGTCGTCTGCATAGCAATGATAGGAGAGACCATGTGAGGTTATGACAGAGCCAAGTGACTTGGTGTATAGCGAGAATAGGAGAGGGCCTAGAACAGAGCCCTGGGGGACACCAGTGGTGAGAGCGCGTGGTGAGGAGACAGATTCTCGCCACGCCACCTGGTAGGAGCGACCTGTCAGGTAGGACGCAATCCAAGCGTGGGCCGCGCCGGAGATGCCCAACTCGGAGAGGGTGGAGAGGAGGATCTGATGGTTCACAGTATCGAAGGCAGCCGATAGGTCTAGAAGGATGAGAGCAGAGGAGAGAGAGTTAGCTTTAGCAGTGCGGAGCGCCTCCGTGATACAGAGAAGAGCAGTCTCAGTTGAATGACTAGTCTTGAAACCTGACTGATTTGGATCAAGAAGGTCATTCTGAGAGAGATAGCGGGAGAGCTGGCCAAGGACGGCACGTTCAAGAGTTTTGGAGAGAAAAGAAAGAAGGGATACTGGTCTGTAGTTGTTGACATCGGAGGGATCGAGTGTAGGTTTTTTCAGAAGGGGTGCAACTCTCGCTCTCTTGAAGACGGAAGGGACGTAGCCAGCGGTCAGGGATGAGTTGATGAGCGAGGTGAGGTAAGGGAGAAGGTCTCCGGAAATGGTCTGGAGAAGAGAGGGGATAGGGTCAATCGGGCAGGTTGTTGGGCGGCCGGCCGTCACAAGACGCGAGATTTCATCTGGAGAGAGAGGGGAGAAAGAGGTCAGAGCACAGGGTAGGGCAGTGTGAGCAGAACCAGCGGTGTCGTTTGACTTAGCAAACGAGGATCGGATGTCCTCGACCTTCTTTTCAAAATGGTTGACGAAGTCATCTGCAGAGAGGGAGGGGGGATTCAGGAGCCTAATTTAACCTAATTGACGAGATGAAAATAAGGAAGCTTGATTGAAACAAGGCACTAAAGTATAACTGCAAAAAATGTGGCAAAGCAATTACATTTTTGTCCTAAATACAATGTGTTGTGTTTCAGGCAAATCATATACAACACATTACTGAGTACCACTCTCCATATTTTCAAGCATAGTGGTGGCTGCATCATGTTATTGGTATGCTTGTAATTGTTAATGACTGGGGAGTATTTCAGGATAAAACATAAACAAAATGGAGCTAAGCACAGGCAAAATCCTGGAAGAAAACCTGCTTCAGTCTGCTTTCTACCAGATACTGGGAGATTAATTCACCTTTCAGCAGGACAATAGCCTAAAACAGAAGGCCAAATCTACACTGGAGTTGCTTACCAAGAAGACTGAATATTCCTGAGTGGCCGAGTTGCAGTTTTGACTTAAATCTGCTTGAAAATCTATGGAAAGACCTGAAAATGGTTGTCTAGCAATGATCAACAGCCAATTTGACAGAGCTTGAAGAATTTTGAAAACAATCATGGGAAAATGTTGCACAGTCCAGGTGTGGAAAGCTCTTAGAGACTTACCCAGACATACTCACAGCTGTAATCACTGCCAAAGGTGATTCTACAAAGTATTGACATTTACTTATGTAAATGAGTTATTTCTGTATTTCCTTTTCAATAAATATGCAAACATTTCTAGAAACATTATGGGGTATTTTTTGTAGATGGGGAGAGTGGAAAAAATCAATTTAATCCATTTTGAATTCAGGCTGTAACACAACTAAATGTGGAATAAGTCAAGGGGTATGAATACTTTCTGAAGGCACTGCAATTATATAAGAATATATATCAAGGTAAATACGGTTAGGGTTAAAGATGAAAGTACAGACAAATATGGATGGGCACTTGGAACAATGAAAATAAAATAAGAATGAATGAGGTTGGCGTCTTTTATTTAGATTATTTTTGGGAAAGACAAAGCGTTTCATTGCACAATATTGTTCAAATAAATATGACCTTTATTTTCTAGGTTAGTCTCATTGAGATAAAAACTATTTTTCAAGAGAGACCTGGACTATATAACCTTCTGTGTAGAACACAAATCATTTTGAAAAGAAGTTCAAACAGGTGCCATTAATACAGGTAACGAGTGGAGGACAGAGGAGCCTCTTAAAGAAGAAGTTACAGGTCTGTGAGAGCCATAAATCTTGCTTGTTTGTAGGTGACCAAATACTTATTTTCCACCATAATTTGCAAATAAATTCATTTAAAATCCTACAATGTGATTTTCTGGATTTTCTTCTCTCATTTTGTCTGTCATAGTTGAAGTTTACCTATGATGAAAATTACAGGCCTCTCTCATCTTTTTAAGTGGGAGAACTTGCACAATTGGTGGCTGACTAAATACTTTTTTGCCCCACTGTACCTAGGTGTCTGGTTAGACTGTAAACTCTCCTTCCAGACTCAAATTAAGCATCTCCAATCCAAAATTAAATCTAGAATCAGCTTCCTATTTTGCAGCAAAGCCTCCTTCTCTCATGCTGTAAAACATACCCTCCTAAAACTGACTATCCTACCAATCCTCGACTTTGGCGATGTCATTTACGAAATAGCCTCCAACACTCTACTGAGATAATTGGAGGCAGTCTATCACAATGCCATCCGTTTTGTCACCAAAGCCCCATATACTACCCACCACTGCGACCTGTATGTTCTCGTTGGCTGGCCCTTGCTTCATACTCGTTGCCAAACCCACTGGCTCCATGTCATCTACAAGTCTCTGCTAGGTAAAGCTCCACCTTATCTCAGCTCATTGGTCACCATAGCAGCACCCACCTGTAGCACGCGCTCCAGCAGGTATATTTCACTGGTCACCCCCAAAGCCAATTCCTCACTGGCCACCTTGCCTTCCAGTTATCTGCTGCCAATGACTGGAATGAACTGCAAAAATCACTGAAGCTGAAGATGTATATCTCCCTCACTAACTTAAAGCACCAGTTGTCAGAGCAGCTCACAGATCACTGCACCTGTACATAGCCCATCTGTAAATAGCCCATCCAACTACCTCATCCCCATACTGTATTTATTTATTTATTTAGCTAATTTGCACCCTAGTATCTCTACTTGCACATCTATCACTCCAGTGTTTAATTGCTATATATGGCCTATTTATCTTCATTTGCACACACTTTTTCTACTGCATTATTGACTGTATGTTTGTTTATTCCATGTGTAACTCTGTGTTGTTGTATGTGTCAAACTGCTTTGCTTTATCTTGTCCAGGTCGCAGTTGTAAATGAGAACGTGTTCTCAACTAGCCTACCTGGTTAAATAAAGGTGAAATTAAAAAAAAAAATGTAATGATGCCTAGGCATGCTTTTATGAAAGCACATTAAAATACGGTACCATTTTCTATAGCTCAATCGGTTGGTACGTTGTCGAGCGGACGGTCACATGTGTTGGTGAGGTAGAGCAGGGGTTCCCAACCTTTTCCCCCAGGGCCCCCTGTTTCACATTTTCATTGTCATTTTCATGATTGAGATTGTCTATTTTAAATACACCGCCAGCTTGGTTTTGTTTAATTTGAGGGACCTAGGAAAAGTATTCTTTGAAGCTTTCCTGCAATTCCTTCGTAGTTTAACAAGACTCATCTTTTAGGTAGGCTATTTAATAATAATAACAATAATTATTATAATTATGATAATAATGTTTAAGGAAATAAAGTCTAGACCCAATTTCCCAAAATGTTATTCCGCTACCGAGTATGTTTTATTATGATCATTTATATGAACCCTTAATTTAATTATACATATTCTCTTTTACAGAAAGTGATTAGATCAATTGATAGCGACAGTGACACATTGTATAAGATAACGTCCTAAAGACAATTCCAATTTCTTTCACTACTCGACTTTAGAAGGTCGTAGCTCAGCTTCATATGAATGTCTTAGAGACAAGTTGTATGCGTCATTTTAGATTGACCCTATGGGGTGGGTGCGCCCCCTAGATTGGGAACCACCGAGGTAAGGGACCCTGGTTCAGGGAGGCAGCGCTATATGCTAAGCTAGCACACTTACGGCAGTTATATACACATTGAATTGAAGAGGTGGGTGGGTCATATCATTTATGTGTGAGACGAGACAGAAGTTGGGAACGAAAAATAAATGAAATGAGAAGAGAGGGGGGTGGACAATGAGTTCGGGCCATTAGCACTGGAAGAGCCCGGTCCCTGGGTGGAAATATTGTTGGTTTATGAAATGAAGAAGAGCTGATATAGAGGAAACATGGGAGGTGACCCAGATACAGTATTGACGCATTTAACAGAACACATCATTTCTTTCAACCTCATTCTGCATTGCCTTTCATCTTCCATATTCAAGTCTATTGGGATGGCGCTGCGTTTCAAGTGCCGCCCGCCTTCTTCAGAACAGAAAAGAAAGGAAACGGAGAGAGGGAAGAAAGGAAGGAGATGGAGAGATTAGATGACAGAGTTATGTCTCTGAAACTATTGACCATGGGAAAGAGGCTGGTTTTACTGTCACCTTGGGAATATTTTAACGTGTCGTGTTCTTGTTATGTGAAAGGAAAAGAGGCTTGCCTGTCCAAGGGCTGTGTAACTTTTCTAAATGAAGCTCCCTTGAACTCCACCTCTCTCTCTCTCTCTCTCTCTCTCTCTGCTTCTCTATCTCTCGTTCTCTCTCTGAAATTGATGTGCGCCTTAGTACAAAATGATTATATGAATTCGCACATCTCCCTTTCTTCCTCCCTCCCTCTTTCTCTCTACCAGAGATCGTAGAGCGCGTGGCCCTGGGCCAGTGGCCCTACCTGCGACCCTCCCTCTGCCCCCAGAGCCACAGTGAAGAGGTGGGCCAGCTCATGCAGCGCTGCTGGAGCGAGGACGTGAACGAGAGGCCCGAGTTCCACCACATCAAGCTGCTGCTGCGCAAACACAACAGGTACTCTATTTCTGTACGCACTGCTTAAAACCTCTCTTGACGCCATGCACTTTCTATGGTTCCTGATCTACAGACACGCACTTATACCCATCCACTCACTTTAGAGATCTTCCTTCCTCTGCATTCAAAATAACACTCCACACACAAGCATGTATTTATTATCCCCAGTGACTTTTTATACTCACAACAACAGGTTTGCACTGCTCTGACCACTATCTTCCAATCCTCCCTCCAATGTGTTACCTGTCCTTTACTCCCCTCTCCATCATTCCCTCCGCAGAGGTTATGGGTCTAATATCCTGGACAACCTGTTGTCTCGTATGGAGCAGTACGCCAATAACCTGGAAGAACTGGTGGAGGAAAGGACACAGGCTTACCATGAAGAGAAACGCAAGGCCGAGGCACTGCTCTACCAGATACTTCCACAGTGAGTCTATGAAGAGGATCACAATGGAAATATGTAGTTCAACTTTTTTGAGTTGTCCTCAATGATTTTGAATGCAGTGTATCCCCTGAGTTGTGACAAAAAAATGGCACAAACACACCCCCAAACAGAAATACTCATCAGAGGCTCCACTCTGCAGAGGACGAATAAATCCAAACATAATTTGGGGATTGAACTGAATCACACACACACACACACACTCTCTCTCTTGCACACACACACACACACACACTTACTCTGATTAACACTGTGTCTTACATAGCTCTGTAGCGGAGCAGTTGAAGAGAGGGGAGACGGTGCAGGCTGAGGCCTTTGACTCAGTCACCATCTACTTCAGTGACATCGTGGGCTTCACCGCCATCTCAGCAGAGAGCACGCCCATGCAGGTCAGTCCAGAATGAACGTAGTCAACAGAAATCTACTCCTGATATGCAATGGCTTTGGGCTGTCATGAATGAGAAGTGGAGAGTGCCGATTTTCAGAGCAAATTAAAATAATATATTTGAGTTGGGCCCAATGAACTGCGCTCCATTTCAGCATAGTTGTTATTCAATGTGCACTTGTCAGAAGTTGACTGTATTGAAAATGCCTTATATTGCTCGGCAAATTAATGAACTGTTATTCTACTGAACGGAAACATATTTTATGCAGGGGCTAATAATCTTCATGTTTTCCCATAGGTGGTGACCCTGTTGAATGACCTCTACACGTGTTTCGATGCCATCATCGACAACTTCGACGTTTACAAGGTGAAGTCAGAGTCTAAACCTTGTTTATTCACACATGGTCACAGGGTGTGCAAGCTTTTGTTCCAGTCTAGCATTAATACAACTGATTCAGCATTAGTAGAATCAGCTGTGTTGGAGCTAGAATGTCACAAAGACCTGGACACACTGCGGTCCTCCTGTACTACACTTACCCACCACTGGGTTAGGGACATATTTAAAGGGAAATTTGTAAGAATTTCAACTTCAAATTCATCATCTCCAGCACCACCCCAACATCAACATATGTGAAAATGGCGCTTTTCTATGTTTTGTAGTAAAAAAGGTAAATTAAGATGTATTTCTAATCAAATTCAAATCAAATTCATTTATATAGCCCTTTTTACATCAGCTGATATATCAAAGTGCTGTACAGAAACCCAGCCTAAAACCCCAAACAGCAAGCAATGCAGGTGTAGAAGCACGGTGGCTAGGAAAAACTCCCTAGAAAGGCCAAAACCTAGGAAGAAACCTAGAGAGGAACCAGGCAATGAGGGGTGGCCAGTCCTCTTTTGGCTGTGCCGGGTGGAGAATGACATCATAAACCAATTAGTAGACAATGCCTACTCACACGATGCACACCGATGATGTCATTGGAAACACTTTTCTTCCTCTATCTTTTTCACTACAAAACATAGAAACGCACCACTTTCATATATGTTGATGTTGGGGTGGTGCTGGAGACGACAAAACATGACGTTGAAAAATGTACCTTTAAGAACCCTAGTGACAGTGTGACCGTCTCTCTGTGGCGTCCTCAGGTGGAAACGATAGGTGATGCGTACATGGTGGTGTCTGGGCTGCCGGTGAGGAACGGCAAGCTGCACGGCCGAGAGATCGCCCGTATGTCCCTGGCCCTGCTGGAGGCCGTACACTCCTTCAGGATCCGCCACCGACCTGCTCAGCAGCTCCGTCTGCGCAGTGGCATCCACAGTGGTGAGCAGTGGTGGGGGGCAGGATTGTAGAGTTCAAGCAGTACTGTATTTGTTTTTGGACAAATGCACTTCCTTGAGCTTTTCTGACACTGTGGAATCATCGGAGTCTGTGGAATATTGAAATAGGTTGTCTGTGTGTTCTCTCCAGGCCCTGTATGTGCTGGCGTCGTAGGACTGAAGATGCCTCGGTTCTGTTTGTTTGGAGACACAGTCAACACAGCCTCTCGCATGGAGTCCAATGGGGAGGGTGAGAGTGACCAACCTCTTATCTACTATCCCATGACCTATCAGCACAAACACTATTCCTTCTCTGGTTTAAATGACCACATTTCTGTCATGTTCTCATCCCTCAGCCCTGAAGATCCACGTGTCGGAGGCCACGCGCTCGGTGCTGGACGACTTCAACTGTTTCCAGCTGGAGCTGAGAGGAGACGTGGAGATGAAGGGCAAAGGGAGGATGAAGACCTACTGGCTACTGGGGGAGAGCATCAACAACATGGCTTAGTAGAGAGAGAGAGAGAGAGAGAATTAGACATAGACAGTATTGGAAAGATGCCGTAGAAAAGAGAGGTAAAGGCAAGGGAGGACTGAGGTAAAAGGAACAGACATGCATACAAATACACATAGGAATGGGGTGAAATAGAAATAAGCCACAAACAAATACTCCTGACAACCCCCTCCAGAATGATAGTCTCATCGACTCGGTCTCACTGCTCTTCAAGGGCATTCCTTGGCTCCTTTAGGTGGAAACGCTCTCTCTAGATTGACCTACTATGATGCATAAGCTATCAACGTTGACCTTCCATGGACAGCTTTAGACTTGTACCTCTCCAACCAAAGGAAAGCCATCACTGTTACACCGCCGTGTGCCGAATGGTGAGGCCCCACCTCCTCCGATTGGCAAGGACGATGGGCATTTGCGAACATCTCCACCCAGTGTTCAAGAGTTGTAACTGTCGCTTTCAAGAACGAACATTTTGGGACAATCTTGTTGGACCTGTTGTTTATCGTGACGAGAGTCGTCCAATGTGTTATTTTGTGGTTATTTCACTTTGTGACTGACTTGGTGTTCTCTAACATGTAGAGGTGTTATGTGAAGCCTTCACAGGCTTTATTCTATTTGTTTCACGGTGGTGTTTGTTCTGTGTCACAATATCAATTTGTTCTATATCTATATAATTGAACATTAATCAAGTGGAGACCAGAGGGGTATACTACGAATGTAGCTAGATGTACTCAGGCTTTTCTGAAATTACCTAACTTCATGAACTGTGCGTTCATGTCGCACAGGGCTAGTCGAACTCCGAACTCTTCATTGAGACAATGCTGAAACATCAATCCGTGGGCGAGTCAGTGCCACATTTACATTTTTGCCAAAATCAATTTACCTGCAAATTCAGCAGGCTATGGTGTGAAATGGGCAACTAGATGTTTTTTATATTTTTTACACATATTGTGTTTGTTTGTTTGTTGTGCTTATCAATGCACAAGTCCCATGATTCCCCACTCCTAACTATACAAAAATAGTATTAAGTCATACGAAAGTTTTACTGCACGTGAAGTTTCAAATGCGTTATTACTATTACTACTTTTAACAGAAGAATTTGATGGGTCCTTCGGCTCAAACACTTCATTTCTCAGAAGTGGGACAAGCCCCGAGTTTCAAATGTGCTACTTCTGAAGGATTCGTTGCCATAGATATGTTACAGGCTCGAGCCATATTCGTGTCACCACTTATCCCGAGTTGACCAAAGTTACCTCAACTCCTCAAACCTGATTCATAGTGTAAGGCTCAGTTACCCATAATAATACCAGTCCACAAAGTGTGCTCTACAGCCTGCTTGGCTTTGTGCTTTAGGAGGAAGTAGTGGAGGTAATTACCACCATGCCAATGCGGGCTATCTTATTGACATTGGTGAAATGTCTCAAATGGACACTTATGGCTGTTAAGTTGTGAATTAGCATTCAACAGGACATATGTATTCAACAGGACTGTTCAAAATCTTTTTGGTCATAAAAAACAATTCATTGCTTTAGTCTGCGATGACAAGGAAGAATGGAGAGTTAGATTTGGCCATAAATGACGACTTCTGGGTGAATTAATATTGTCGCAACCTGTTCTCAGAGCATTTCGATTTATACTATACGTAAATCCAAGTCACTCCATTTAGTATGATATGTTACATAAGACAGATGGTCACTTATAACCAGCTAGCCCTCTCACATTAAGTTCTTATATTCCAGACTCATTTTGAGTTTCATATTTTCTAATGATCCTTTTTCCTTTACTTACAAGATGATGTCAAAATACCTTATATTTCACCCACAAGGGTACAAAAGAATGAGGATGTCTAGCTCTTCACTTCTGTTACTGAGGGGAAAAGTGAATATTTTCAGAATGGGAGTCCTACTAAATGACATACACAGTACATTGAAAAATATATACACTGAACAAAAAAATAAACGCAACATGTATAGTGTTGGTACCATGTTTCATGAGCTAAAATAAACGATCCCCCACATTTTCCATACACACAAACATATTATTTCTCTCATATTTTGTGCACATATTTCTTTACATCCCTGTTGGTGAGCATTTCTCCTTTACCAAGATAATCTACCCACCTGACAGGTGTGGCCTGTCGTGAAGCTGATTAAACAACATGATCATTAGAGTTGCACCGTGTGCTGGGGACAATAAAAGGCCACTCTAAAATGTGCAGTTTTGTCACACAATGCCACAGATGTTTAAAGTTTTGAGGGAGCAAACAATTGGCATGCTGACTGCAGGAATTTCCACCAGAGCTGTTGCCAGAGAATTTAATGTTAATTTCTCTACCATAAGCCACCTCCAAAATCATTTTATAGAATTTGGCGGTATGTCCAACCGGCCTCACAACATCAGACCATGTGTGTGTCTTGTGGGCTAGCGGTTTGCTGTTGTCAACATGTGAACAGAGTATTATTATATATATATTATATTATTATATTATAACAGAGTGCCCCATGGTGGCAGTGGAGTTATGGTATGGGCAGGCATAAGCTATGGACAACGAACACAATTGCATTTTATCGATGTCAATTTGAATGCACAGAGATACCGTGCCAAGATCGTGAGGCCCATTGTCGTGCCATTCATTTGCCGCCATCATCTCATGTTTCAGCATGATAATGCACGGCCCCATGTCGCAAAGATCTGTACACAATTCCTGGAAGCTGAAAATGTCTCAGTTCTTCCATTGCCTTCATTCTCACCAAACATGTCACCCATTGTGCATCGACGTTTTCGACGGCATGTTCCAGTACTCGCCAATATCCAGCAACTTCGCACAGCCATTGAAGAGGAGTGGGACAACATTCCACAGGCCACAATCAACAACCTGATCAACTCTATGCGAATGAGATGTGTCGTGCTGCATGAGACAAATGGTCACACTAGATACTGACTGGTTTTCTGATCCAGGCCCCTACCTTTTTTTGAAGGTATCTGGGACCAACAGATGCATATCTGTATTCCCAGTCATGTGAAATCCATAGATTAGGATAGTAAATTAATTTACTGATTTCCTTAAATGAACTGTAACTCGGTAAAATCTTTGAAATTCTTGCATGTTGCGTTGATATTTTTGTTCAGTATATTTAAAAAATCTCAAAGTTGACTCTCTGAGGATACTTCTTTGGCTTGTGATTTGCAAACATGTTACAACAAACTGTACTCTTTGTCCTTTTGTTCTCTGGTATTTTTGGGTGGTTCTGCTCAGTTGAAAGGGAACAACTGCACCACCTAGCTTATAAGTGGAGCATCACTGATAGGCAGTAGGCACCCATTTGCCAACCAGCGCTATGGACCATGTGAATGTGCTCTCAGTTGAATGCCCCTAAACCTTAATCTTATCAGTGAGATTTTCCCCTTTCCAACTTAAGTCTAAATGTTTGATCATTTATCACCTAAAGCCAAAGCCAATACTCCTGAGATGATCAGGATTAGTAATGAGACGTGATAAATGATAACAGGTCTGTGTAACGTCAGGGAGACAAGTTATTGATCAGCAGTAACTCACCCAATGTCATGCTTAATCTGACAGGTAACCCAGCGTGCAAAACTGGTTTCAATGATGTCAGTATAATCTATTTTATGAGGTCATGGTCAGGTTGCATACTGGCTATTTTTAGCAACCAGAAAAACATGTCTTTGTCTAGTTTTAATCTGACCAGATAACATCCCAAATATGTCTTTCCCATTGTTTTCTTGTCGTGAAAAATGTCTTTACCAGGTTGTAACAGAGACCAGTTGGTTGTAATGTTATTTTTTCTCAATCAGATCAGAAATGTACATCATTAAGTTGATTCCAAGTCAGGTCCGTCTGCATACAGTATATGTCCACTATGAATGTACTCCCATGGGTTCTGTAAATGGGTCTCTAATGCAGTAAAATGTATTGTGTTGTTTTGGTTGCTTTGTACTTTAGAGGAGCGGGTTGGTCTTTGTGTGTTACCATGTATTGTTTGGTGTGCTTTAAAATATGACATTGATATTGTTTTTGGGGCGAGAAAGAAATGTTCAGTTACATTGCCTGTCTTGTTTCTAGTCAGTTGAATGTCTTTATAAAAGCAGTTGAAAACCAAAATCTTCTGAGTTAATAGCAATGTGTTATTGTGCTTTGTCATTTTAGCCGATGAACTTGCCATGTTTAGTTATTTAGACCTTACAAGTGGGGCAGTCTATGCATACAATTGCATTATGTATCATAGTAGGGCACAACAACCCACATACTTGTAGTCTAATCTACGGGTTACAAATGTCCATCGTTACAGTATATAATCTTGAAATAATGGGGATAGAGTAACTACAAACACAGTAAAAAAAAAAAAACGCTCAAAGACACTGACTGCTTTTATTTGTACTGTGTAGCAATTTGAAAAAAGTTAGTCACACAGCACTTAAATAATCGGCTGACAAGGCAGATACTTTCCCACAGATTTAACGATGAAACATGAAAGGAAAAGGAACCAAATGAGGAGTCTATTTCTCTCTGGCAAGTGAGCTGAATGTTCAGATTCTGTCCATGTCAAGAGACCAGTCCCTGCATCGGTTTAGGAATCCAATGGAAGCAGGCCTGATGTGGTCTTAAGCGTCCAATCCAATGAAGGTCCCATCCAATTGGGAACTCTGACAGAGGCTGGAACAGTTGGCAGTCATGGCCAGACCGAGCTCGGGCTGTGGTTGACACAGCAGCCAGGGCATACGGGGGAAGAAGCTTCAGTATAGTGATGGCAGGGGGTTAAAGTCATATCAACTGTAACAGACAGAGGCTCAGAGAAAAAACACAAACATGCAAGCAGAACAAATGAGTTAGTGCCTCATTGAGGAATTAAGAAGACTCTCAATACAGACTATCTGGTCTGGACATATTCTTCCTATGTGCAGGCAGTCATTTTTAACAATAATTTGTTCTTAACTGACTTGCCTAGTTAAATAGGCGTCCCGTCAACGGGACAGTTGTAAATCATGCAGCGCCGTGTCACGATCGCAGATGTTAGTGAAACAAATGTCGATCTTATATCAGCAGAAAGCTTAAATTCTTGTAAATATAACGGCACTGTCAATTTACAGTAGCTATTACTGTGAGAAAATGCCATGCTATTGCGGTCTTCACTTGATTGACTAACTTTGTCAAATAAGCACCAATCGGGGGTCAAACAAAGCTAGCTAGATAGCCAATGAACTGTGCTTTACAGGAGAATGCGTAAATGTTGCTGCTAACCTTGTGCGACAGCAAGCCTTTTTCTTTTCGACAAGAATATGGAGAGTTATGAATTTATGAAAACTGGGTGTTTTGCAAATGTTCAACTTACAATATGGCTACTAATACTGGAAAAGCTAAATCAAAGTCCAAGTTTACAGATTTGATGATATTGTTGCAGAAAAACGTCATGTAAATGTCTCCTTCACGATTTGCCCAAATGTACCTGGGTGACTTCACACTAAATGTCATGTAGCTTGCTCATAGTTGAAGTTAGCCGTCTGAAACTTTGCAAATGCACTGCTGCTCGCTTATGGACACCATCGGAATTACAACCAGAGTGATGGCTAGATTTGGGACCTTTCGGTTGCATTTCAAAGATGGTGGTAGAAAGGAAAAAAAGGTTTTATTTCTTTGTATTTTCTTCTATCAGGTCTATTGTGTTATTCTCCTACATTTAATTCACATTTCCAAACTTAAGTGTATCCTTTCAAATGGTCCAAAAAAATATGCTTATCCTTGCTTCAGGGCCCGAGCTACAGGCAGTTAGATTTGGGTATGTCATTTTAGGTGAAAATTGAAAAAAAAGGGGGCTACCCCTAAGAAGTTTTAAATTAGAGCAAATAAATCTAATTCACAAAAATGTAAAGTGCCCTTAGAAAGGATTCGCAACCTTTGACTTTTTCCACATTTAGTCAAAATTGATTTAATTGTAATTTTTTGTCACCAATCAAAACACATGTCAAAGTGGAAGATTTTTTACATTTTTTTTATTAAATTCATCCCCCTGAAATCAATCAATACATGTTAGAATCACCTTTGGCAGCAATCACAGATGTCAGTCTTTCTAGGTAAGTCTCTTAAGAGCATTTTTTTTTTTTTCACAGACAGTCATGGCCACAGACCGACCATCCACTGGACCAAAAAAAATAGAATGATTATTCATGTAGGCGTGAACAAAATGTAAAAAATAACTGGGAAAAACAAGCTCACACTTCAGTCTCTGCCCGGGCAAGGTGAACAAGGCATCCGTGGGTCAAAATCAATAAGCACATGGACCTTAATGCTCCCCCAGCAAAAACACAGAGAGAGGCTCCTCCAACCCTTAAGTCACAGGGGGGTCAAATACAGACTTATTTTAGTTTTAATTGGAATGTCATCAGAGGATGGACTGTTTAAAGTAAGACCGGAATGGAGCCCAAGCCTCATTAAACAGTTTGGGGTTCCCACGTGAATTTAATTTATTTTTTTCTAGTTTCAGACAGCACAACACATCCCTCACCCAATATTTATAAGATGGGGGAGCTGCCGTCTTCCAGTTCTGTAGTATTAGCCGTCTAGCTAAAGGAGTTGTATAAGCAACAGTGTCCGACTGGATTCTTGATAGGGGGGTACCCATGGGCAGTACTCCAAAAAGGGCTGTAAGGGGAGATGGATCTATAACAGTGTCATATATATCAGAAACATTTCAACATTAATTCCCAGAAACCTGACAGTTTATGACAGCCCCAAAACATATGCAACAGTGTGGCTGGTTCCACTTTACATCTGACACAGGTAGGATCGAAATCAAAGAATATTCTTCCAAGTTTGGCCCCCCGACTAGTGGATACGGTGAACCACCTTGAATTGAATGAGGCTGTGTCTAGTGCTAAAAGAGGACGAGTGCACCCTGTGCAGCACAGATTCCCAGGCGTCTTCCCCAAGTTCCTCCCCCAAATCTTTTTCCCATCGAGTCTTTAAAAGGCACCAAAGAAGGATTCTGTAAGTCATGAATGATTGCATATACATCTGAAATTGCGCCCCTAGGAAGCTTGTTCAACTCCAAGATGCTCTCTATAGCTATATTCGCAGGCCTATAGGGAAATCCAGGACACACCTGGATTTTATAACCTTTGCCCATTATTCTTTATAAAATTCTTCAAGCTCTGTCAAGTCATTGCTAGACAGCCATTTTCAAGTCTTGTCATAGATGTAAGTCAAAACTATAACTAGGCCACTCAATGTCATCCTGGTAAGCAACTAGTGTATATTTGGCTTTGTAAATTTGTGTGAAGAGATCATAACTATGAACTAACGCACATGGAATCATGTAAGCAAAAAGTGTTAGATCCAAATATATTTGAGATTCTTCAAAGTAGCTACTCTTTGCCTTGATGGCAGTTTTGCATTCTCTCAACCAGGTTCATGAGGTAGTCACCTGAAATGCTTTTCCAAACAGTCTTGAAGGAGTTCCCACATTTGCTGAGCAGTTGTTAGCTGCTTTCCTTCACTCTGCGGTCCAACTCATCCCAAACCATCTTAATTGGGTTGAGGTCAGGTGATTGCGGAGGCCAGGTCATCTGATGCAGCACTCCATTCTCCTTGGTCAAATAGCCCTTACACAGCCTGAAGGTGTGTTTTGGGTCATTGCCATGTTGAAAAACAAATGACACCACCCCATCACACCTTCTCCATGCTTCACAGTGGGAGCCACACATGTGGAGATCATCTGTTCACCTACTCTGCGTAAGACATGGCGCTTGGATCCAAAAATCTAAAATTTGGACTCATCAGACCAAAGGACAGATTTCCACCGGTCTAATGTCCATTGCTCATGTTTGTTATTATTGGTGTTCTTTAGTAGCAATTTCTTTGCAGCAATTCATCCATGAAGGCCTGATTCACACAGTTTCCTCTGAACAGTTGATGTTGAGATGTAGCTGTTACTATAAGGGCACAGGACGAGACCCAGATGCAAACACTGGAGGCAGTTGGTTCAAGTCTCTGATATTTATTATAATCCAAGGGTCATAGGATCATAACAAGGTCAGAGTCCAGGAGGTATAGATTGGCAGCAGGCTCGAGGTCAGGGCAGGCAAAGATCAAAACCGGGAGGACTAGCAAAAACAGAGAAAAAGGAAAAAGCATGCAGCTCAACAGGACTAGGCTGTCTCCAGCCGAACGCGTACGCAGACTTAACACCCAGAATTATCTATATTGCGGTACTGCCGGTCATTATGTGTCTACCTGTCCCTTCAAGAGACCTAGCTCATTGGTAGGAATGAGTACTCTGGTGGGTCTTAAGGATAATTTTGCTTCTCCCCCTAATTGTCCCCCCTCTCCATGCCACCCTGCGGTGGGGGAGACCAGTCCAAGACTCCGCAGGTACTCATCGACTCGGGGGCTGATGTGAGTCTTATTTTCGTTACCCTGGCGTCAGTGCTGGGCATCCCCACTCAACCCCTCTCCATTCCTATAGATTTTAGAGCACTGGACGGGCTCTCTCTAGGCCAGGTCACCCACCATACCACTCCCATCAACCTACAAGTGTCAGGGAACCAGAGCGAGACAATCCAATACCGGCTAGTTGAGTCTCCACAGGTTCCCGTGCTATTGGGATTCTCTTGGCTCTAGCGACACAATCCATCCACACTTGGGTCTTACCTGAAACTTGATAGCCGGAAGTCTACAGCCACTTCCCATCTTCCAGCCGTCATCATTGGTAGCTTCATGGTGAGGCACATCTCGGTTCCTGGAGCAGAAACACAGCCAAGGGCTGCTGATGTCCTAGTGCATGTGGGATTAATTGATATCAAAAGTATTAAATCAGAGCTAATGAAACAGGATTTTTATTGAGCTGATCAACACCCTGAAAGGCTCTGCATTCCATTATCTCTAGCCCTGTGCTGTCGCTGGGCCGTGGCTGCAAAAGGTGCAGCAGGTTCTTAGCACTTCAAAACTTTTGACAATTTCGTCACTTTTCGGAAATAAAAGATGCTCTACAGAGAAAATGGACTCCACCCAAACAATCTAGGAGCCTGGACCCCCTCTTCACATTTCAAGGCTGCATTAAGATATTGACTAAGAGACAGTTCAAGTTCTGCTCAGGTTTTACCAACAATACCAAGATTCTTCAGTGTCAAAATGTTGCCATTTTCAATAAGTCCCGCTCAGGTAACCCCAACCAAACGATCAGCATTGTCATCATACTGAAGGCCCTCATTGACTGACTCATTGACTGTTTTAACCCGCGTCCACACACGAGGCATAGGCCTATTGGTTAAGTTCTAGACAATCTTGTACCTATACAATTCAAACCAACCAATCTTATAGTATTTTCTAATAAGGGGTTAACGGTCACGCCTGTGCTCTAGGGCGCCAGGATCCCCAACAGTTGGCTGTGACGTCACGCGCATCAGCGATCATTGGACTCACGTGGACTTCCCTATATCTGTCTGTTCCCCAGCTCTGTTCTCTGCGTCGGGATTGATTGTCCCATGTCCTTGTTACCTGTGTTCTGACGCTGTTCCTGTCTTGTTCTATGTCTGTTCCCTATTAAAATGTTTGACTCCCCGTACCTGCTTCTCCTCTCCAGCGTCACTCCTTACATTAGCTACTGATCATAGCATGCTTGTATTAGAGACTCCATCTGACCTGAAATCCCGTAGCTGTGGTCTTGAATTTGTACATATACATTTGATTACAAAGATTTTTGTCTTATCAATCTAGAGTTATGGTTTCTCAATCCAAATGTGGACATTTTGATCATTTCTGAAACTTGGTTGAATAGTTCTGTCTATCTGGTTGTTTACAGATCGGACAGAATTGACAGATATTGGTGTTTCCATATTTACGAAGGACAATTTAAATGTGTCTGGATCTCTTGCTACCTCGGTCACTAAGCAGTTTGATTGTCTTGTTCTTAACGTGGGCCTTGGTCATAATAACCAGCTGAAACTAGTAGGGGTGTATCGCCCTCCCTCGTCTCCCTTAATTTTTCTGAATTGCTCCATGTATGGTCTGAATTACTGATTATGGGCGATTTATAATATTGATTGGAGGATGTCAGTGTCAGATACGCTGAAAGATATTTGCTCTGAGCTAAAACTGCCTCAGGTGATAACTGAGGCTACACTGCCGAATCCTAAACATCCATCGAAATCTACCTTCATGGATCTCATTTTGACGAATACTCCAAATAAATATACTGAACCAAAATATAAAATCACAACATCCAACAATTACAAATATTTTACTGCGTTACAGTTTATGTAAGGAAATCAGTCAATTGAAATACATTCATTAGGCCCTAATCTATGGATTGCACATGACTGTGAATACAGTGTGGTCACAGATACCTTTAAAAAAAGGTAGGGGCATGGATCCGAAAACCAATCGGGTAGCTGGTGTGACCGTCATTTGCCTCATGCAGCGCAACACCTGTCTTTCGCAGGCTGATTGTGGCCTGTGGAATTTTGTCCCACTCCTCTTCAATGTCTGCGAAGTTGCTGGATATGGGTGGGAACTGGAACACGCTGTCGTACATGTCGATCCATAGCATCCCAAACGTGCTCAATGGATGACGTGTCTAGTGAGTGTGGATGGTTTCCATAGGAAGAACTGGGACATTTTCAGCTTCAAGGAATTGTGTACAGATCCTTGTGACATGGGGCCGTGCATTATCATGCTGAAACATGAGGTGATGACTGGTGCGACAATGGGCCTCAGAATCTCGTCACGGTATCTCTGTGCATTCAATTTTACCATAACCCCACCGCCCATACCATAACCCCACGGGCACCATACATGCTGTCTGCCATCCTTCCAGTACAGTTGAAACCGGGATTCATCTGTGAACAGCACACTTCTCCAGCGTGCCAGTGGCCATTGAAGGTGAGCAATTTCCCACTGAAGTCGGTTACGAGACCGAACTGCAATCAGGTCAAGACCCGGGTGAGGAAGACGAGGACGGTTATGGTTTCTGACAGTTTGTGTTTGAACAACTGAAGAATTTCTGCACAAAGTTTCAGTGGAGGCTGCTGAGGGGAGGACGGCTCATAATAATGGCTGAAATTGAGTGTAATGGCTGGAATGGAGTGAATGAAATCAAACACATTAAAATATATTTGATATCATTCCATTTACTCCATTCTGGACATTATTATGAGTTGTCCATCCGTCAGCAGCCTCCACGGTTGCATTGTTATTTTTGTTCAGTATGTTGCTAGTGGGTTTTTCCAACTGGACTTTAGTGACCATTGCCCAGTTGTCTGTCAGAGATTTGAAAATGCATAAATCAAAGCCTCGTGTCAACACTAAGAGGAACTTTAAAAACTTTAGTGACCAAGCTTTTTTACATGATCTTTATTTTAGTGACCTTGATTGTATCTCAGCTATCGTTGAATCGGATTAAGTTTTAATATTCTTCGCTAATGTCTAAAATACTATTGTAGATAATCATGCCTCCTACAAAACTCAGAGTGAACGGTAGATCGGATAATTCAGGAGTTAACATTCGAAATCATTTTTAAAAGAGAAATGTTGCCTAGGTGAAGGCCAGGAACACAAGTTTAGGCCCGGATTGGTAATCTTTTAGGCAACTGAGAAATCAGTGTGTAAAACCGATTTAATAAACCAATTTTTGATCAGATTGTTATGTAACCACTATTTCTTACTGGGGGAACCCGGCTAAATTCTGGAAAACTGTCAAATCTCTAAAGGATTGCACTTCCTCCTCTCTGCCCCAACAAATTAATACAGACTCTGTCCCCATTATGGACAAAAATGTCATTACATTTACATTTGAGTCATTTAGCAGACGCTCTTATCCAGAGCAATTTACAGTTAGTGCATTTATCTTAAGCTAGCTAGATGGGACAACCACATTTCACATGCATAGAAAGTCAATATTTCCAGAATAAAGTAGCTATCGGTGCTGGTTCATGGTTGAGGTGAGGAGGAGGATTATTTAAGATACTGTTTGAAGACGTAGGGTTTCAGATGTTTTCGGAAGATGGGCAAAGACTCTGCTGTCCTAGCTTCAGGAGGAAGCTGGTTCCACCATTTGGGTGCCAGGACAGAGAAGGGCTTTGACTGAGCTGAGTGGGAGCTGCCCTCCCGTGTGAGTAGAACGGAGGGTCCGGGTGTAGGGTTTGAGCATAGCCTGAAGGTAGGGAGGGGCAGTTCCTCTTGTTGTTCTGTAGGTAAGCACAATGGTCTTATAGTGGATGTGAGCTTCGACTGGAAGCCAGTGGAGTGTGCGGAGGAGCGGGGTAACATAAGAGAACTTGGGAAGGTTGAATACCAGGCTGCAGCGTTCTGGATAAGTTGCAGGGGTTTAATGGCACAAGCGGGGAGTCCAGCCAACAATGAGTTGCAGTTGTCCAGACAGGAGAGGACAAGTGCCTGGAATAGGACCTGCGCCACTTCATCTGTGAGGTAGGGTTGTGCTCTATGGATGTTGACCTGAGCAAGTCACTGCTATCATGTTTGCAGAGACAGGGTGTTGTCCAGGGTCATATCAAGGTTCTTTGCACTCTGGGAGGGCGGTTGGGGTCAAGAAGATCGTTCTGAGAGAGGTAACAAGAAATGTTATCAGAGACAGCACGCTCAGGTGTTGAACGAAAAGAAAGGGATACAGGTCTATAGTTTTTTCATTTCGTATGAGTTGAGTGTTGGTTTCTTGAGGAGAGGGGCGAATCGGGACATTTTGAAGTCAGAGGGAACGCAGCCAGCGGTCAAGGATTAGTTGATGAGGGATATTAGGAATGGAAGATGATCTCCAGAGATCGTCTGAAGTGAGGAGGGGATGTGGTCGGAGATGGGGTCGGACAGTTTATCGGGTGGCCAGACCTCACTTAATTTCACAGGATTTCATCTGGAGAGATAGGCGAGAAAGAGGTGAAGGCGTAGGGTAATTCCGGGTGAGTGAGACCAGTGGATTCAATAGGCTGAGTGAATGACTTCGTCAACCTTTTCAAAGTGGCTGACAAAGTTGTCCACAGAGAGGGAGGAGGACGGGTGGAGGATTAAGGAGGGAATAGAGTTTCCTAAAATCAAATGTATTTATTAAGCCCTTTTTACATCAGCAGATGCAAAGTGCTTATACAGAAACCCAGCCTAAAACCCCAAAGAGCAAGCAATGCAGATGTAGAAGCACAGTGGCAAGGAAAAACTCCCTATAAAAGGCAGAAACATAGGAAGAAACCTAGAGAGGAACCAGGCACTGAGGGGTGACCAGACCGTTCCATAGCCGCAGGCAGAACAGTTGAAACTGGAGCAGCAGCACGGCCAGGTGGACTGGGGACCACAAGGAGTCATCATGCCAGGTAGTCCTGAGGCATGGTCCAAATTGAGGGAGCATGTAGTTGGCATGCTGACTGCAGGAATGTCCACCAGAGCTGTTGCCAGAGAATTGGATGTTCATTTCTCTACCATAAGCTGCCTCCAATGTAATTTTAGAGAATTTGGCAGAACATGCAACTGACTGGCCTCACAACTGCAGACCATGTGTAAGGCGTCATGTGGGCAAGCGGTTTGCTGATGTCAATGATGTGAACATAGTGCCACATGGTGGCAGTGAGGTTATGTTATGGGCAGGCATTAAATATGGACAATGAACACAATTGCATTTCATCATTGAGGTCCATTGTCATGTATGACAACCTGTTCCAATATCCAGCAACTTTGCACAGCCATTGAAGAAGAGTGGAGCAACATTCCACAATCAACAGCCTGATCAAAGCTATGTGAAGGTGATGTGTCGCGCTGCATGAGGTAAATGGTGGTCACACCAGATACTGACAGGTTTTCTGATCCACACCCCTATTTTAATATAATAATATAATAATATATAATAATATAATAATAATATAATAATAATAATAATATATGCCATTTAGCTGACGCTTTTATCCAAAGCGACTTACAGTCATGTGTGCATACATTCTACGTATGGGTGGTCCCGGGAATCGAACCCACTACCCTGGCGTTACAAGCGCCATGCTCTACCAACTGAGCCACAGAAGGACCACCATTTTGTAAGGTATCTGTGACCAACAGAGGCATATCTGTATTCCCAGTCATGTGAAATCCATAGATTAGGGGCTGATGAATTTAAATTTACATTTTTTTTATTTTTTATTTTTTTATTTATTTTACCTTTATTTTACTAGGCAAGTCAGTTAAGAACAAATTCTTATTTTCAATGACGGCCACATGAATTGTAACTCAGTAAAATCTTTGAAATTGTTGCATGTTGCATTCATATTTTTGGTCAGTATATATAAGCATGAGGTTACAGAGATTGAGACAGTGATATGTTCGCTTCCTGCCTTACATTTCCTGAAAATGCAAGATAACCCTTTCACCTGTGACTGTAGCAGTGCTTGGTTCATCCAGTCGGTGAAGATCAACAACTAAACACAAGTCGTTTATGCTAATGATTTTGTCTGCAAATTCCCAGAGGTTCAGAAAGGCACAAAACTGTTGGATCTTGACATGCACTCTTCTTGAGAAGACATTATTCTATTTCATCCCCACACCTTCATTTGTCTCTCCTTGAACCTCTTCAGGATCCGCCCCTTTTTTTTTTTTTATTTCACCTAAATTGACATACCCACATCTAACTGCATGTAGCTCAGACATTGAAGCAAGGATATGCATATTCTTGATACCATTTGAAAGGAAATACTTTGAAGTTTGTAGAAATGTGAAACGAATATAGGAGAATATAATACACAGATCTGGTAAAAGAAAAATTTCAATTATTTTGTACCATCATCCTTGAAATGCAAGAGAAAGGCCTTAATGTATTATTCCAGCCCATGTGCAATTTATATTTTGGCCACTAGATGGCAGCAGTGTATGTGCAAAGTTTTAGACTGATCCAATTAACCATTGCATTTCTGTTCAAAATGTTGTATCAAGACTGTCCAAATGTGCCTAATTGGTTTATTAATAACTTTAAGTTCATAAATGTGCACTCTCCTCAAACAATAGCATGGTATTCTTTCACTGTAATAGCTACTGTAAATTGGACATTGCAGTTAGATTAACAAGAATTTAAGCTTTCTGCCAATATCAGCTATGTCTATGTCCTGGGAAATGTTCTTGTTAAGTACAAACGCCATACTAATCACATTAGCACATATTAGCTCAACCATCCCGAGGGTGGGACACCGTTCTGTAGAGATCCTTAAATTAAGCTGCGTGGGTCATTTATCTACCATTTCCGCGGCTGGTTTGGTTTCCCTGTAGCTCTCAAAAACTTTAGGCGGCATTCTGCCTCATCCCCACAGTTTTCAGCGATTAGCTTCGACCAAGACTGACTTGTGAACTACAATCCCAACGCTGTTTTTAACTTTTAGAAACGTCAATAATCATTGCTTGCAATGCGGCTTTCGTAACATATTGCCCTTACATTTCATCAGCGAGAAATACTCCTTCAAATAAAAAAAAGACACACTTACTGCAGCAGTTTTGCATAGATCCATACAGCTACGGATGCGTCCATCTGACGAAAATACACTTCCCGAGTTACACTTACACACAGGTGTTTGGAGCATGCTAGATAGCTAATTAGCATAGGTGGTTGCCTCTGTCTTCCATCTGTTTTCCGTGAACCGTAACATGGAGACATGGCCAAGTGGGAACACTAACCCCAACTCCAACCCTATAAAGGTGTGTAGCAGTGGAGGCTGCTGAGGGTCACAATAATGGCTGGAACGGAGCAAATGGAATGACATCGAACTCCTGGAAACCATGTTTGATGTATTTGATACCTTTCCATTGATTCCGCTCAAGTCATTACCACGAGCCCGTTCTCCCCAATTAAGATACTTCCAACCTACTGTGGTGTGTAGTAATTTAACCTTTTGTTTTATCAAAATTATTTCTTGCTGATATCAAAGATACGTTCCTTATGTTTTCAAAACAGTACCGCAAGCAATGCGTGTTAATGTTTACATCAAGCATACTCCCCGGTCAGAAGACACTATTGACACTAAAGCATTTAGAGCCTATGAATGGGGTAGTTAGTTTCCCTGTAGATCAGGGATGGGCAACTGTGATGGGTGTGGTGTGGGTGTGGTGTGGGTTAGGCCCCCCCCGCCCCCGCCGCTTGTTCGTTGACATGGGTTGTTGCGCCATCAAGTGGTATACATATATAGCTAGTAGTTGGCCACAAACCTTTCTTGTCACTCACAAAATCACAACATTTAACTTGGAGTAGGCTATATACTATAGGCAGCTATACCTAATATCAACCACGTTTCCAAAGTTTTGCTTAATTAACTGTAAAATGTATTAATTAAAAGGTAATTGGTCTGAATGATATTTTTTTTATTTAGCACGATAAGGAAGAACAATTATCCAGATTGTTTTTCAATGCACACAATTCAATAACAAAAAATCCGATGAGACTTTTCTGTTCTATCCTTACAAAGTGACACAAATGTGTTTGATATCAATACTCGAAACTATTTCTGTTCAAGTTACATCGCTACTCATTTGCCGGTTAACCTCTGCGTTCATTGGTAAACCATTATGTCACTCAAAATAACTAAATCAATGATTGGCTAAAAAAGTGACTACTGCTCCTCCCTTCTACTCGCTCTGTGAAGGAATACTTCCGCTAGGCCACCATGCCCTCCGGAAGTTAGTTTGTTTTATTCGGACACAGTCGAAAGCACTGGAGTGAGAGTGAAAGGTGGCCAAACCAAGTAAAAAAAGCACACGGTATCCGACGAAGAGCGTGTAAAGAGAGTCTAAACAAGAGTCTAGTGTTAGAGGCGCTCCATTGATACAAGAAAATCATTTATAATTTTCCCCGAACCCCAGTGTCTAACCCCTCAAGTCCTCTGGGGCCAGACGAAGCGAGGCGGGAGGTGATGGAGCCTTCACCGGCAAAGGGGAAACCGCAGGGTCGCTTATTGGTGTCCACGACCCTGGACGCAAAAGATGAGCTTGAGGAGGTAGGTTTACTATATAACATATTATCAATAAGTGTTGCTATATCATACAAACAGCTGTTCAACCACACAGCACGTAAAAAAACATTCACGAATACAAAGACACGGAACCATTTTACAGAATAGCCTCGCCTGCATGTTGCTAGCTATCATTCAGCAAGGCTAGTTCCTAATTCTGAAATGAATTTACTAGTCTAGCATGTGTAGGTTTGCAGCACGTATTTGTGCTTTGTTGATGTGGGTTTAAACGATGGGGAATCCAGCTGAATTTAACGTAGCATTTAGTATGCTATTTATGTAAACATATGGATGAGACACGAGCCCATGCACATGCGCAAAGGTCATCATACACATGTCAATGCAGTACCTTTTCTGACACTACCCTTGTAGTGATTCTTCCCTTTAAAAAAAAATCTATGGTGTCACCTCCACACCAGATGCCTTAGACATTTTCATACAGTATGTAGCCAGCTCAATTGACAGAGGCGTCAACACATTCTGTTGTTTGTCTGCTGTTTTTGTGTGTGTGTGTGTGTGTGTGTGTGTGTGTGTGTGTGTGTGTGTGTGTGATTTCTCAGACTTTTTTTCTCTCCCATGGGTGTGAGCCTGCTGTGTTGCTCTGTGGCTTTTTGTGTTTTTTTTTGTTGTTGTCCATCTGTATGCCCACATTATGTGACATCTGAATTGATTCGGGCCTATCTACGTTTGTGTGTGTCTATCTGTTTTCGTGGTTAACATTATTTTTTTGTTTTTATCCATCAGCGTTTGGAGAGGTGTGTGGGGATTGTCACTTCGTTGACAAATGGCCTGTCAGAGCGTGAGGCCAACGATGCCATCACAGCTAATGTGAGTCCCTTGCTCTTTCACTAATAGTCCATCACCATGGGATTGGACACTGCATGCTAGAATGTGCAGTTGAGATGTGGCTACTTGCATGCTTGTATTGAGCCTCAGAATCTAATTGAATCTTAATAGAATATGACTATGGTCAGACGAATCAGAGTTGGCCATGTCATTGATCCTTTCTCGTAAACATTTTTGCAATGCCATTTGTAAATGTGAGTAGTTAAAGGACGTAGTACATATGCTTCATAAGCATATTGAGAAGTGTAGGATTATGTACCGTATGCTACCTATAGGCTCAGCTTTTATGTTGAATTGAATCGGTTCAAGTGACATGAATCCCTGATATGGCTAAAGCTTCCAATGTCAACACAATGATAAGCAGGTAGATGCTTATTTTCGGGAATCTTGACCTGGAGGCAGAACTGAGCAATTTCCACTAGATGGTACCTACACACTGAAGAAGGCTGCGATGCCAAAACCTCTGCGTACGCTATCCCTGATGCAGTGAAAACATTAAAAATAAATAAAAAATGAAGTCTGCTTTATGCAACATCTTTTTGTGAGTGAAGACAGATTACACCTTTTGTTTGTCTGAATTCACAGGTTTTACGCACCAGCCAAGCTTCTGGGAGAGCACATGGTCCGCTTTTGACCAGCTGCAATGTGAAAATGTCTATATTGTCTTATTTAAGGTTAGGGTTAAGCTTTAAGGTTAGTTTTAAAATCATATTTTATGACTTTGTAGCTGTGTCAGATAGTGACCACTCTGCAAAACTGCCACCAGGGCCAGATTCATGACAATAAATGCCAATCTGACCCATTAAAATGGAGGCTACAGCCATATCATGTGTAGGTTAAGTGGCACGGTAACATTGTCATATTCTCCTCATCCTCCAGGTGTGTAAGGGCCCCCAGCAGCATGAGGAGGTGTGTCTGGGACTCTTCGCTCTGCTGCTCACCGAGCCTCCACAGGCACAGAGGGTAAGGCATTGTTATTACGTTATCCTTATCAGCATTATCATACTTCACATCATTATTATAAACATTATCATTTAATATGATTATTGGGGTTGCCAATTCAGTCAGAGATCTGTACCTTCATTATTGCATTTTCAAAATACCCTTGAATAGCTTTATTGTTCGCCGGCAGTCAAAAGCCAATTCTGGGAGACTCCGGGTCAAACCAAGAGGGTCGGAAAGCCCTCATGATCATAGCACCATTGATTGCATTCATTATACCAAACGTTTGAATTAGCTTACATAGTGATTCTTGTGAGTGCACTAAAAATAGTGTGCTGTTATCCACACTTATGCCCAGCATGTAATTCCAACCCTAATACCTCAAATATTTTAGGCTCCCTGATATGAATGGGATTATACACTCTACATACTCCACAACCCAATATGTACATTACATACGCTGCAAACTCTTCACAAACGCTCATGCTATACTCTGAAGCTTCACTGTTCTTCACTCTGAAGCTTCACTGTTCACAAACCTGTTAATTATCACACTATGTTGTATGGACACTGTACAGTATGGCCATATGCTGCAAAGCAAATTAGCCTTTGGTTATAATAAAGACTTACATATTCTCTACTTTACTATATTCTACTTAAGCAATAAGTCCCGAGGAGGTGTACTATATGGCCATATATCACAAACCCCCAAGGTGCCTTATTGCTATTATAACCTGGTTACCAACATAATTAGAGCTGTAAAAATAAATGTTTTGTCATAACCTTGGTATACGGTCTGATATACCACGGCTGTCAGCCAATCAGCATTCAGGGCTCAACCCACCCAGTTTCTAATCTACTGTATTTGACTCTACTCTCCACAGTGCTACAGAGACCTGACCCTGGTGAATAGGGACGGCATGAACGTGATCCTGATCAAGATCAACCAGATCCTCATGGAGAAGTTCCTCAAGCTGCAGGATGTGTGCCGCACACAGGTCAACAGTTTGTCTCCATGTAGAAAAGGCAGAAACCGTTTTCGTGCTCTCAATACAGTTAGCTTTATTGACACAATACACATGTGGATGTTTTCTAATGAGTAAGTGATTGACTAACGATCTCGCCCTTCTCAGTTGGTGTGGTTGGTGAGGGAGCTGGTGAAGAGTGGCGTGATCGGCGCGGACGGCGTCCTCATGACCCTTATGAAGCAGATCGCAGGTCAGTCCATTCACTATGTGTACTGTTGGTTTCACTGCTTTGAGTAGCGTCTTGTTTCACCGTTCCTCTCGCGTCTAAATTGTGTCAAGACAAAATGGCTTCCTCACCTTTTGTCTGTCGTCTCTGTGTTGGTTTGCTTGATTGAGCATCTCTTGATTTTTTTTTCCTGTGTCCAGGAGGAGACATCACCAGTAAGAACCTGTGGCTGGCTGAGAATGTTCTGGACATACTGCTGGATCAAAGGTGTGTTGGAGAGCGATCAACAGGAAACACTCTTTCACTCCATTATTGTCATGCAATAAAAGTCAAACTGGTTCATAAGGCAAAAAAACGTATCACACACTATTACTATTATTCTTTTTTAAATATGTCATGCTTTGAAGTAGGCTCACAATACATGAGAAGGGCTTACCAATACAAACTGCCAGAAGAAGTGATTTCTGTTGAGTGCTCCAACTCCTTTCTGGCTCATATTAGTACTGTGGGAGTTTTACTTAGTATGCTCTTCTCGGGAATTTGTCATTGTTGTTAAGCACCCCTCCTTTCCTTGGTTCGCTGAAGCGTGAAGGACCGCCTGAACTCTAGGTTTATAACACACACTTTTGGACTTGTTTGGTTTAGCGCACAACCGTCTCTCTACAAGAACTACAATCGTCTCTTGTCTCTTCGTCGTCTCTCAGGGAGTGGGTGCTGAAGAGTGGCATGCTGATAGCCATGTCCGTGTACACCTACCTGCGCCTCATCGTGGACCACGGCACCCCGGCACTGCTGGTCCTCAGACAGAAGGAGGTTGACTTGTGTATCGGCCTGCTCCGAGAGAAGGTGAGGGAGGAGAGGAATGAAGGAGGGAATGATGTAATGGCATACGCGAGGTAAGGAGACGAGCGATATAGTGTGTAAGGGAATGAGGGAGGAGTAGATTTGGAGCGAAGATGCGTATGGAGTCTTGAGGACAGATGAGAAAGAAGATTTGTGTCGTATCGTATATGCCCAAGAACACAGACAAACTTATTATACTGTATCTAGGTTTGACAATGGGGAATTTCCACACAGCAATTCAATAATTGAATGTAATGACATATTCCCCTCTTTCTCTCTCCTCCCCTCATCCCTGTCTAGTTTATGGAGTGTTTTATCATTGGGAGAGACCTGGTGCGTCTGCTGCAGATCGTGGCCCGGATCCCAGAGATGGAGCTACTGTGGAAAGACCTGCTCCACAACCCCCAGGCCCTCAGCCCTCAGTTCACTGGTAAGGGTAAGAGAGTGTCGTTAAGCAGGGGTGGGTCTGTGTGTATGTGTGTGAGACCCGTGGCTCAGTTCTAACTCTCTCTCTCTCTGGTTCTATAGGTTTGCTGCAGCTCCTGACCGCTCGCACATCCCGCAAGTTCCTGGCTTGTCGCCTCACACCAGACATGGAGACCAAACTGCTCTTCATGACCTCCAGGGTAAACACACACACACACTACAACACATCTCAGGACAGTACACACACAAACACTGCAACACATCTCAGGACAGTACACACACACACACACACACTACAACACATCACAGGACAGTACACACACACTACAACACAGTACACACACTACAACACGGTACACACACACACACTACAACACATCTCAGAACGGTACGCACACACACACTACAACACGGTACACACACACTACAACACATCTCAGGACGGTACACACACACACACACTACAACACATCTCAGGACGGTACACACACACACACTACAACACATCTCATGATGGTACACACACACACACTACAACACGTCTCAGGACGGTACACGCACACACACACACTCACTACAACACATCTCATGATGGTACACACACAAAGTACATGCACATACACATTCCTTTATGCCTATCCTGTCCCTCTCTCCCTGTAGGTGCGATTTGGCCAGCAGAAGCGCTACCAGGACTGGTTCCAGAGACAGTACCTGTCCACGGCAGAGAGCCAGTCGCTGCGCTGTGACCTGATTCGCTACATCTGCGGCGTGGTGCACCCATCCAATGAGGTGCTGAGCTCTGACATCCTGCCCCGCTGGGCTATCATTGGCTGGCTGCTCACCACCTGCACGGTAAGGGGCAGGGCAAAGATTGGTTATAACTTTAAGGCACATTAATGCAAAGATGGGTAATGATTTATTTTATAGTATGCCCAAGATTATTTTCTGTCTAATGTTAATCTAGTAAACAATAAAGCTTTTTGAATTTACCTCGTATTTACAACCAATTACCTGGATTTTACCCATACAGATAATTGTAAAATAGTAATTACATTGAAATATTTAAATGTTTTATTACTTGCGTCTTTAGTCTAACGTGGCGGCCTCAAACGCCAAGCTTGCCCTGTTCTACGACTGGCTCTTCTTCAGCCCAGAGAAGGACAGCATCATGAACATAGGTAAGACGGGGGAACAGAATACACTACCTGTATCTCTTCGTGTGTAGAGTAAGGGACCAATGTGCTCAGCTAAATGTTTAGAAGTAGGGTGAACATGCAGGTGTTGGGTTAGTGGTATATTAGAATAACGAGTAAACTGGAACAGAGGTTACAGGATGGACGCATTTCTGCTATCACCTTCTCTATCCGCCACTGTATGCACTTTTGTCTCTTTCTCTTTTCATGGTTGACCCATCCGTTCTCTCTTCCCCCTCCCTCTTTCAGAGCCGGCCATCTTAGTGATGCACCACTCCATGAAGCCTCATCCAGCCATCACTGCCACTCTCCTGGACTTCATGTGTCGGGTGAGTGGGTGCACACATTACACAACGGAGGTCATTCAGAGAACTGTGGTGAATGTACCACTTTTTTTGCTATTCAAAGTGGAAAAGACTCTATTGACATGTGCTTCATGCTCAATGTGTTAGCGAAGCAGTAGAGAAGGAAGAGATGTTTTGACATTTCCTGTCGTATTCACTAGAGGTTGACCGATTAATCGGAATTGACGATTAATTAGGGCTGATTTCAAGTTTTCATAGAAATCGGTAATCGGCATTTTTGGACACCGATCATGGCCGATTACATTGCACTCCACGAGGAGACTGCGTGGCAGGCTGACTACCTGTTATGCGAGTGCAGCAAGGAGCCACGGTAAGGTGCTAGCTAGCATTAAACTCATCTTATGAAAAACAATCAATCTTAATAACATAATCACTAATTAACTACACATGGTTGATGATATTACTAGTTTATCTAGCTTGTCCTATCGACGCGGTGCCTGTTAATTTGTCATTGAATCACAGCCTACTTCGCCAAATGGGTGATTTAACAAGCGCATTCGCAAAAAAAGCACTGTCGTTGCACCAATGTGTACCTAACCATAAACATCAATTCCTTTCTTAAAATCAATACACAAGTATATATTTTTAAACCTGCATATTTAGTTAATATTGCCTGCTAACATTAATTCATTTTAACTAGGGAAATTGTGTCACTTCTCTTGCGTTCTGTGCAACAGAGTCGGGGTATATGCAGCAGTTTGGGCCGCATGGCTCGTTGCGACCTAATTTGCCAGAATTTTACGTAATTAGGACATAACATTGAAGGTTGTGCAATGTAACAGCAATATTTAGACTTAGGGATGCCACCCATTAGATAAAATACAGAACGGTTCCATATTTCACTGACAGAATAAATGTTTTGTTTTCGAAATGATAGTTTACGGATTTGACCATATTAATGACCTACGGCTCGTATTTCTGTGTGTTTATTATATTATAATTAAGTATATGATTTGATAGAGCAGTGTGACTGAGCGGTAGTAGGCAGCAGCAGGCTCGTAAGCATTCATTCAAACAGCACTTTCCTGCGTTTGACAGCAGCTCTTCGCAATGCTTCAAGCATTGTGCTGTTTATGACTTCAAGCCTATCAACTCACGAGATTAGGCTGGCAATACTAAAGTACCTATTAGAACATCCAATAGTCAAAGGTATAGGAAATACAAATGGTATAGAGAGAAATAGTCCTATAATAACTACAACCTAAAACGTCTTACCTGGGAATATTGAAGACGCATGTTAAAAGGAACCACCAGCTTTCATATGTTCTCATGTTCTGAGCAAGGAACTTAAACATTAGCTTTTTTACATGGCACATATTGCACTTTTACTTTCTTCTCCAACACATTGTTTTTGCATTATTTAAACCAAATTGAACATGTTTCATTATTTATTTGAGACTAAATTGATTTCATTGATGTACTATATTAAGTTAAAATAAAAGTGTTCATTGTTCATTCAGTATTGTTGTAATTGTCATTATTACAAATATATTTGTAAAAATCATCCGTTTAATCGGTATCGTCCCTTTTTGGTCCTCCAATAATCGGTATCGGCGTTGAAAAATCATAATCGTCTGGCCTCTAGTATTCACCCGTTTTGTCTGACTTGGGAAGCGAGTGGTACATTTACAGCGGTGAGGAAGTTTAATGATACCTTGCATTGGTGTTAGTTGTGCCATGCTTTAGAGAAGTTGTGGTATTTTGGCGTTCGATGCTTGACTCATCTAAAAAAATGTTTTACCTTCTCTTGCCTTCAACTGATCCTACTCTGTTTTGCTCTCTTTCCCCCCCTCCTCTTTCTCCCTCACAGATCATCCCTCATTTTTTCCCCCCTCTGGAGGGGCAGGTGCGGCAGGGTGTCTTCAACTCTCTCACCTTCATCATGGAGAAAAGAGTGCTGGCGTGAGTCATTCTCTCTCACTTGCACACATTCATGCACCCACCACCACCAGACATCATGGGATATATTTGACCTTGGACACAGTTGTACATAAAAAAAACATATAATATATATTAACATATATATTTAAATTGAACTTCTGCAGATTTTACATTTTTTATCAAGTTTTGGTATCATCAGTGATTTGATTTTATTACATTTTATGTCAGTGAATCTTTATCGCCCTTATTTTAACCCCCTAATCGGTCTGTATTTTCCTCCCTCAGTCATCTAGCTCCTCTGTTTGACAACCCCAAACTGGATCGGGAGCTGCGCTCCATGCTTAGGGAACGCTTCGCAGAGTTCTGCAGTTCCCCTTCACCCCCTACTGAGGGAAGGGATGAAGGTGCAAATGAAAGTAATTCAACTTTTATTTGTTAACATGAATGAATGAATGAACACTGTTGGTGGTCCTTGAAGATGAGTTTCTTTACAAGGCTCACTACAGTTACTCACATGCAAAAGAAACATCCCTTCTCTTCAACCATCCTCCCCCAGACATGCACAATAACACCCAAAGACATTTGATGGAGGGATTTTGAAAGAAGCAACCTTTTTCAATCATGCTTCATGGTATAATGTGTAGAGTTGAAACTAGCCTATTTCGAGTAACAGTAGGGAAACTAGGGAAGCCCTAGTCCAAGAGCAGAGGCTGTTATGTGTCAACTGGAAGTGGCTTGGGATAAACGTGTCGGCTGAATGTTCCATCTAGAAAAGGAACCCTAAATTAGAGCATGAAAGTAAAGCGTTTTCAATTCAATACGACTTTATTGAATTGCGTTGAGGTGCAACTAACAGTTAACTTAAATTGTCCCCGCTAAATATTGGATGATTCAATTTCGATTTTGAATTACTTTGAATTAGGTTAACCAGGAAAATAATATGCAGGTGTTTTAAATGTGTATGCATTACACTGCTATTCCAGTGTTGCCTTTATTTGAGAACCTCCTGTGTTTGCTTGCCTCTACTTTACAATGTCGTCTGATTACCTTTTGCTCCTCAGTGAAAATGGAGGAGTCTGTTTCCTTGGAGATGGACAATCATGTTCTGCTTGACAAGGAGGATGGTTGCTACGACAACACGGAGGCTGCCTTCAGCGACGATGAGGAGGAGGTTAACAACAAGGGTGAGGGTAAGGAAGGACACATTTTATTACTCCACTCAACACAGATACCAGATAATATGTTAGAACCATGTTAACGTTGAACTACACCAGACTCAACACTTAAATGGGTACAATATATTCTGCTGCATTTTACACCAAATGAGCATTATCTAGCTTGCTCCCAAATCTGTCTGTCCTTGCCAACTCCTATGGGTGACAATGACCATAGGAGTTGGATAGACAACACGAACAGATCTAGGACCAGGCCTATCACTAGCATCATCTCAACTCGATTACCACCCCGTTAGATTTGTTTTGCCTTTTGATTTGATGAAGCCCTCTTTTAACATAGATGAACCATAATGCCTTAACACTGAGTTTTATCTTAGATGAAGTCAAATCAGAAACTTGCATTTGAAAAACAATTTCGAAACTCATAATCCAATTCAAAAGACTGGAAACATATTAGGGCCTCACTCTCACTCTGCTTCGTACTCATCCACATCAAGTCATTGGCTGACCTCTCATTTTGGTTATTACAGGCAATAAAAAGCGGGAGTTCAGATTCCACCCAATCAAAGAGGCCGTTATTGAGGAGCCCGCTGACATCACTCCCTACGTGGATCAGTTGGACGACACAATGAAGGAGAAGGTGTTGCAGTTACAGAAAGGAAGGTTAGTAGAGTGGATGTGACTGGACTCTCACATCGGGACATATATTTGTCTAGCAAACACACTCACTCAGTTAAATTCAATTAGCCTTATTGGCATAAGACATTGCCAAAGCCAACATCAGTGAACGTGACAAGAGTTGGAGAAGGCCCTAAAAATTGTCAAAGACCCCAGCCACCCCAGTCGTAGACTTCTCTCTACTACCGCATGGCAAGCGTTACCGGAGTGCCAAGTCTAGGACTAAATGGCTTCTCAACAATTTTTACCCCCAAGCCATAAGACTCCTGAACAGGTAATCAAATGGCTACCCAGAGTATTTGCATTGTGTCCCCTCCCCAACCCCTCTTTTATGCTACTGCTACTCTCTGTTTATCATATATGCATAGTCACTTTAACTATACATTCATGTAAATACTACCCCAATTGGTCCGACCAACCAGTGCTCCCGCACATTGGCTAACCGGGCTATCTGCATTGTGTCCCACCCGCCAACCCCTCTTACGTTACTGCTACTCTCTGTTCATCATATATGCATAGTCACTTTAACTATACATTCATGTACATACTACCCCAATTGGTCCGACCAACCAGTGCTCCCGCACATTGGCTAACCGGGCTATCTGCATTGTGTCCCACCCACCATTCGCCAACCCCTCTTACGTTACTGCTACTCTCTGTTCATCATATATGCATAGTCACTTTAACCATAACTACATGTACATACTACCTCAATCAGCCTGACTAACTGGTGTCTGTATGTAGCCTCGCTACTGTTATAGCCTCGCTACTGTAAATAGCCTGTCCTTTTACTGTTGTTTTTATTTCTTTACTTACCCATTGTTCACCTAATACCTTTTTTGCACTATTGGTTAGAGTCTGTAAGTAAGCATTTCACTGAAAGGTCTGCCTACACGTGTTGTGTTCGGCGCACGTGACAAACTTTGATTTGATCCCTGCTTTACCCTTTTCACAGTGGTAACGTGTAGATCTGTATGGATTGGAGAGATGTTGACAATAATGCCATTAGCTCCACTCCTCTGCCTAGCTCACGAGTAGGTTGGCTGCTTTCGGACATTTTGCTTCCTTTGATTTGGAGAGCCACTTTCATACTTCATCTCTCACCCATTCACTCCCATTGCGGTCAATTGTTCTCATTGCTGATTGCAACAACATTGCTGATTGCAGCATTGAAAATCTTAATCGAAATGGGCTCTTCAATAATTATTTCCTTTCCCCATCTCTCCAACAGTGACACAGAGGCACATTGTGAAGTCATGCAGGAGATTGTGGACCTGGTCCTGGAGGTGAGTCAGCAAGAAAATATACAACAGTGGTTAAATACAGATATTTATTTGTGTAATCGTATATCTTGTGGGGGAAATGGGAATTCTCTGTGGTTTATTGATGTCCCCTTTCTGTCCCTCGTCTCGCTTGCTCTCTCTCTCTCAGGAGGACTTTGACTCAGAGCAAATGTCCACTCTGGCCTCCTGTCTGGCTGAGCTCTTCAAGGGCCACTTCAGAGGAGACGTACTGCCTGACGACATCACAGAAGAGTAAGTTAATGTGCGCCTTCTGATGGCGTCAACATGGCCTGGTTAGGGGGTAAGACTGTCTGTGCCGTGCATTTGTGTATACATGCGAAAAAAGAATATAGAATATTAACTTTGTTGTGTGTTCCCAGGTCGCTGGAGGAGTCTGTGTGTAAACCTGTTTGCCTGGTGTTCAGGAACCTGTGTCAGATGCAGGAGGACAACAGTGGCTTCTCAGTGCTGCTGGAGATGCTGGCGGAGCTCTACCAGAAACAGCCCAAGATCGGCTATCACCTGCTTTACTACCTCAGGGCCAGGTGAAGGGACTGGGTCCACCACACTCCTTAGCATTGGCAAGGAATGGGAGCCCTTGGTTTCAGGGAGGCTGAGGGAGTAGTGTGTTAGACATTTTGCTGTCCGCTAGAAGTTATTGTTACAACCGTCCACTGTTTTAGTTTCTCTAATGCTGCTGGTAACGTTCTTTCTACATTGATAAAGCAGTCAATGGAGACATGAGCCTGGACACATTTTTGCCCTCGCACTGCTCTGTTGGTTTAACATCACTTGATCTAACGTTGGTGTACCATTGTTGCAGCATAGCTGTAACCTAGTTCTAACATTGTTGTAACATTGTCTCCCACCACAGTAAAGCAGCGATGGGGAAGATGAGTCTGTACGAGTCGTTTGCCCAGGCCACAGCGCTGGGAGACCTGCACACCTGTCTCATGATGGACATGAAGGCCTGCCAGGAGGACGACATCAGGCTGCTCTGCTATCTCACACCATCCATCTACACCGAGGTACACACAAACTTCTTCTACGCCGAGGTACACACAAACTTCTCCTACGCCGAGGTACACACAAACTTCTTCTACGCCGATGTACACACAAACGTCTTCTACGCCGAGGTACACACAAACGTCTTCTAAGCCGAGGTACACACAAACGTCTTCTATGCCGAGGTACACACAAACTTCTACGCCGAGGTACACACAAACGTCTTCTACGCCGAGGTACACACAAACGTCTTCTACGCCGAGGTACACACAAACTTCTACACCGAGGTATACACAAAATTCTTCTACACCGAGGTACACACACACTTCTACACTGAGGTACACACACACTTCTACACTGAGGTACACACACACTTCTACACTGAGGTACACACACACTTCTACACTGAGGTACACACACACTTCTACACTGAGGTACACACACACTTCTACACTGAGGTACACACACACTTCTACACTGAGGTACACACACACTTCTACACTGAGGTACACACACACTTCTACACTGAGGTACACACACACTTCTACACTGAGGTACACACACACTTCTACACTGAGGTACACACACACACTTCTACACTGAGGTACACACACACACTTCTACACTGATGTACACACACACTTCTACACTGAGGTACACACACACTTCTACACTGAGGTACACACACACTTCTACACTGAGGTACACACACACTTCTACACTGAGGTACACACACACTTCTACACTGAGGTACACACACACTTCTACACTGAGGTACACACACACTTCTACACTGAGGTACACACAAACTTCATCTACGCCGAGGTACACACAAACACCATCTACGCTGAGGTGTGTACACACAAACACACCATCTACGCCGAGGTACGTACACACACAGAGACAACATCTACAGTGCCTTGAGAAAGTATTCACACCCCTTGACTTTTTCCACATTTTGTTGTGTTAGAATGAGTTTTAAATTGATTAAATTGAGATGTTGTGTCACTGATCTACACACAATACCCCATAATGTCAAAGTGGAATCATGGTTTTAGAAATGTTTACAAATGAAAAGTTGAAATGTTTTGACTCAATAAGTATTCAACCCTTTTGTTATGGCAAGCCTAAATAAGTTCAGGTGTAAAAATATTGTACAATCCAGGTGTGCAACGCTCTTAGAGACTTGTAATCGCTGCCAAAGGTGATTTTAACATGTATTGACTCGGGGTTGAATACTTATCTAATCACGATATAGTAGTGTTTTATTTTCCATTTAAAAAATGTACAATGTTAGGATTTTTTTTCCACTTTATGTAGATTGTTGACAAAAAATGACATCCATTTTAGTCCTACTTTTTAACACAACAAAATGTGGGAAAGGTCAAGGGGTGTGAGTACTGAAGGCACTGTTACACTGTTTATATCTCCCTCCTCTCTCTGTAGTTCCCAGATGAGACATTGCGCAGTGGAGAGCTACTCAACATGATTGTAGCAGTCATCGATTCAACACAGGTAATTTAACCACACACACACACACACAAAAATATACAATACTGCATAGTATTTTTCTCCTTCAACCCTCCCATTCCACCCCCCAACTCTTTTTTTCTCTCTTTCAGCTTCAGGAGCTGATGTGTCACGTGATGATTGGCAATCTGGTGATGTTTCGCAAGGACTCTGTCCTCAATATCCTCAGTGAGTCACATATAACGTCAGACACACACACACACACACACCAAAAACACACAGACAGAGAAAAACCGATTCATAGTGCATGTGTATGAACTGTGTGCTTGTCTCACTGTATGAAATATTGTCTCTGCCCTACAGTCCAGTCTCTGGAATGGGAGACGTTTGAGCAGTACAGTGCCTGGCAGCTCTTCTTGGCCCACAGCATTCCACTGGAGACCATTATCCCCATCCTGCAGCACCTCAAGTACAAAGGTGAGATACACACAATGGCCTAGATAGACACTGCTCTCCGCTATTAGCTAAATCGCTAAGACTGGCCCCTTCAACAGTGCCCTTGACGTCTTTTGTTTGGTGCACATCCCTGCGTCCCCACCGTCACACAATTACTGTTTATGCAATCCAAAAATGTTCCATTATTAGTTGCAATCTGTGTCAGGTGGGTGTCATTTGAAAGCCTATTCTATTGCCAACGTGGCTATCAAAGTTATAAAATATGGTCTTACAGTGTTAGGCTTTCAAAAGGCAGAGTGTAATTAAGACAGAGTGTAATTCTGGTGCGCATAGAATTAAGTTGTGACTGCATTCAAGTGCATGTTCCGTGGCAAATTTTCTTCACAAGTACAACAAAGGCTCATTCTGTTCAGGACAACCCAGGGTAGAACACATGTCATCCTGTGAATCAAACATAGCGATTGTAAATGTTGATACTGTAAATTACATTCGTTTTCAAATATGGAAATGTGAAGTGCCCATTTGGACTCACAGGTGCATTTCCCTCACTCAGACAACACATAGCGAAAAGTAGCCCATTTGGGGGCTGGAGGGTGCATCTTTTGTACTCAAGTTTACAACGGTTGTCAGTCAAAACACACAGCGCTGGGAAGTGGAGAACCTGTGTTCTGACATCCATGTATAGCATGTTGACTGTACAGCTTCTGAATTATAAATTAGGCTCTCTCAATGACAAAATGTGAATATTTGGGCTGGGTATGCTATTGACCTTCACTAAAATGAGTTAAAAGTTCTACACTGTTCTTTCCTGGTATTACCACTGGCATAATATTCTTACGTTGTACCTCTTCCTGTCCAGAACACCCAGAAGCACTCTCCTGTTTGCTGTTGCAACTACGCAGGGAAAAGTAAGCTATATTTACAGGTACATACTGTATCTCTGCAAATGAATACAGTGGCATCGGTACTGATCCCTGTGGTGCTCCTTCCCCCTTTAGACCCAGTGGTGAGATGGTGAAGATGGTGCTGAGTCGGCCCTGCCACCCGGAGGACCAGTTCACCACCAGTATCCTGCGCCACTGGGCGGCCAAGCACGACGACGTCCTGGGGGAACATATCAAGGCCCTGCTTATCAAGAACAACAACATGCCACGCAAACGCCAGAGGTGACTACGAGTCCACCACTTTCACTTTTTAAGGAGATGGAGTTTTTACCTTAAGATTAATAGTTTTCTTTACCTCCAGAGAAGGTCTTTGATGACTTGTTACATCAATCCACTGTTTGGATATTGCTAATGTCGGCATCCAATTGGTTCACGCTTCATAAACGCATAGCTCACACACATACTTCAATTCAACTTATAGCACAACAATATCAGTCCAGAAGATCTGTGTTCGACTCAGTTCTGTCTAAAGATTTTTCATTCTGTTTCCAACGATTTGAAGTCCCAAGTTTTCATACTCGCATTCCATGCATTGTTTACTTCACAGTGCTTTCTGTATCTCTCAGGGGTAAGAAAAACCATTGATTGGTGTGAAAGTCCAGAAATCTGTAACTGAAGAGACACACGTGGGTTTAAAGGCTTCAGCGTTGTGTTTTTATGGTCCTGTTCATTGAGCTTTTGTTGGTTTTGACTGCACTGCAGATAGCCTGACTGGTCACCCATGGTCTTGGTTATTAGTTGAATCGGTCTTTAAATGCTGGGCTTGAACAAAAGCCTGCACACTGTGTTGGTGACTGATAGGTTAAAGCCTGGTAACAAGAGTAAGAGGAAAGACTGTTATTGTCTGTGTGTGTGTCTCCCAGTCTGCGCAGCTCCAGCAGTAAACTGGCCCAGCTGACCCTGGAACAGATCCTGGAGCACATGGACAACCTGAGGCTGAACCTCAGCAACACCAAGAACAGCTGTGAGACACACACACACTGTTTTACTATTCTAAAACACACACATCTGTCCTGCAATAGCAGCAAACTAACCACATTATACACCAACCTCAGTGTCCCCCAAACACACCTCTGACCCAGTGAACTCTGACCCTACTCTGTCTGTGGGTCCCCAGTCTTCACACAGACTCCCATCCTGCAGGCACTGCAGCATGTCCAGGCCAGCTGTGACGAGGCCCACAAGATGAGGTGAGACCCCAGACTCTCTCACTGTCCTCGGGGGATCATTTCAAGCGACTATGACTGCGCTGAGATACTCTGTATTTTTATTACACACAGTTTCCTAGGTGTCTTATAGTGACTTAACAGTATGACAGGATTCTGAATGTGTCCCTCTTTTCTGTCTCTGCCTCAGATTCAGCGACCTCTTTTCATTGGCCGAGGAGTACGAAGAGCCCTCCTCCAAGCCTCCCAAGTCACGGCGCAAGGCCCCCGCCTCCTCCCCGCGGTCGCGTAAGGGAGCGGTCACCCCTGTGAGCAACGAGGAAGAGAGCGCGTCTAGCAGTGCCTCGGTAGGTCTTCCTACGGCAACTTCCTTTTTATATCCTGTTTAGAAGCTGCGTTAAGATGAGCCTTACATAGTCCCATACCCATGTACACTTCAGAACCAGGATTAGATTTAGATTTTGTTAATTGCTAATTAACAGAAGAACTATTTTGTGCCTCCCTCAGCTGTCACTATAATTTGTTTTATTTTAAGCTTTCCTGGTTTCAGAAGATATTTCTGTCTCCACTTGTTCCTCCAACCTCCTTTTTATTTCCACCCCTACTCCAGGAAGAAGAGGACTCCAAACCCAAAGCCCCCAAGAGGAAGAGGAAAGGCTCATCTGCGGTGGCCTCGGACAGCGACTGACAGCCCCCACAACCAACCCGCTCCCACCTGTCATAGTGACATCCCTGTAGACAGGACCATCAGCCAACCAGCTTCTCCAAACCACTGAGGAAACCCCGCCCCCAGAGACACTCAACAAGAGGGGTCGGAGCTCCTCCGCGTGGACTCTAGTGCTACTGGCCGGAGCCATGGAGACACTCGACCTCACCTCTCACTGGTCATTGGCTGCTTTGTGTCAGTTGGTCTGGGGGAGCATTACGAGGGGAAATGCCAGTCGCTGTGGCTCAGACTGACAGAAGTACTGTTACGAGAGGGATATCTATATCCTTGAGGAAAGGATTACATGACTTGACTGGATGTTTGGGAGGTAAATGTGTTGCTCTATTGTCACTTAGTTGTCCGCCTATCACACTGCACTTAGAGACATCAGACAAAGCATTTTATAAGCCATGACCATGATGACCGACCAACCAGCAAGAGCATCCAGTCCAGGCGATTTTAACAGAGGCACGTGTCAAAGATTTAAGTGATTCCTACCGTTTTGGGGGAAGGGGAGGTGCGAGAGTTGAAGTGGGGAGAAAGTCACCTTTCTCCCAATCCCATAGAGAAAAATGTTCCTGCCCCACATCTGAAAAACTCAACATGCCTGTTCACCCTTCATTTCTGATTGGCAAGAAGCGAGACCATGGACACACTTTCATTGGATCATTTTAACCAGATGGTTGGACTGTATGCGAGGTCAGAAATAAAAGACTGTATGAATGGAGAAGCCAGATGTAGTTGCTGAACTTTTTAATGGAAATGTCTTTCTACTGAACTATTTTCATAAAAGATCATAATTTAAAAAAAGGGCTACAAAAAAATAGAACCAAGTGGTGGAAACAGTCTTATGTTATATGTTTGAATGTTGTTTTCACACAAGTCAGTTGTAACACTACCCAGAACAGAGAGACTGAGTGCTGCAATGAATGAGTAGCCAAGTGTATCGCTCGCTATGGCGTTTTATTCTTCTTAGCAGCTCGTCTATTTTAATTGAGTAATATTTCGTTTTCTGGTCATAGTAACATGAATTTGTGCATGTGGGGACTCGATTTTCGCCAGCAGGTGACTGTGCCCCTTCTCTCTGGTCAGTCTCACCGGAGGAAATGAAAGAGAGCAAGGACCGTGAGAGGCGGACCCTCTGCGACTGATGCCATGTTCAAACAACTGGGGAAATCCGACTTCCGCTTTACCTGATCTGTAACCTAATCTCAGAATTCCGACTTCACAACTGGGAACTTGGGGGGGTTAAACTGTCATCCAACTCGGAAATCTTTCTGGAGCTTTGTCTTTCCAACCTGAATGACGTCATGATTAGACAGTTTTCTTACGAATGTACAGTAACAGATGCAGGTACCATCAGTCCAGTCAATTTATGCTCAGCTGTGCCTCTCAAGTGCTGCACCAACGAAGCTATTTCGTTAAAGGTCGAGTTTTGAAATATATTGTCTGAGAATAACATTGGCGGACCTGGCATTTAGCCAATATGTTTTGACTGCGAAAGTGATGTTGGTTACCACTGCTTTAACAGATTCAAATCCAAAGATAACTAGGTATACGTGTTTCCACTGAGACTTAATTTATTGAAATTCATATTTTTTAGTCAAGAACATTATTTACAAGTTTCTATCAAGTTGTTATTCCTTACGTACATCAAAGCACACGTTGAGATGAATGAATGTACAAGATTGAAACATTTACTTAAGTGATAATGCCTGAGAAGCCGGTGTTGATATATTGGCACGGGTGTTGTAAGGCCCCGGTGAGTCTAAGTCGAGACTGAGAAATGCTGCCTGCCTCATCCCAACTCCTACACATTCTTTACTATGGGACAGTTGGCGATTGTTACGCACGCCTCTGAAGAGGGAACGCAACACCCTGCTACAACTCAACTTTCCGTGAAGTGAAAGAGGTATGGACTGTAGGTGTGAGTAAGGATGACAAGGCAGAGAATTTACCATTTACTAGACATTTATTCCGCCACACGGTAATATGGGGAAAAGGGGCTGGACGGAACCAAAGCAAATAGAGTAAATATCAAAGCCCCCTCACCTACCTGCCACTAATGGTCCACCCAGGTCTTACCTAGTGTGCCTAGACAGTGAATATACTATGGGTAGTATGTATGCCCGCGGGCCTCTTGCTTAAGCACTCCCTAGGTGCCTTCCCCTTACCCCCTGGGAACAAATGAAACAGAATATTATTAACAATTTCACAAACACACTGAGAAACACATCAAATAGGCTCTGACTGAGCAACAAACTCACACAGAACATACCAAAGCTGCTCCCATCTACAACTAACATAGTACATACCAACTGTCTGAGAAAAAAACAACATATGTTATAACCATCAACCTCCTTCCTCTCTCTCAGCAATCATCTATCTCTCTTCTGAACAGAACACTGGCTTTTACATAGCTTCAGAAGGAATGGGTAATTGGCGACGAGGGGGCGGGTCAGCTCCAATTAGCCATGGAGTCGACCAATCAGCTGCTTGGGGGATTTCATGAAGCCATCCTGAAACACACATAACAACCCAGAAACTGGGGAACGTAACAGAGATCGAATTTGAATATTGAAACAATGTGGCAAATGTCGGAGAGACAGACAGCAATGTTTATACAGATCTCTGCTGTTGAAAACTAAATGTTAGTCTTAAAGAAATATGAGATGTCTCGATGCTTCTTAGAGCGGAGATCAAGATTATATCATGCCCGCCTGGGCGGATGAGACAGTGGATTGCGCAGTCAGATGGAACAGAGTAAATAGGCATTTTAACATCGTACATTTAGCTGGCGGATACTTGTGAAATATACTGTACACCGGCTGTGATGCGCGTATAACCAATCAGCATTCAGGATTGGACCCACCCGTATATATATACTACTCAGATTTGTATGTAACGTTTATGGTAGTCATTTATTTAACTTTGTCTCCTCGGTAAGAAAAGCACCACTTATTTTTAAAATTAGGAATCCAATGTGCCATTTGTTTATTTCTGTGTTTACGTGACTAATGCTACTACTTTTTGGAAATGTGTTGTATAAGTAGCCTACTCCTAGCTAACCCCTCTCTCCAGTATATAACCCCTCTCTCCAGTATATAACCCCTCTCTCAGGTATATATATATATGATATACTAAAGATCACATCTTAAATCACAAAATGTAATAATTGCACAGGCTTAAAAGAACATAATGAAGCATATCTCTAGTAAGGCAACATCAATCACAATTTACACAGAGTAGAGCTATCTTCATATTTCCAAAACCCAGGACAGAGGGTCTTAGTGAATGTTGTCTGGCCTCTGGAGGAGAGGCATTGTGTCGGAGATTCTGTAGGAGAACAGAGAACCTGCTATGTGATCGGGTCCTACTCTAGAGGACTGAGGGCCATGATACTTTCATCTCAACAGTAGTGTGTCTGAAACAATAACCACCTTGATGACAGAAACTCCAGGACGTGTCATTGCATCCTATTACTGAGTCATTACCACCCGTTTTTCTGATGCCTTCATATGAGACTGCTATATACATCCGGCCCACTCTTCTCTACCTCTCCGTAACAGCTTCCACCTTTGTCACCAGAGAGCGGTTTTCATATGCTGTGGAATATGAAGACCTGGGAGAAGAGCAGAGCGCAACGAGGGGAGTTTAAACAATACGGTCAGTCAGTTACTGTGTCAACCCTGTCTTTAATTATAGCAGAGATCAAATGGGAAACATAGGAGGCAGATAGCAACCCAGTATTTGACTACACCTGCTATTGCACCTGCCAATGCAATATTAGGGTTTGTAAGACACTGCGATACAGTAAAAGATACTGTTAGTTACAGAAGAATGAAGAGACATTTTAATAACTGTGCTCTGTAGGCAGAAGAACATCCACTATATTACAGTGCCTTGCGAAAGTATTCGGCCCCCTTGAACTTTGCGACCTTTTGCCACATTTCAGGCTTCAAACATAAAGATATAAAACTGTATTTTTTTGTGAAGAATCAACAACAAGTGGGACACAATCATGAAGTGGAACGACATTTATTGGATATTTCAAACTTTTTTAACAAATCAAAAACGAGAGAGAGAGAGAGAGAGAGAGAGAGAGAGAGAGAGAGAGAGAGAGAGAGAGAGAGAGAGAGAGAGAGAGAGAGAGAGAGAGAGAGAGAGAGAGAGAGAGAGAGAGAGAGAGAGAGAGAGAGAGTCTAATTGTTTTTTGTTGATATTGTTTTCTGTCTTATCACTTTTATTTATTGTTTATTTAACTTGCTTTGGGAATGTAAACACGTTTCTCATGCAAATAAAGCCTCTTTAAAATGAGAGAGAATTATATTTACTGTTATTATCACGACTGAATTTCATTATCCTACTGCGTTGGCAATATCTACAAATTGTATTTCATGTCCCTAAAGCAATCTGAGAAACAATCAGAGAGACTTGTCTATGCATGTAGCTGTATTTATGACAAATAGGCAAGCCCAGGGGGCCTGTCAGATTTCTCCTGGGCTTGGATCAGCTTCGCTCTGGATGGGAGAGGGCCTTTTCTCAATGGAGCAGATCAGCTCAGTAAAGATCCTCTCACTGTCCGCTACTGCTGCCGGTGATGAGCGCTGTTAGGACACACAGACAGAGAAGAGAAGGCTCTGCGTTAAGCAGTCTATTCCCAACTGGGGACCAAGACAGCATGTTTCTTACGTTGGAGCTCAGTGGGATTGTAGAGGGGCCTTTCTCTCTCTGGCTGACAGATAATCCTGAAGGAATAGTGAATAATGATGAGTGAGAAAGTCACAGAGGGTCAAAGATCATACCCCCGAGACATGCTAACCTCTCTGATTGGTAATGGTGCGAGGTTACCATGTCTTGTATGATCTTTGCAGATGTTAATCATTTTGAAGAATCCAATACTTTAACTTATATACAGTACAAATCACGTTATTGTGTGAGCACCTCCTCTAAGAGTATGAAGGTATGAAGTAGGCTGTTTGAGAAGGTTTGAATCCTAAGCAACTTGCCTACACATTGTTTGAAGTACAATAGACCAACATAAGTACTGCTGTATGTTTTTATTTTATTTATTCACCTTTATTTAACTAGGTAGGCTAGTTGAGAACAAGTTCTCATTTGCAACTGCGACTGCGACCTGGCCAAGATAAAGCGTAGCAATTCGACACATACAACAACACAGAGTTACACATGGAATAAACAAAACATACAGTCAATAATACAGTAGAACAAAAGAAAACAAAAAGACAGTGAGTGCAAATGAGGTAAGTTAAGGAAATAAATAGGCCATGGTGGCGACGTAATTACAATATAGCAATTAAACACTGGAATGATAGATCGGCAGAAGATGAATGTGCAAGCAGAGATACTGGGGTGCAAATGAGTAAGATACATAAATAAACACAGTATGGGGATGAGGTAGGTAGATAGATGGGCTGTTTACAGATGGGCTATGTACAGGTGCAGTGATCTGTGAGCTGCTCTGACAGCTGGTGCTTAAAGCTAGTGAGGGAGATATGAGTCTCCAGCTTCAGAGATTTCTTTCCAGTCATTGGCAGCAGAGAACTGGAAGGAAAGACGACCAACGGAGGAATTGTCTTTGAGGGTGACCAGTGAGATATACCTGCTGGAGAGCGTGCTATGAGTGGGAGCTGCTATGGTGACCAGTGAGCTGAGATAAGGTGGGGCTTTACCTAGCAGAGACTTGTAGATAACCTGTAGCCAGTGGGTTTGGCGACGAGTAAGAAGCGAGGGCCAACCAACGAGAGCGTACAGGTCGCAATGGTGGGTAGTATATGGAGCTTTGGTGACAAAACGGATGGCACTGTGATGGACTGCATCCAGTTTGTTGAGTAGAGTGTTGGAGGCTATTTTATAGATGACATCAACGAAGTCGAGTATTGGTAGGATGGTCAGTTTGGCAGCATGAGTGAAGGATGCTTTGTTGCGATATAGGAAGCCGATTCTAGATTTAATTTTGGATTGGAGATGCTTAATGTGAGTCTGGAAGGAGAGTTTACAGTCTAACCAGACACCTAGGTATTTGTAGTTGTCCACGTATTCTAAGTCAGAGCCGTCCAGAGCAGTGATGCTGGACGGGCGAGCAGGTGCGGGCAGTGATCGGTTGAATAGCATGTATTTAGTTTTACTTGCGTTTAAGAGCAGTTGGAGGCCATGGAAGGAGAGTTGTATGGTATTAAAGCTCGTCTGGAGGTTAGTTAACACAGTGTCCAAAGAAGGGCCAGAAGTATACAGAATGGTGTCGTCTGGGTAGAGGTGTATCAGAGAATCACCAGCAGCAAGAGCAACATCTTTGATGTATACAGAGAAGAGAGTCGGCCCGAGGATTGAACCCTGTGGCACCCCCATACAGACTGCCAGAGGTCCGGACAACAGGACAATTTGACACACTGAACTCTATCAGACAAGTAGTTGGTAAACCAGGCGAGGCAATCATTTGAGAAACCAAGGCTGTCGAGTCTGCCAATAAGAATGTGGTGATTGACAGAGTCGAAAGCCTTGGCCAGGTCGATTGAATACGGCTGCACAGTAATGTCTCTTTATCGATGGCGGTTATGATGTCATTTAGGACCTTTAGATAATTTTAGAAAGAGAGGGTCCAGATTGTCTAGCCCGGCTGATTTGTAGGGGTCCAGATTTTGCAGCTCTTTCAGAACATCAGCTATCTGAATTTGGGTAAAGGAGAAATGTTGGGGGTTTTGGCGGTTTGCTGTGGAGGGTGCCAGGCAGTTGACCGGGGTAGGGGTAGCCAGGTGGAAAGCATGGCCAGCCGTAGAGAAATGCTTATTGAAAAAACTTGGTAGAGCATGGGTGAAATAGGAATTTTGTTGCTCCTGTGAATTTCCTTTCTTTTTAACGGCTTCAGACCAATGCCTACTCCCTTAAAACGTTTTTTTTTTTTTAATTAGTAGAACGTCTACTTTGTCTGTATTGAGGGACGTCAAATATGCAGGCTGCTGCACAGACACTAGTCTAGAGCGCCTGGTTAAATTGTTTTTGAGAGCATTTTTAAACTCTCTAAATGTTTAAATGAGTGAGAAATATATGTTATTGTTGCAATAGTTTGTGAGTGGGGAACAGATAGGGGAGAGTGGGGTAAGTTGAGCCCCCTTTGTATCTAGGAATCCATACACAAAATTAATCTTTGATCAAACATTTAGGAAGAGCTCATCATATACTCATCACAGTATATACTGTACTCGATACCATCTACTGTATGCTGCTCTGTACCATCACTCATTCATATATCCTTATGTACATATTCTTTATCCCCTTACACTGTGTATAAGACAGTAGTTTTGGAATTGTTAGTTAGATTACTTGTTGGTTATCACTGCATTGTCGGAACTAGAAGCACAAGCATTTCGCTACACTCGCATTAACATCTGCTAACCATGTGTATGTGACAAATAACATTTGATTTGATTTGATTTGGATCATTTCATGGAGTCTGTGAAGGATGAAACTACATATAAAAAGCAGTAAATAAGTTTGGTCGAAACACCTGATTTCAAATACATGTATTCCATTAGAGGTTTCATGATGTTTGTAACTAAACCAAAACGGATTTATACAATTGTACTAAAAATCAGTTGGGGTCTCTATAAGCTTCAATATGAGCTCCTAACCCTAACATGAAAGTGCATCCTTGTAGCTGTGTGGTCTAACGAAGTCAAAATGTTTGCCTTGGGATAAAATCTGAAATGAGTTACCTTTAGTCTGTTCAGCCATTCCTAAGGGGAAAGAATAGGGTTTTGGGATCAACGCCAAAAATAAGGTCTGAGGTTAAGGCTTAGGGGATCTTATAGTTTTATTCCGTGAAATAATTTCAGCCCGTTAACATGACCTTCATGAATTATGAATTATGAAGCCTAAATGTGCTTTATGTGCTTTTTTTACTACATAAATGCTTTAAAAAATCACAAAAAGTGACATTAGCTGATGAAGATTATCTAATAGAACAAAACGTATCTAAAAAACTCGACATTCATTTCCCCACAGGCTTTATGCAACGAACCATGCCAGAGTTACTGCCTACAAAAAGACGGCATTTACTATTTCTCTCTATTTATCAAAATGTCTTGTTCACCTTAAGTTTTAGGAATATAAATTGGACATTCAAAATTCATTTCCAATGATATTGTACTTAATCAGGTAAAAACTGCTGAATAAATCCAAAAACGTGCTGTGATTGATAGACTTTTTATTATGTACCAGTTATCACCTAAATGTGTTTGCCCTGCCTTACTTGTATGCCTCTGTTTCACACTTGGCTTCAGCACCATCTTCTGGTAAACGCCACACATCATCACATTCACATTTTTATATCTAGGTGGCTAGGTATGGAGCATTTAGTATTTAGTATTTATTAGGATCCCTAATTAGGGGCTACCCTTCCTGGAGTCTAAACAAGAATCAACACAGCAAATAAAATACATAATATACATATGCATGGCAACACATTTACATTACAATTTAGCCATTCAGCAGACGCTCCCATCCAGAGCGACCCATAGCTCGTGCATTCATCTTAAAATAGCCAGACGAGACAACCACATAACACAGTCGTATCCCAACCACGTGTCACATACACAATACAATACATAATACAATGCAAAATGTAAGGTGTTCTTTTATCAGTTTTTTTTGTAATCTGTTTTTATTGCTAGCTTGAGTTACCTGGGGTGGCGTTGCAACCTGGCCTCATAGACTAGATGTAAAATATTAAATGTAAATCTGGGACATCCACATTAGTATGATATATTACATTTGGTGTGGTTACATAAGGCAGGTGGTTACGTAAAGGAAAACATGAAAGTAGGGTGATTGGTCGGGGTAGATGGGTGCACATAATGTGAACAGGTTGCGAGTTTGAATCTCATCATGGACAACTTAAAATTTTTAGCTAACTTTAGCTAATTAACAACTACTTAGCATATTAGCTAACCCTAACTCTAACTTTAATCCTTTAACTAGCCCTAACCTTAACCTTTATCCTAACTCCTAAACTTATCCCTAACCCCTAGCCTAGCTAACGTTGGCCAACTAGCTGTGTTAGCCATCTAGCTAGAATTCATAACATATCATATGTTTTGCAAAGCTCATGTCTAGAAACACATCATTGGGTTTAGCAGTTGTCTTGTGTGTCGAACTTCGCATGTGCAGGCTGTCAAATCAAAGGCACCCCTTCGATATAAAGCTGTTTTTTATGAAAATGAACAACTATGGAAGAATTGTTCACTTTTTCAGATTGACTTCTCAAACTCTAATCCCCGGGCCTGGTCTGTTTGGTTTGATTCGCAAGATTCCTGGAAGTCTCGTGATGTTGTGCCTCTGAGTTTAATAACTCTGTGCTGGCACTTTGACAGCCTGTCAGGCATATGTGTATAGGTAGCAGGGAAGTCAGGCGCAGGAGAGTCAAACGGAGTGTAAAATGGAGTCTTTTAATAATATCCTAGTAACATGCTCCATAACACTAAACAGGAAAAGAACATAAACAAAATATGGGTACGAAGACCCCGACGCGCACCTATACAACAAACACCACTACACTGACAATAAACAATCTCTGACAAAGACATGAGGGGAAACAGAGGGTTAAATACACAACAGGTAATGAATGGGGTTGAAAACAGGTGTGTGGGAAGACAAGACAAAACCAATGGAAAATGAAAAAAGGATCAATGATGGCTAGAAGACCGGTGACGTCGAACGCCGAGCACCGCCCGAACAAGGAGAGGCAACGACTTCGGCAGAAGTCGTGACACAGCCAGGCAAAGTAGAGGCGAACAGATCGATTTATACGTTCACTGTGGTAAACAGAAGCTTCTGGTGGTTTCTGAAGCCAACATGGCATGTTTAATATATTTTCTTCCTATGAATTTGGCTCTAGCATTTGAATCATTTTGGCTATAAACTACTATGAGTTTCCTGAAAGCAAAGACTCTCTACAATATGGATGTGCCTTCTGTTCCCCTCTATGATGATCACAGGCCTTGTATGAAGGGAGTGTCCATTGTCTACATCTCATTGTGTTATTTACCCCAACCAATTTCAAAAGAAAGTTCCAAAAAATAGACAAGATTCTGCAACCATGGAGAGGTAAATACCTGTCTATTTATGGAAAACTCTTTGGTCCTATCATAGTTTAATTACTTACTTATGGTGCTGCCTACTCCAAACAACTCCTTTTTTAGATCACATGAGCAAAAAAATATTTCACTTTATTTGGAACGCTAAGCCAGACAAAATTAAATGTGCCTTGACTTTTTCCACATTTTGTTACGTTACAGCCTTATTCTAAAATTGATGACATAGTTTATTCCCCTCAATCTACACACAATACCCCATAATGACAAATGTATTAAAAATAAAAAACTGAAATATGACAATTACACAAGTATTTAGACCCTTTACTCAGTAATATAATAATATAATAATAATATATGCCATTTAGCAGACGCTTTTATCCAAAGCGACTTACAGTCATGTGTGCATACATTCTACGTATGGGTGGTCCCGGGAATCGAACCCACTACCCTGGCGTTACAAGCGCCATGCTCTACCAACTGAGCTACAGAAGGAAGCACCTTTGGCAGCGATTACAGCCTCGGGTCTTATTGGGTATGATGGCTGGGCCACTCAAGGACATCCAGAGACTTGTCCCGAAGCCACTCTACGTTGTCTTGGCTGTGTGCTTAGGGTCATTGTCCTGTTAGGACCCCAGTCTGAGGTCCTGACCGCTCTGGAGCAGGTTTTCATCTAGGATCTCTCTGTACTTCGCTCCGTTCATTTTTCCCTCGATCCTGACTAGTCTTCCAGTCCCTGACGCTGAAAAACATCCCCAAAGCATGATGCTGCCACCACCATGCTTCACGAAAGAGATGGTGCAAGTTTTCCATCCAGACTTGACGCTGGGCATTCAGGCCAAAGTGTTCAAACTTGGTTTCATCAGACCAGAGAATCTTGTTTCTCATGGTCTGAGAATCTTTAGGTGCCTTTTGGCAAACTCCAAGCGGGTTGTCATATGCCTTTTACTGAGGAGTGGCTTCTGTCTGGCCACTCTACCATAAAGGCCTGATTGGTGGAGTGCTGCAGAGATGGTTGTCCTTCTGGAAGGTTCTCCCATCTCCACAGAGGAACTCTGGAGGACCGCCAAAGTGACCATCGGGTTCTTGGTCACCTCCCTGGCCAAGGCCCTTCTCCCCGAATGCTCAGTTTGGCCGGGCGGCCAGCTCTAGGAAGAGTCCTGGTGGTTCCAAACTTCTTCCATTTAAAAATGATGGAGGCCGCTGTGGTCTTGGGGACCTACAATGCTGCAGACATTTTTTGGTACCCTTTCCCAGATCTGTGCCTCGACACAATTATGTCTAGGAGCTCAACGGACAATTCCTTTGACCTCATGGCTTGGTTTTTGCTCTGACATGCACTGTCAACTTTGGGACTTTGTATAGGCAGGTGTGTCCCTTTCCAAATCATGTCCAATCCAAATCATGTCCAATAAATTGAATTTACTGTTATTGGTGGATTCCAATCAAGTTGTAGTAACATCTCAAGAATGATCAATGGATGAATCAATGGATCAATACTTTCCGAATGCACTGTATATATTGAATATAAGTCTGGGGGGGTGAAATTATTAAATATTAAGGCAATTAACCTCTCACTAAATAATTTACTCATACATAAGGTGCACTTAAACTCGAACTGGTTCTCCAGTAGATTATTAAGAAAAGCTCATCCTTTGTTCAAAAATGGCCCTTTTGCCTTTATACTGATGACAAATTCTCATTTCCAATTAATTGAAAATTATGTTCAATGTATTGCCCTTCCTTAAACAACCTGGTTACAATGACATTTTTACCCTCCAGAAAGACAGAACAAATTTTACAACAAATAGTATGGTTATCTTAAATATAGGCTACTGATTGATAATAATAAAAACATTCTTTATGGAAAAATGTAGGGGAAAATAATATTCATGAATGATATTATGAATAGGAATGGTGGAGTTATGACACATGCAGATATCGAACATATATGGGAACATTTGTTCAATTCAAAGCTACAACCAACTGAAACATCTCAAACAAATGGAAGAGGCAAGTGGAAGAGGGAGAAAGTAGGGAACTTGTTTGTTTGCCATATATTAAAGGCAAAAAATTGTGCTGAAAAAGATTGACATAAATTGAAAGATGTTTCACTTGAGGACAAAAATGTTGAGAGCTGCGTCATGCGGGTTGCAAAATAGCTAGGAAGAGATGTTCAAGGCCGATTCCATGACACATGGTATTTGAACTGATACAAAAAACAAACCTTGATTCAACGATTTTTGTTTTTCAATATAAATGATTAAACAAAATTCTTGCCACCAATAGATTGTTATATGTATGGACATACAACAATTTCATCTCTGCAGATTTTGTTGCGAAGAGACAGAATAATTAGATCATGTTTTCTGGTTTGCGCCTATGTAAGCTTGTTTCTGGACACAGGTTCAGGAATTACAAAAAAATCACACATTCATTTAAAATGAACCCTGAAAATAGCACTGTTGGGCGATTTGGAAAGTCATAGTTAATTCATCAACAATATAATAATACTTGTAGGTTAAGATTTTCATCTTTAACTCACAATCTGTGGGTACTATTTGATTAGAAAGGTTAAAAATGTATGTAAAACCATCACAGCACAGTTGACAAATATATGGCACATGGAAACCAAAAGAAGGTGGAATATGGTGATAGGTGGGATGGGCTGAAAGTGGCTGAGAGGTAGGATTAAAGAGCTCATGATCGGTAATGGTATTATTTAAAACACTACATACAGTATAATGTATACCATAGTAAAATCGAATGTATGTATGCATGTATGTATATAAACCTCATGAAGCTGGTTGAGAGAATGCCAAGAGTGTGCAAAGCTGGCATCAAGGCAAAGGGTGGCTACTTTGAAGAATATCAAATATCAAAAACAATTTTGATTTGATTATCACTTTACAATCTAATTCCGTATGTGGTATTTCATGGTTTTGATGTCTTCACTATTAGTCTACAATGTAGAAAAGAGTCAAAATAAAGAAGAACCCTTGAATTGTAACGAGTGTGCTGAGAGTCGGGAAGCAAGTTCAGGAAGTGAGCTCACGGAGTGAGTGTTTTAATAAATAAAAACAACTTAATACAAAACAAGAAACACAAACAACTCACAGGCATGACACTGGAAAAGAAACACCAAAGGGAGTGACATATGTAGGGAAGGTAATCAGGGAGGTGATGGAGTCCAGGTGAGTCTGAAGACGCGCAGGTGTGCGTAACGATTTAAAAAAATAAAAATATTGCACCTTTATTTAACCAGGTAGGCTAGTTGAGAACAAGTTCTCATTTGCAACTGCGACCTGGCCAAGATAAAGCATAGCAGTGTGAACAGACAACACAGAGTTACACATGGAGTAAACAATTAACAAGTCAATAACACAGTAGAAAAAAAGGGGAGTCTATATACATTGTGTGCAAAAGGCGTGAGGAGGTAGGCGAATAATTACAATTTTGCAGATTAACACTGGTGTGATAAATGATCAGATGGTCATGTACAGGTAGAGATATTGGTGTGCAAAAGAGCAGAAAAGTAAATAAATAAAAACAGTATGGGGATGAGGTAGTTGAAAATGGGTGGGCTATTTACCAATAGACTATGTACAGCTGCAGCGATCGGTTAGCTTCTCAGATAGCAGATGTTTGAAGTTGGTGAGGGAGATAAAAGTCTCCAACTTCAGAAATTTTTGCAATTCGTTCCAGTCACAGTCAGCAGAGAACTAGAACGAAAGGCGGCCAGATGAGGTGTTGGCTTTAGGGATGATCAGTGAGATACACCTGCTACGGATGGGTGTTGCCATCGTGACCAGTGAACTTAGATAAGGCGGAGCTTTACCTAGCATGGACTTGTAGATGACCTGGAGCCAGTGGGTCTGGCGACGAATATGTAGCGAGGGCCAGCCGACTAGAGCATACAAGTCGCAGTGGTGGGTGGTATAAGGTGCTTTAGTGACAAAACGGATGGCACTGTGATAAACTGCATCCAGTTTGCTGAGTAGAGTGTTGGAAGCAATTTTGTAGATGACATCGCCGAAGTCGAGGATCGGTAGGATAATCAGTTTTACTAGGGTAAGTTTGGCGGCGTGAGTGAAGGAGGCTTTGTTGCGGAATAGAAAGCCGACTCTTGATTTGATTTTCGATTGGAGATGTTTGATATGAGTCTGGAAGGAGATGGTGACAGGTGTGCGCCATAATGAGCAGCCTGGTGACCGGGAGGCCGGAGAGGGAGCACAGGTGACATGAATGAGTAGGTGTGTCCAAACTTTTGACTGGTACTGTATATGTACAGTTGAAGTTGGAAGTTTACATACATCTTAGCCAAATACATTTAAATTCCATTTTTCACAATTCCTGACATTTAATCGTAGTAAAAATTCCCTGTCTTAGGTCAGTTAGGATCACCACTTTATTTTAAGAATGTGAAATGTCAGAATAAGAGTAGAGAGAATGATTTATTTAAACTTTTATTTATTTCATCACATTCCCAGTGGGTCAGAAGTTTGAATACACTCAATTAGTATTTGGTAGCATTGTCTTTAAATTGTTTAATTAACTTGGGTCAAGTAGCTTGGGTCAAGTAGGGTTGGATAGCCTTCCACTAGCGTCCCACAATACGTTTTTTTGTCCCATTCCTCCTGACAGAGCTGGTGTAATTGAGTCAGGTCTGTAAGGCCTCCTTGCTCGCACACGCTTTTTCAGTTCTGCCCACACATGTTCTATAGGATTGAGGTCAGGGCTTTGTGATGGCCAGTCCAATACCTTGACTTTGTTGTCCTTAGGCCATTTTGTCACAATTTTGGAAGTATGCTTGGCGTCATTGTCCATTTGGAAGACCCATTTGAGACCAAGCTTTAACCTGACTGATGTCTTGAGATGTTGCTTCAATATATCCACATACTTTTCCCGCCTCATGATGCCATCTATTTTGTGAAGTGCACCAGTCCCTCCTGCAGCAAAGCACCCCCACAACATGATGCTGCCACCCCCGTACTTCACAGTTGGGATAGAGTTCATTGGCTTGCAAGCCTCCCCCTTTTTCCACCAAACATAACGATGGTCATTATGACCATTTTATGACTATTTTTGTTTCATCATAGCAGAGGACATTTCTCCAAAAAGTACGACCTTTGTCCCCATGTGCAGTTGCAAACCGTAGTCTGGCTTTTTTTATGGCGGTTTTGGAGCAGTGGCATCTTCCTTGCTGAGCGGCCTTTGAGGTTGATGTCGATATAGGAGTCATTTTACTGTGGATATAGATACACTTTATTTGTTTCTTCCAGCATCTTCACAAGGTCCTTTGCTGTTGGTCTGGAATTGATTTTCACTTTTCGCACCAAAGTACGTTCATCTCTAGGAGACAGAAAGCGTCTCCTTCCTGAGCGATATGAAGGCTGCGTGGTCCTATGGTGTTTATACTTGCGTACTATTGTTTGTACAGATGAACATGATACATTCAGGCGTTTGGAAATTGCTCCCAATGATGAACCAGACTTGTGGAGGTCAAAATAAAAATTGGAGGTTTTGGCTGATTTCTTTTGATTTTCCCATGATGTCAAGCAAAGAGACACTGAGCTGGAAGGTAGGCCTTGAAATACATCCACAGGTACACCTCCAATTGACTCAAATTATGTCAATTAGCCTATCAGAATATATAATCTGTCTGTAAACAATTGTTGGAAAAATTACTTGTGTCATGCACGAAGTAGATGTCCTAACCGAATTGCCAAAACGATAGTTTGTTAACAAGAAATTTGTGAAGTGGTTGAAAAACGAGTTTTAATGACTCCAACCTAAGTGTATCTAAACTTCCGACTTCAACTGTATGTATGTATGTATGTATGTATGTATGTATGTATGTATGTATGTATGTATGTATGTATGTATGTATGTATGTATGTATGTATACATGATGAACAAAAATAGAAATGCAACATGCAACAATTTCAGTGATTTTACTCAGTTACAGTTCATATGAGAAAATCAGTCAATCAGCCGGGGCCCCCTCGATGTCCAGAGGGGGCGGAGGAACCTCCCGCACCTCAGACTCCTAGAGCGGGCCAGCCACCACCGGCCTGAGGAGAGACACATGGAGCGAGGGGTTAATACGGAAATTGGGGGGAAGCTGTAACCTGTAACTAACCCCGTTCAGTCTCCTCAGGACTATAAATGGCCCCACAAAACGCAGACACAGCTTCCGGCAGGGCAGGCAGAGGGGCAGGTTTCGGGTCGAGAGCCAGACCCGGTTCCCTGGTGCGAACACTGGGGCCTCACTGCGCTGGTTTTCTGGCACAGCACGGCCTGCTGGAGGTGAACATGGGCAGCGTCCCATGTCTCCCCCGCGCGCCTGAACCAGTCGTCCACCGCAGGAGCCTCAGTCTGACTCTGATGCCAACCCTAGTTACCACTGGAAGGGGGAGAGGTTAGTGGAGGAGTGGCGGAGCGAGTTCTGAGCCATCTCGGCCCAGGGCACGAACGCCGCCCACTCCCCCAGCCGGTCCTGGCAATAAGACCGCAGAAACCTACCCACATCCTGGTTCACTCCCTCCACCTGCCCGTTAATCTCGGGGTGAAAACCTGAGGTAAGGCTGATCGAGACCCCCAGACGTTCCATGAACGCCCTCCAGACCCTCAAAGTGAACTGGGGACCCCGATCAGACACTGCATTCTCAGGCACCCCGTAGTGCCGGAAGACGTGTGTAAACAAGGCCTCTGCAGTATGTAGGGCTGTAGGGTGGAGACGGCAGGACTTAGAGAAATGGTCCACAACGACCAGGATCGTGGTGTTACCCTGTGAGGGGGAGATCGGTAATAAAATCAATCGACATGTGCGACCAAGGCCGTTGTGGAACGGGTAAGGGGTGTGGCTTACCTCTGGGCAGGTGCCTAGGAGCCTTACACTGGGCGCACACCGAGCAGGAGGAAACATAAACCCTCACGTCCTTAGCCAAGGTGGACCATCAGTACTTCCCACTTAAACAGCGCACTGTCTGACAGATCCCTGGATGACCAGAGGAGGGTGACGTGTGAGCCCAATAGATCAGCCGGTCACGGACAGCAGACAGAACGTACAGACACCCAGTGGGACACTGGAGGGGAGCGGCTCTGCACGTAACGCCTCAATGTCCGCGTCCAGCTCCCATACCACCGGCGCTACCAGGAAGGAGGCCGGGAGTATGGAGGTAGGATCCATGGGCCCCTCCTCTGTGTCATACAGCCGGTACAGTGAGTCTGCCTTCACATTCTGGGAACCTGGTCTGTAAGAAAGGGTGAAAACAAAACGGGTGAAAAACATGGCCCACCTTGCCTGACGAGGATTCAGTCTCCTCGCTGCCCGTATGTACTCCAGGTTGCAGTGGTCAGTCCAGATGAGAAAATGGTGTTTAGCCCCCTCAAGCCAATGTCTCTACATCTTCAATGCCTTGACGACAGCCAACAGCTCCTGGTCCCCCACATCAGAGTTTCGCCCCGCCGGGCTGAGCTTCATTGAAAAGAAGGCACAGGGGCAGAGCTTCAGTGGCGTGCCCAAGCGCTGAGAGAGCACGGCTCCTATCCCAGCCTCGAACACGTCCACCTCCACTGTGAACTCCAAAGAGGGATCCGGATGGGCCAGCACAGGCGCCGAGGTAAACAGAGCCCTTAGGTGACCAAAAGCCCTATCCGCCTCAGCCGACCACTGCAACCGAACCGGACCCCCCTTTAGCAGTGAGGTAATGGGAGCCGCTACCTGACCAAAACCCCGGATAAACCTCCGGTAGAAATGGGCAAACCTTAGAAACCACTGCACCTCCTTTACCGTGGTGGGAGTCGGCCAATTACGCACAGCTGAAATGCGGTCACTCTCCATCTCGACCCCTGAAGTGGAAATGCGGTACCCTAGGTAGGAGACGGACTGCTGGAAGAACAGGCATTTCTCAGCCTTGACATACAGGTCATGCTCCAACAGTCGACCAAGCACCCTGCGCACCAAGGACACATGCTCGGCGTGTGCAGTGGAGTATATCAGAATGTCATCGATATACACCACTATACCCTGCCCATGCAGGTCCCTGAAAATCTCATCCACAAAGGCTTGGAAGACTGATGGAGCATTCATCAACCCGTACGGAATGACGAGGTACTCATAATGCCCTGAGGTGGTACTGAACACTGTCTTCCACTTGTATCCCTCCAGGATACGCACCAGGTTGTAAGCGCTCCTGAGATCTAGTTTCTTGAAGAAGCGCGTCCTGTGCATTGACTCAATCGCTGTGACTATGAGATGTAGCAGGGAACTGTACTTCACAGTGATCTGGTTAAGACCTCGATAATCAATACACGGGCACAGAACTCCCTCCTTCTTCTTCACAAACATGAAACTCGAGGAGGCGGGTGAAGTGGAGGACCGAATGTACCCCTGACGCAGAGATTCGGAGACATATGTCTCCATAGCCGCCGTCTCCGCCCTTGACAGGGGATACACGTAACTCCTAGGAAGTGTGGCGTCTACCTGGAGGTTTATCACACAATCCCCCCGACGATGGGGTGGTAATTGAGTAACCTTCTTCTTGGAGAAGGCGAGAGCCAAATCGGAATATTAGAGGGGAATGCGCACGGTTGAGACCTGGTCTGGACTTTCCACAGTGGTAAACACCTCCCGAGCACTCTCGACCACCCCATGAGAGCCCTCCGTTGCCATGAAACAGTGGGGTCATGACAAGCTAACCAGGGTAGGCCTAGCACCATGAGTCGAGCGCCTTATGCTGGGAATGCAGGGAAAACTCAGGAAAAGTAACATGCAAAAACAGGTGTGCAACAGAAGGCTCTGGGTGAGAATGGTGCCGGCTCACCTGTGGTGACGCCAGAGTGACCTGCCTGCGGCCTCGACCCCCAGAGGAACCAACCCGACACCGACCGGCAGTGTGACCTCTGCGGCCACAGATGGTGCACGTGAAGGAACCTCCTCCAGTCTCCCTGAGCGCAGCACCTCCCAGCTCCATGGGTATCAGAGCGGTGGTGCTGGGAGATGGAACCGACAGATCCCGATCTGGACGTCCACAGGGAGCCAGCAGGATATCCAGCCGAATGGACAGGTCCAACAGCTGGTCAAAGGTGAGGGTGGTGTCCCTGCAGGCCAACTACCGATGGATGTCCTCGTGCAAACTGTATCGATAGTGGTCGATCAGGGCCCTGTCATTCCATCCCTCGCCGGCGGCCAGGGTCCGAAAGTCCATCTCAAACTCCTGGGTGTTTCTCGTCCACTTGCCTCAGGTGGAAGAGACGTTCACCCTCGGGCAGGTGGTCGAAGACGGCCGGGAAGCTTTAGGTGAAATCTTCGAAGTGGTCCATCGCCGCATCTCCCTCTCCCCACACAGCGTTGGCCCACTCCAAAGCTTTCCCCGAGAGGCACGAGATGAGGGCGGACACCCTCTCACGGCCCGAGAGAGCCGGGTGAACGGTCGCCAGGTATAAATCCAGCTGCAGCAGGAAACCATGGCAACATGTAGCCGTCCTATCGTACTCCCTAGGAAGTGCGAGACGAATCCCACTGGAACCGGGTGCGGAGGCGGTGAGTAGTGGAGACCCCTGTTGTGCTGGTGGGGACGCTGGAGGGACTCTCTGTCTCTCCCAGAGGTCCATCGTCTGGATGACGCGATCCATGGCGGTGCGGAGATGTTGCAGCATCACCGCATGCTCCTGGACGCGCTGCTCGACTCCGCTACCAGGGGTACCTGCTCCTGCTGACTCCATAATTGGGTGTGGAATTCTGTAAAGGAGTGCGTAACTGACTACAGGGAAGTCAGGCGCAGGAGAGCAGAAATGGTTAGCAAACGGGGCCCTGTATTGAGGCGAACAGAAAACTAAACACACACGGGTTAACATAACTCGACGCAAACCAGCCTGGAGTACACATACATTTACATATAACAGTTCCACACACAGACAAGGGGGGAAACAGAGGGTTATATGCAAGACGAGTTATGAGGGAATGCAAACCAGGTGTGCGGGAAAACAAGACAAAACAAATCGAAAATGACAGGTGCATCGGCGATGGCTAGAAGACCGGTGACGTCGAACGCTGAACTCCGCCCAAACAAGGAGAGGGACCGACCTCGGTGGAAGTCATGACAAATAAAAAAGAGACACCAATCCGGAGGATACAGACATCTCAAGAGGTGTGCTTTGATATGCAGAAAAATATACATGTTTTGTTAATAGAATTAAGAATAATGAGTGTGCCTCTAGAATGCAGGAATAAGCTGTTTCTGGTGTTTGAAAAATGCTAAATTCTCCAACTTCTGGACTGAGGACCACCCTCCAGCAGCACATACAGATTTTTGGGGTGCATGATATCCAGTGGTGTAAAGTACTTAAGTAAAAAATACTTGAAAGTACTACTTAAGTATTTTTTTTGGTATGCGTACTTTACTTTACTATTTATATTTTTGACAACTTTTACTTTTACTTCACTACATTCCTAAACAAAATAATATAACAGGACAGGAAAATGGTCGAATTCACGCACTTATCAAGAGAACATGTACTCATGTACTCAGTACTGCTTCTGATCTGGCAGACTCACTAAATACAAATCCATCGTTTGTAAATGATGTCTGAGTGTTGGAGTACCCTTGGCTAGCCATACATTTTTAAAACAAGAAAATGGTGCCGTCTGCTTTGCTTAATATAAGGATTTTTAAAGGATTTATACTTTTACTTTTGATAATTAAATATATTTCAGCAATTACATATACTTTTGATACTTAAGTATATTTAGAAACAAATACCTTTAGACTTTTACTCAAGTAGTATTTTACTGGATGACTTTCACTTTTACTTGAGTAACTTTCTATTAAGGTATCTTTACTTTGACTCAAGTACGACAATTGGGTTCTTTTTTCACCACTGATGATGCCCCTGAACTCAACCGTTATGAATGTTCATCTTCACATTTAACTGAGTGCAGGATTTGAAATATACAGTGCCTTTCGCAAGGCACTGTATATATATATATATATATATATATATATATATATATATATATATATATATAGCCTATACCATCGTTCATAGACAGGGTTTGGACAATAAAGGCATTTAGTGTTGTCTAGAGCGAATTACTCACTCTTTCTCTCTGCCCAGCAGCATGATGGTCCTGTGATGCGCTTCTCAGGCGTAAAGAGGTAGGGTCGGAGGGGTAACTAGCCCCCTGGGTTAACCCCCCGACTATTGCTTTGAAATGTAAAAAAGTTGTAGATACATTCCAATTAAGTTAGATCAATAATAGTTTTTTAAAAATATACAAGTAGGGAAGCCCTAAGATAAATAATCCACTTGTTCAGAGAGAATATTTTTTTAAATGTTTGAGTAAAGTAGTATGCTTTATTTGTGAACTATGTACATATTACAATTGTGCAATAACAGAGCATAATAGAGTAGCCACATCAATGTTACAGTGAATTAACTAGTTAAGTTATTGTTATTAAATGTTATATTCCAATGTTATTTAATGTTATTAGTTATATTCCATTCCAATATTAAATTCCAATTCATATTTTTTTATGAATTAAGACAACTCTTGAAAACATTTTGCTCCTGAATGTAATTTTAAAGACTGCTGGGAATTAAAGACTTTCATGTGTGTGTGTGTGTGTGTGGTTTAGAGGTGGTTCTGTGCCTGAGATCTGAATTGTGTTCACTCCCCAAGTTAAGGAAACTGTCCAGTGTTTCCAGATTTCTATGAAATACAGTACCGGTCAAAAGTTTGGACACACCTACTCATTCAAGGGTTTTTCTTTATTTGTACTATTTTCTACATTGTAAAATAATAGTGAAGACATCACAACTATGAAATTACATATGGAAGGAATCATGTATTAACCAAAACAGTGTTAAACAAATCAAAATATATTTTATATTCTTCAAAGTAGTCAGTCACCTTTTGCCTAGATGACAGCTTTGCACACGCTTGACATTCTCTCAACGAGCTTCACCTGGAATACTTTTTCAACAGTCTTGAAGGAGTTCCCACATATGCTGAGGACTTGTTGGCTGCTTTTCCTTCACTCTGTGGTCCAACTCATCCCAAACCATCTCAAATGGGTCGAGGTCAGGTGATTGTGGAGGCCAGGTCATCTGATGCAGCACTCCATCACTCTCCCTTTCTTGGTCAAATAGCACTTACACAGGTGTGTTGGGTCATTGTCCTGTGGAAAAATAAATGATAGTCCCAGTAAATGCAAACCAGATGGGATGGTGTATCGTTGTAGAATTCTGGTATCCATGCTGGTTAAGTGTGCCTTGAATTCTAAATAAATCACAGACTGTGTCACCAGCAAAGCCCCACCACACCTCCTCCTCCATGGTTCACGGTGGGAACCACACATGCTGAGATCATCAGTTCACATACTCTGCGTCTCACAAAGACACAGCGGTTGGGACCAAAAATCTCCAATTTGCTCGTGTTTCTTGGACAAATCAAGTCTCTTCTTCTTATTCAAAGCTATTGCAAGAGATGTTTTTTTTCACACAGTGTCTGAATGAAACGAATAATAAGGGACTCAATTGTGATGTGTGGAGACATTTGATTTCTGATTTATTCACCATCATGAATCATAATTGAATATGCTTGTCTAGGTGATTTTTCTCCTATTACTCTCTAGGATACTGTAACGTGTGCACTGAGATTCGGGAAACAAGTTCAGGGAGTGAGCGTTTTAATAAATAAACGTAACATGGGCCAAACCATGAACAACTCACAGACAAAGACAAAGACAATGACGCCGGTAATCAAGGAGGTGATGGATTCTAGGTGAGTGTCAAAATGCGCTGGTAATGATGGTGACAGGTGTGCGCCTTAACGAGCAGCCTGGTGACCTAGAGGCCGGAGAGGGAGCACACGTGACAGTACACCCTCCCCAAAGCGCGGCTTCAGCCGCAGGACGCCCACCAAGATGAAGATCCCGGGGATCAGGAGCGGACCAGTCACCTCTGCTAAAAAGACGCGGGAACCTGTCGATCCCAGCTGAGGCGCAGGAGCATGGCGACTTAGAGCGCGGGAGAAAGAGCATACGTGACAGATAACAGTTTGCTTTCTGAACTGAGACTATTTTGTCTGAGGGCAAAGTGGGAAAATCTGGTTTTTAGTCGACTTTTTAAAATAAACTAAACATTTGAAACAAAAACCTAATCAAACAAAAACATTTAAAAAACAAAAATATAGGCTATACGCCTGGCTGTAATGCTTTCTCCTATGCAATGCCAGTTTCTTGCCTGGCTGCTCAATCTTTACGCAGTAAAATACCAAACCCAACACCGGGCCGAATTATAATGGAGAAACGTGAAAACACTTTAATAATGACAACATAACTCTGTGGTTATGAAACTTGAAGTGAAGCACAGTAAAAGAAAGACACGTTAACCAAAATGGCATCCTTTCTATAAAGTCACATTTCAATTGCCTTCACTGAATCCCGTAGGCTAGTGCTTTAGTGACACAAAGAAATACATGGATATGCTTTTTTCTACATGCATTTACCCCTTAAAGACCTTCCCTGAAACCTGCAGTGTAATTAAATAAATTATATCCGCTGGTTAGTCCGTCAAAATGTATGAGAAAGACCCTCGGTGTGTGTGTGTGTGTGTGTGTGTGTGCGCGCGTGTTCAGGGAACCACCCGCCCATGAAACAAGCTCACCCCCGGGATCATGAGGTATGTGACCACAGGTCCAGAGAGGGGGGAGTGTGGGTGAGGGAGGAGGGAGGAGAAGTCGAGTCGGATCTGAGTGACTCTGATCTGACTGGAGTAGCTACATGGGTTTCGTCTTATCTCACTTCTACTTACCAACTCCTCTTCTCAATGACTCTAGGCACGTCAGCGGGCTGGTGTGTGTGTGACAGGACAAGACAGGCCTGGACAGCTGTGTTCGTGTTGGTGTGTGTGGTCAAGTGTTGCGATGTGGCTCTTGCTCCTCCACAGTGTGTTTTTCCTCCAGTGTGTGCGGTTATCCCAGCAGCAGTTTCCCCGTCTCTGCGCCACCACGGAGGCCCTGCTCTCTAAGGAGTGCTGCCCGGTCTGGGATGGGGATGGCTCGGCTTGCGGGGCCAGCTCTGGCAGGGGGTTCTGCCGGGACGTGGAGGTATCGGATCTACCCAACGGGCTGAATTACCCGTTCTCCGGCTTGGACGACAGAGAGAGATGGCCTCTGGTGTTTTATAACCGGACCTGCCAGTGCGCCTCTAACTACTTGGGGTTCAACTGCGGAGAGTGCCAGTTCGGGCTGTTTGGTACTAAGTGCGGGGAGAAGAGAGAGTCCGTGAGGCGGAACGTGTTTCACCTTTCGGCGGCGGAAAGACGGAAACTTATCTCTTACCTCAACCTGGCCAAGCACACAGTCAGCCAGGATTATGTCATAGCAACCGGGACCTACCGGGAGATGAATAACGGGAGCACCCCACTGTTCTCTGACGTCTCGACCTATGACGTGTTTGTGTGGATGCACTACTATGTCTCGAGGAATGCTCTTCTCGGTGGACCGGGGAATGTCTGGACAGATGTGGACTTCGCACACTGGGCTCCCGCCTTTCTGCCGTGGCACCGTGCGTACCTGCTGCACTGGGAGCGTGATATTCGGAAGCTGACCGGGGACTTTGAATTTTCCATCCCGTACTGGGACTGGCGGGACGCGCAGGGCTGTGACGTTTGCACCGACGACCTGATGGGCGCCCGGAGCCCCCGAGACCCCAACCGCATCAGCCCTGCTTCAGTGTTCTCTTCTTGGAGGGTGAGACACCTTTCATCCTCTTCTTGTCTTCCATCTTCCTCTCTCTTTTCTCTTCACCTCTCCTGCCTACCTATTTTCTCCTCCCTTCCTCTCACTCTCACTGTCACCTTGGCATTATTCTTAAAAGTTCACAATAGTCTCCACAGTGTTGTATTTTCATTGATGGTATGGGGAGGCCTGGAGAGGAGAGGAGGAGAAGAGTCCCCTTACACTATAGAGATGTAATCAACCAGACAGTACATGTTTCTCAACTCACAAAACATGAATATACATTTTAATAATTAAAGTCTTCTTTATTACTTTTCCTGTGATGACTTGAATGCTGTGATGATGTACTATCATTGTTGAGCTCCCATGTAGCCTAGATAGGAAGGAGGAGATGTGGAGGACAGGAGAGGACTGGGGAGAGGAGGACAGGAGAGGACTGTGGAGAGGAGAGGAGGACAGGACAGGAGAGGACCGGGGAGAGGAGAAGAGAGGACAGGAGGAGAAAAGAGGAGAGGAATGGGGAGAGGAGGAGAAGAAAGGAGACGAGAGGAGATGAGGAAAAGAGAGGCGAAAACTGGGGAGAGGAGATGGAAGGAGAGGAGAAAAGGGTGGGGAGAGGAGAGGAGGGGGAGAGGGAGAGGAGGGTGGTTATCAGGAGACAGTCTGAGTACCTCATGTCTCTGCCAGAGGCCATGTTCTGTGATTAACACACACACACACACACACACACACACACACACACACACACACACACACACACACACACACACACACACACACACACACACACACACACACACACACACACACACACACACACACACACACACACACACTGTCTTGTACAACTAACCTTGTGGGGACACAAAATTCAGTCCCATTCAAAATCCTATTTTCCCTAACCCTACCAAATAGGGCTATCTTCTGTATACCACCCCTACCTTGTCACAACACAACTGATTGGCTAAAACGCATAAAGAAGGAAAGGAATTCCACAAATTAACTTCTAACAAGGCACACCTGTTAATTGAAGTGCATTCCAGGTGATTACCTCATAAAGCTGGTTGAGATAATGGCAAGAGTGTCACTTTTCTGTTTACTACATGATTCCATATGTGTTATTTCATAGTTTTGATGTCTTTACTATTTTTCTACACCTGCATTGTTTGCTGTTTGGGGTTTTAGGCTGGGTTTCTGTACAGCACTTTGAGATATCAGCTGATGTACGAAGGGCTATATAAATGCATTTGATTTGATTTGAGTTGATTCTACAATGCAGAAAATAGTAAAAAATAAAGAAAAAGTCAGGAATGAGTAGGTGTGTCCAAACTTTTGACTGGTACTGCATGACCTATAATTAAGCAACAAGGCCTAAGGGCTGCTCCTATGCACGACGCAACGCCCTTAGCCGTGGTATATTGGCCATATACCGTTAAACCCTGAGGTGCCTTACTGCTATTATAAACTGGTTACCAACGTAATTAGAACAGTAAAAATACATGTTTTGTCATACCCGTGGTATAGTGTCTGATATACCACGGCATTCAGGGCTTGAATCAACCAGTTTATAGATCTGAGGGAAATCGTTTTCCTTCCAAAAACTGGAAATTAATTATGTTAAAAATAAGCTTTTCTGTGTTGGAATGGTGTGGGAGCACGTACCCCAACAACAGAATAGTGTGGGCATATACCGGTCATAAATAATATTAATGCAAGTAGACCCCTGATTGGCCAGCTCATCCTCCTCTGGAGGATAATATCATCCGCTATGAGGAAATAGCAAGCATTTTTTTAAAGATCTGTTTTAGATACAAGTTTGAGGTGGGGTTTTTTAAGTGTTTTTCTCCAATTTATGCTTTGGCCACAGATGCGAGTATAGGATGAGTCAACAACTTTATTTGGGTAGGGATTAAGAGAATATGAACTTTTAAAAGTGATATTTTCACTGGACAGTTACTTTAAAGCTTAAGCCTAGGCTTTAGCTCAGCAGGCTAACACAATCATGTGGTATGCAGTCGTCCTGATTCTATAGATTTGTGTGTGTGTACGTGTAGGTGATGTGTTCGCGTGCGGAAGACTACAGCGTGAGGGGGGTGCTGTGTGACGGCAGCAACGAGGGGCCGTTGCTGCGTAACCCTGGCAACCACAATCGTAACTTGGTTCCGCGGTTGCCAACGGCAGCAGAGGTGGAGTTCACGGTCAGTCTTCGTGACTACGACACGGGAGCCATGGACCGCTCCGCTAACTTCAGCTTCAGAAACACAATGGAAGGTAAGTAAGGGTGTGTGTGTGTTATTAGTTCTAGACCTCTAGAAAGTCAGTAGTTCTAGAACACTCTAGAGACTATTGTTCTAACCTTAACTCTTGTGTTGTATTCTGACCCTTGACCTCTGACCCCTAACCTCTAGGTGTCGGCAGCTCTGTGACAGGCCTGGGTCACAGTGTGGTGATGGGGATGACCTCTAACACCTGAACTCTGGGTTTTGGCAGCTGTGTAACAGGCCTAGGTAACAGTGTGGTTTAGGGGGATGACCTCTAACCTTTGACATTTTACCCCTCACCTATAGGTTTTGGGAACCCTCAGACAGGCCTGGGTAACAGTAGGGTGATGGGGATGCATGCCTCTCTTCACATCTTCATGAATGGCTCCATGTCTTCAGTTCAGGGGTCAGCTAATGACCCTATTTTCCTACTGCACCACGCCTACGTAGACAGGTGAGCACACACATACAAACACACACGCACGCACGCACGCACGCACGCACGCACGCACGCACGCACACACACACACACACACACACACACACACACACACACACACACACACACACACACACACTATTCACATATGAGCTATGTACAGGTGCAGTGATCTTTGAGCTGCTCTGACAGCTGGTGCTTAAAGCTAGTGAGGGAGATATGAGTCTCCAGCTTCAGAGATTTTTGCAGTTCGTTCCAGTCATTGGCAGCAGAGAACTGGAAGGAGAGGCGGCCAAAGGAAGAATTGGCTTTGGGGGTGACCAGTGAAATATACCTTCTGGAGCGCGTGCTACGGTGGGTGCTGCTATGGTGACCAGCAAGCTGAGATAAGGCGGGGCTTTACCTAGCAGAGACTTGTAGATGACCTGGAGCCAGTGGTTTTGGCGATGAGTATGAAGCGAGGGCCAGCCAACGAGAGCATACAGGTCGCAGTGGTGGGTAGTATATGGGGCTTTGGTGACAAAACGGATGGCACTGGGATAGATTGCATCCAATTTGTTGAGTAGAGTGTTGGAGGCTATTTTGTAAATGACATCGCCATCGAGGATCGGTAGGATGGTCAGTTTTACGAGGGTATGTTTGGCAGCATGAGTAAAGGATGCTTTGTTTGCGAAATAGGAAGCCGATTCTAGATTTAATTTTGGATTGGAGATGTTTAATGTGATTCTGGAAGGAGAGTTTACAGTCTAACCAGACACCTAGGTTTTTTTTAGTTGTCCACATATTCTAAGTCAGAACCGTCCAGAGTAGTGATGCTGGACGGACGGGCAGGTGCAGGCAGCGATTGGTTGAAGAGCATGCATTTAGTTTTACTTGCATTTAAGAGCAGTTGGAAGCCACGGAAGAAGAGTTGTATGGCATTGAACCTCATCTGGAGGTTAGTTAACAAAGTGTATTAAGAAGGGCCAAAGGTATACAGAATGATGTCGTCTGCGTAGAGGTGCATCAAAGAATCACCAGCAGCAAGAGCGACATCATTGATGTATACAGAGAAGAGAGTCGGCCCGAGGATTGAACCCTGTGGCACCCCCATAGAGACTGCCAGAGGTCTGGACAACAGGCCCTCCAATTTGACACACTGAACTCTATCGAAAATAAGGAGTTGGTGAACCAAGCGAGGCAATCATTTGAGAAACCAAGGCTGTTGAGTCTGCCAATAAGAATGCTGTGATTGAAAGAGTCGAAAGCCTTAGCCAGGTCGATGAATACGGCTGCACAGTAATGTCTCTTATGGATGGAGGTTATGATATCGTTTAGGACCTTGAGCGTGGCTGAGGTGCACCCATGACCAGCTCTGAAACCAGATTGCACAGTGGAGAAGGTACGGTGAGATTCGAAATGGTCGGTAATCTGTTTGTTAACTTGGCAAATGTCTTATTTTCGATATATACAGTGTTGTAACGATGTGTAAATAGTTAAAGTACAAAAGAGAAAATAAATAAACATAAATATGGGTTGTATTTACAATGGTGTTTGTTCTTCACTGTTTGCAATTTTCTTCTGGCAACAGGTCACAAATATTGCTGCTGTGATGGCACACTGTGGTATTTCACCCAGTAGATATGGGAGTTTATCAAAATTGGGTTTGTTTTCAAATTCTTTGTGGATCTGTGTAATCTGAGGGAAATATTTGTCTAATATGGTCATACATTTGACAGGAGGTTAGGAAGTGCAGCTCAGTTTCCACCTCATTTTGTGGGCAGTGTGCTCATAGGCAGACCTGGCTCTCAATAGAAGACAGGCTATGGAGGCCTTTCTCAATAGCAAGGCTATGCTCACTGAGTCTGTACATAGTCAAAGTTTTCCTTAAGTTTGGGTCAGTCACAGTGGTCAGGTATACTGCCACTGTATACTCTGTTTAGGGCCAAATAGCGTTCGAATTTGCTCAGTTTTTTTATTCATTCTTTCCATTGAGTCAAGTAATTATATTTTTGTTTTCTCATGATTTGGATGGATCGAATTCTCTCTCTCTCTCTCTCTCTCTCTCTCTCTCTCTCTCTCTCTCTCTCTCTCTCTCTCTCTCTCTCGCTCTCCCTCTCTCTCTCTCTCTCTCTCTCTCTCTCTCTCTCTCTCTCTCTCTCTCTCTAGTATCTATGAGCAGTGGTTGAGGAGACATGCTCCAGAGCAGACCCAATACCCAGAGTTCAATGCTCCCATCGGCCACAACAGGCAGTACCACATGGTGCCCTTCATACCTCTACACAGGAACATAGAATACTTCACCTCCAGCAAAGACCTGGGGTACGAATACTCCTACATGCTCGACTCAGGTACGTACCGTGTGTGTTGTTGGTAATAGGCATGTTTTAATTGTGAATTCCTGAAGGATTGTAAAGGACTCCTCCTCTCCTCTCCTCTCCCCTTCAGGCAAGAGGATATCGGAGGTTCTCAGCCCTTACCTGGAACTGATGATGGAGGCGTGGCCCTGGTTGCTAGGGGCGTTGGTCCTGGGGGCCCTGGTAGCTACAACTGTGGCTATGGTAGCTGTGACAATGACCCGGGTGTGTTGGGGTGTGTGGCCATGGCAACATGGGGAGAAGAGTTCAGCATTTCACCTACCAGAATGGGAACCTCTCATCATCAGCAGTGATAGTGATACCCCCAACTACCACACTGTTTAGCCCCAACAACCACACTGTTTAGCCCCAACTACCACACTGTTTAGCCCCAACAACCACACTGTTTAGCCCCAACTACCACACTGTTTAGCCCCAACTACCCCACTGTTTAGCTCCAACTACCCCACTGTTGAGCCCCAACTACCATACAGTTTAGCTCCAACTACCACACTGTTTAGCCCCAACAACCCCACTGTTTAGCTCCAACTACCCCACTGTTTAGCCCCAACTACCATACAGTTTAGCCCCAACTTGCCCCACTGTTTAACCTCAACGACCCCAACTACCACACTGTTGAGCCCCAACAACCACACTGTTTAGCCCCAACTACCCCACTGTTTAGCTCCAACTACCCCACTGTTGAGCCCCAACTACCATACAGTTTAGCTCCAACTACCACACTGTTTAGCCCCAACAACCCCACTGTTTAGCTCCAACTACCCCACTGTTTAGCCCCAACTACCATACAGTTTAGCCCCAACTTGCCCCACTGTTTAACCTCAACGACCCCAACTACCACACTGTTGAGCCCCAACTACCACACTGTTTAGCCCCAACTACCCCACTGTTTAGCTCCAACTACGCCACTGTTTAGCCCCAACTACCATACAGTTTAGCCCCAACTTGCCCCACTGTTTAACCTCAACGACCCCAACTACCACACTGTTTAGCCCCAACTACCATACAGTTTAGCCCCAACTGCCCCACTGTTTAACCTCAACTACCCCAACTACCACACTGTTTAGCCCCAACTACCATACAGTTTAGCCCCAACTGCCCCACTGTTTAACCTCAACTACCCCAACTACCACACTGTTTAGCCCCAACTATCGCACTGTTTAGCCCCAACTACCGCACTGTTTAGCCCCAACTATCACACTGTTTTGCCCCAATTACCCCAAATGTCACACTGTTTAACCCCAACTACCACGCTGTTGAGCTAACTACCACACTGTTTAGCCCCAACTACCACACTGTTTAGCCCCAACTACCCCACTGTTGAGCCCCAACTACCACACTGTTTAGCCCCAACTACCCCACTGTTTAGCTCCAACTACCCCACTGTTTAGCCCCAACTACCATACAGTTTAGCCCCAACTGCCCCACTGTTTAACCTCAACTACCCCAACTACCACACTGTTTAGCCCCAACTATCACACTGTTTAGCCCCAACTACCGCACTGTTTAGCCCCAACTATCACACTGTTTTGCCCCAATTACCCCAAATGTCACACTGTTTAACCCCAACTACCACGCTGTTGAGCTAACTACCACACTGTTTAGCCCCAACTACCACACTGTTTAGCCCCAACTACCCCACTGTTTAGCCCCAACTACCATACAGTTTAGCCCCAACTGCCCCACTGTTTAACCTCAACTACCCCAACTACCACACTGTTTAGCCCCAACTATCACACTGTTTAGCCCCAACTACCGCACTGTTTAGCCCCAACTATCACACTGTTTTGCCCCAATTACCCCAAATGTCACACTGTTTAACCCCAACTACCACGCTGTTGAGCTAACTACCACACTGTTTAGCCCCAACTACCACACTGTTTAGCCCCAACTACCCCACTGTTTAGCCCCAACTACCATACAGTTTAGCCCCAACTGCCCCACTGTTTAACCTCAACTACCCCAACTACCACACTGTTTAGCCCCAACTATCACACTGTTTAGCCCCAACTACCGCACTGTTTAGCCCCAACTATCACACTGTTTTGCCCCAATTACCCCAAATGTCACACTGTTTAACCCCAACTACCACGCTGTTGAGCTAACTACCACACTGTTTAGCCCCAACTACCACACTGTTTAGCCCCAACTACCACACAGTTCAGCCCCAACTACCACACTGTTTAGCCCCAACTACCACACAGTTTAGCCCCAACTACCACATTGTTTATCCCCAACTACCACACTGTTTAGCCCCAACTACCACACTGTTTAGCCCCAACTACCACACAGTTTAGCCCCAACTACCACACTGTTTAGCCCCAACTACCACACTGTTTAGCCCCAACTACCACACTGTTTCATCCCAACAACCACACTGTTTAGCCCCAACTACCACACAGTTTAGCCCCAACTACCACACTGTTTAGCCCCAACTACCACACTGTTTAGCCCCAACTACCACACTGTTTAGCCCCAACTACCACACTGTTTAGCCCAACTACCACACTGTTTAGCCCCAACTACCACACTGTTTAGCCCCAACTACCACACTGTTTCGCCCCAACAACCACACTGTTTATTCCCAACAACCACACTGTTTAGCCCCAACTATCACACTGTTTAGCCCCAACTACCGCACTGTTTAGCCCCAACTATCACACTGTTTTGCCCCAATTACCCCAAATGTCACACTGTTTAACCCCAACTACCACGCTGTTGAGCTAACTACCACACTGTTTAGCCCCAACTACCACACTGTTTAGCCCCAACTACCACACAGTTCAGCCCCAACTACCACACTGTTTAGCCCCAACTACCACACAGTTTAGCCCCAACTACCACATTGTTTATCCCCAACTACCACACTGTTTAGCCCCAACTACCACACTGTTTAGCCCCAACTACCACACAGTTTAGCCCCAACTACCACACAGTTTAGCCCCAACTACCACACTGTTTAGCCCCAACTACCACACTGTTTAGCCCCAACTACCACACAGTTTAGCCCCAACTACCACACTGTTTAGCCCCAAATACCACATTGTTTAGCCACAACCACCCCACTGTTTGGCCCCAACCACCCACACTGTTTAGCCCCAACCACCCCACTCTTTAGCCCCAACTACCACACTGTTTAGCTCCAACAACCACACTGTTTATTCCCAACAACCGCACTGTTTATTCCCAACTACCACACTGTTTATTCCCAACTACCACACTGTTTAGCCCCAACTACCCCACTATTTATCCCCAACTACCACACTGTTATTCCCCAAATACCCCACTATTTCTCCCCAACTACCCCACTGTTTATCCCCAACTACCACACTGTTTAGCCCCAACTAACTATCCTACTGTTTAGCCCAAACTACCCCAAATACCACACTGTTTAGACCCAACTACCACACTGTTTAGCCCAAACTACCCCAAATGCCACACTGTTTAGCCCCAACTACCCCAAATGCCACACTGTTTAGCCCCAACTACCACACTGTTTAGCCCCAACTATCACACTGTTTCATCCCAACAACCACACTGTTTAGCCCCAACTACCACACAGTTTAGCCCCAACTACCACACTGTTTATCCCCAACTACCACACAGTTTAGCCCCAACTACCACACTGTTTGGCCCCAACTACCACACTGTTTAGCCCCAACTACCACACTGTTTAGCCCAACTACCACACTGTTTAGCCCCAACTACCACACTGTTTAGCCCCAACTACCACACTGTTTAGCCCCAACAACCACACTGTTTATTCCCAACAACCACACTATTTAGCCCCAAATACCACACTGTTTAGCCCCAACCACCACACTGTTTAGCCCAACTACCACACTGTTTAGCCCCAACTACCACACTGTTTAGCCCCAACTACCACACTGTTTAGCCCCAACAACCACACTGTTTATTCCCAACAACCACACTGTTTAGCCCCAAATACCACATTGTTTAGCCACAACCACCCCACTGTTTAGCCCCAACCATCCCACTTTTTAGCCCCAACTGTCACACTGTTTAGCCCCAACTACCACACTGTTTAGCCCCAACTACCACACAGTTTAGCCCCAACTACCACACTGTTTAGCCCCAACAACCACACTGTTTATTCCCAACAACCACACTGTTTATTCCCAACTATCACACTGTTTATTCCCAACTACCACACTGTTTAGCCCCAACTACCCCACTATTTATCCCCAACTACCACACTGTTAATCCCCAAATACCCCACTATTTCTCCCCAACTACCCCACTGTTTATCCCCAACTACCACACTGTTTAGCCCCAACTGACTATCCTACTGTTTTGCCCAAACTACCCCAAATGCCACACTGTTTAGCCCCAACTACCACACTGTTTAGCCTAAACTACCCCAAATGCCACACTGTTTAGCCCCAACTACCCCAATTGCCACACTGTTTAGCCCCAACTACCACACTGTTTAGCCCCAACTATCACACTGTTTCATCCCAACAACCACACTGTTTAGCCCCAACTACCACACAGTTTAGCCCCAACTACCACACTGTTTAGCCCCAACTACCACACTGTTTAGCCCCAACTACCACACTGTTTAGCCCCAACAACCACACTGTTTATTCCCAACAACCACACTGTTTAGCCCCAAATACCACATTGTTTAGCCACAACCACCCCACTGTTTAGCCCCAACCATCCCACTTTTTAGCCCCAACTATCACACTGTTTAGCCCCAACTACCACACTGTTTAGCCCCAACTACCACACAGTTTAGCCCCAACTACCACACTGTTTAGCCCCAACAACCACACTGTTTATTCCCAACAACCACACTGTTTATTCCCAACTATCACACTGTTTCATCCCAACAACCACACTGTTTCGCCCCAACTACCACACAGTTTAGCCCCAACTACCACACTGTTTAGCCCCAACTACCACACAGTTTAGCCTCAACTACCACACTGTTTAGCCCCAACTACCACACTGTTTAGCCCCAACTACCACACAGTTTAGCCCCAACTACCACACTGTTTAGCCCCAACTACCACACTGTTTAGCCCCAACCACCCCACTTTTTATCTCCAACTACCACACTGTTTAGCCCCAACTACCACACAGTTTAGCCCCAACTACCACACTGTTTAGCCCCAACTACCACACTGTTTAGCCCCAACTGCCACACAGTCTAGCCCCAACTACCACACTGTTTAGCCCCAACTACCACACTGTTTAGCCCCAACTACCACACTGTTTAGGCCCAACTACCACACTGTTTAGCCCCAACTACCACACTGTTTAGCCCCAACTACCACACAGTTTAGCCCCAACTACCACACTGTTTAGCCCCAACTACCACATTGTTTAGCCCCAACTACCCCACTGTTTAGCCCCAACCACCCACACTGTTTAGCCCCAACCACCCCACTTTTTATCTCCAACTACCACACTGTTTAGCCCCAACTACCACACAGTTTAGCCCCAACTACCACACTGTTTAGCCCCAACTACCACACTGTTTAGCCCCAACTGCCACACAGTCTAGCCCCAACTACCACACTGTTTAGCCCCAACTACCACACTGTTTAGCCCCAACTACCACACCGTTTAGCTCCAACAACCACACTGTTTAGTCCCAACAACCACACTGTTTAGCCCCAACTACCACACTGTTTAGCCCCAACAACCACACTGTTTAGCCCCAACTACCACACTGTTTAGCCCCAACTACCACACTGTTTAGCCCCAACAACCACACTGTTTATTCCCAACAACCACACTGTTTAGCCCCAAATACCACATTGTTTAGCCACAACCACCCCACTGTTTAGCCCCAACCATCCCACTTTTTAGCCCCAACTATCATACTGTTTAGCCCCAACTACCACACTGTTTAGCCCCAACTACCACACAGTTTAGCCCCAACTACCACACTGTTTAGCCCCAACAACCACACTGTTTATTCCCAACAACCACACTGTTTATTCCCAACTATCACACTGTTAATTCCCAACTACCACACTGTTTAGCCCCAACTACCCCACTATTTATCCCCAACTACCACACTGTTAATCCCCAAATACCCCACTATTTCTCCCCAACTACCCCACTGTTTATCCCCAACTACCACACTGTTTAGCCCCAACTGACTATCCTACTGTATTGCCCAAACTACCCCAAATGCCACACTGTTTAGCCCCAACTACCACACTGTTTAGCCTAAACTACCCCAAATGCCACACTGTTTAGCCCCAACTACCCCAATTGCCACACTGTTTAGCCCCAACTACCACACTGTTTAGCCCCAACTATCACACTGTTTCATCCCAACAACCACACTGTTTAGCCCCAACTACCACACAGTTTAGCCCCAACTACCACACTGTTTAGCCCCAACTACCACACAGTTTAGCCCCAACTACCACACTGTTTAGCCCCAACTACCACACTGTTTAGCCCCAACTACCACACTGTTTAGCCCCAACTACCACACAGTTTAGCCCCAACTACCACACTGTTTAGCCCCAACTACCACACTGTTTAGCCCCAACCACCCCACTTTTTATCTCCAACTACCACACTGTTTAGCCCCAACTACCACACAGTTTAGCCCCAACTACCACACTGTTTAGCCCCAACTACCACACTGTTTCGCCCCAACTGCCACACAGTCTAGCCCCAACTACCACACTGTTTAGCCCCAACTACCACACTGTTTAGCCCCAACTACCGCACTGTTTAGCCCCAACTATCACACTGTTTTGCCCCAATTACCCCAAATGTCACACTGTTTAACCCCAACTACCACGCTGTTGAGCTAACTACCACACTGTTTAGCCCCAACTACCACACTGTTTAGCCCCAACTACCACACAGTTCAGCCCCAACTACCACACTGTTTAGCCCCAACTACCACACAGTTTAGCCCCAACTACCACACTGTTTATCCCCAACTACCACACTGTTTAGCCCCAACTACCACACTGTTTAGCCCCAACTGCCACACTGTTTAGCCCCAACTGCCACACAGTTTAGCCCCAACTACCACACAGTTTAGCCCCAACTACCACACTGTTTAGCCCCAACTACCACACTGTTTAGCCCCAACTACCACACTGTTTAGCCCCAACTACCACACTGTTTAGCCCCAACTACCACACTGTTTATTCCCAACTACCACATTGTTTAGCCCCAACCAACCCACTGTTTAGCCCCAACCACCCACACTGTTTAGCCCCAACCATCCCACTTTTTAGCCCCAACGACCACACTGTTTAGCCCCAACTACCACACTGTTTAGCCCCAACAACCACACTGTTTATTCCCAACTACCACACTGTTTATTCCCAACTACCACACTGTTTAGCCCCAACTACCCCACTATTTAGCCCCAACAACCACACTGTTTAGCCCCAACTACCACACTATTTATCCCCAACTACCACACTGTTTAGCTCAAACTAACTACCCTACTGTCTAGCCCAAACTACCCCAAATTCCACACTGTTTATCCCCAACTACCACACTGTTTAGCCACAACTACCCCAACTACCACGCTGTTTAGCCACAACTACCCACTGTTTATCCCCAACTACCATACTGTTTAGCCCCAGCTACCACACTGTTTAGCCCCAACTACCGCACTGTTTAGCCCCAACTATCACACTGTTTTGCCCCAATTACCCCAAATGTCACACTGTTTAACCCCAACTACCACGCTGTTGAGCTAACTACCACACTGTTTAGCCCCAACTACCACACTGTTTAGCCCCAACTACCACACAGTTCAGCCCCAACTACCACACTGTTTAGCCCCAACTACCACACAGTTTAGCCCCAACTACCACACTGTTTATCCCCAACTACCACACTGTTTAGCCCCAACTACCACACTGTTTAGCCCCAACTACCACACTGTTTAGCCCCAACTGCCACACAGTTTAGCCCCAACTACCACACAGTTTAGCCCCAACTACCACACTGTTTAGCCCCAACTACCACACTGTTTAGCCCCAACTACCACACTGTTTATCCCCAACTACCACACTGTTTAGCCCCAACTACCACACTGTTTATTCCCAACTACCACATTGTTTAGCCCCAACCACCCCACTGTTTAGCCCCAACCACCCACACTGTTTAGCCCCAACCATCCCACTTTTTAGCCCCAACGACCACACTGTTTAGCCCCAACTACCACACTGTTTAGCCCCAACAACCACACTGTTTATTCCCAACTACCACACTGTTTATTCCCAACTACCACACTGTTTAGCCCCAACTACCCCACTATTTAGCCCCAACAACCACACTGTTTAGCCCCAACTACCACACTATTTATCCCCAACTACCACACTGTTTAGCTCAAACTAACTACCCTACTGTCTAGCCCAAACTACCCCAAATTCCACACTGTTTATCCCCAACTACCACACTGTTTAGCCACAACTACCCCAACTACCACGCTGTTTAGCCACAACTACCCCACTGTTTATCCCCAACTACCATACTGTTTAGCCCCAGCTACCACACTGTTTAGCCCCAACTACCCCAAATGCCACACTGTTTAGCCCCAACTACCCCAAATGCCACACTGTTTAGCCCCAGCTACCACACTGTTTAGCCCCAAGTACCCCACTATTTATCCCCAAATACCACGCTGTTTAGCCCCAATTACCATGCTGTTTAGGCCCAACTACCATACTGTTTAGCCAACTACCACACTGTTTATACCCAACTACCACACTGTTTAGCCACAACTACCCCACTGTTTATCCCCAACTACCACACTGTTTATCCCCAACCACCCCACTATTTACCCCCAACTACCACACTGTTTAGCCCAAACTACCCCAAATGCCACACTGTTTATCCCCAACTCTCACAATGTTTAGCCCCAACAACCACTGTTTATCCCCAACTAGCAAAATGTTTAGCCCCAACAACCATACTGTTTATCCCCAACTACCACACTGTTTAGCCCCAACTACCCCACTATTTATCCCCAAATACCACGCTGTTTAGCCCCAAATACCACGCTGTTTAGCCCCAACTACCACACTGTATAGCCCCAACAATCACAATGTTTAGCCCCAGCAACTATACAGCCAACTCCTAGCCCTGCAACCCTAGTCTACAGCTAAGCCGTAACCTTTTAATTACCACCCAGACAATTCCTTGCATATCTGCCACACCTGCCAACATGTAAAAGTGCCCTATGTACAGTTGATGTTGAAAGTTAACATACACTTTAGCCAAATACATTTAAACTAAGTTTTTCATAATTTCTGAAATGTAATCCTAGTAAAGATTCCCTGTTTTAGGTCAGTTAGGATCACCACTTCATTTTAGGAATGTGAAGTGTCAGAATAATATTAGAGAGAGTGATTTATTTCAGCTTTTATTTCTTTCATCACATTCCCAGTGGGTCAGAAGTTTACATACACTCAATTAGTATTCGGTAGCATTGCCTTTAAATGGTTTAACTTGGGTCAAAGGTTTTGGGCAGCCTTCCACAAGCTTCCCACAATAAGTTGGGTGAATGTTGGCCCATTCCTCCTGACAGAGCTGGTGTAACTGAATCAGGTTTGTAGGCCTCCTTGCTCGCACACGCTTTTCAGTTCTGCCCACAAATGTTTGATAGGATTGAGGTCAGGGCTTTGTGATGGCCACTCCAATACCTTGAGTTTGTTGTCCTTAATCCATTTTGACACAACATTTGAAGTATGCTTGGGGTCATTGTCCATTTAGAAGTCCCATTTGTGACCAAGCTTTAACTTCCTGACTGATGTCTTGGGATTTTACTTCAATATATCCACATCATTTTCCTCCCTCATGGTGCCATCTATTTTGTGAAGTGCACCAATCCCTCCTGCAGCAAAGCACCCCCATAACATGATGCTGCCACCCCCGTGCTTCACAGTTGGGATGGTGTTCTTCAGCTTGCAAGCACCCCCTTTTTCCTCCAAACATAACGATGGCCATGATGGCCAAACAGTTCCATTTTTGTTTCATCAGACCAGAGGACATTTCTCCAAAAAGTACGACCTCTCCCCATGTGCAGTTGCAAACCGTAGTCTGGCTTTTTTATGGTGGTTCTCCTTGCTATGCGGCCCTTCAGGTTATGTCGATATAGGACTCGTATTACTGTGGATATAAATACTTTTGCACCTGTTTCCTCCAGCATCTTCACAAGGTCCTTTGCTGTTGTTCTGGGATTGATTTGTAGTTTTTGCACCAAAGTACGTTCATCTCTAGGAGACAGAACGCATCTCCTTCCTGAGCGGTATGACGGCTGCGTGGTCCCATGGTGTTTATTCTTGCGAACTATTGTTTGTACAGATGAACGTGGTACCTTCAGGCGTTTGGAAATTGCTCCCAAGGATGAACCAGACTTGCAGAGGTCTCCAAATAGTTCTGAGGTCTTGGCTGATTTCTTTAGATTTTCCCATGATGTCAAGCAAATAGGCACAGTTTGAAGGTAGGTCTTGAAATACATCCACAGGTACACCTCCAATTAACTCAAATTATGTCAATTAGCCTATCAGAAGCTTCCAAAGCCATGTCATCATTTTCAGGAATTTTCCAAGCTCCAGGCACAGTCATCTTAGCGTATGTAAACTTCTGACCACTGGAATTGTGATACAGTGAATTATAAGTGAAATAATGTCTGGTAACAATTGTTGGAAAAATTACTTGTGTCATGCACAAAGTAGATGTCCTAACCGACTTGCCAAAACTATAGTTTGTTAACAAGAAAATTGTAGAGTGGTTGAAAAACAAGTTTTAATGACTCCAACCTAAGTGTATCATGAGCTGAAATAAAAGATCCCAAAAATGTTCCATATGCACAAAAAGCTTATTTCTCTCAAATGTTGTGCACAAATTTGTTTACATCCCTGTTAGTGAGCATTTCTCATCCACCTGACAGGTGTGGCATATCAAGAAGCTGATTAAACAGCGTGATCACCTTCTGCTGGGGATAATAAAAGGCCACTCTAAAATGTGCAGTTTTGTCACACAACACAATGCCACAGATGTCTCAAGTGTCTCAAGCAATTGGCATGCGGACTGCAGGAATGTCCACCAGAGCTGTTGCCAGAGAATTGTTATGTTATTTTATCAAATTTGGCAGTACGTCCAACCGGCCTCACAATCGCAGACCCCGTGTAACCACGCCAGCCCAGGACCTCCACATCTGTCTTCTTCACCTGCGGGGTCATCTGAGACCAGCCACCCGGACAGCTGATGAAACTGTGGGTTTTCACAACCAAAGAATTTCTGCATAAACTGACAGAAACCGTCTCAGGGAAGCTCATCGGCATGCTTGTCAGTCCTCATAAGGCGTTGTAACTGACTTAAGTGGTCAAATGCTCACCTTCGATGGCCACTGGCATGCTGGAGTAGCGTGCTCTTCACGGATGAATCCTGGTTTCATCTGTACTAGGCAGATGGCAGACCACGTGTATGGTGTTGTGTGGGCGAGCGATTTGCTGACGTCAACGTTGTAAACAGAGTGCCCCATGGTGGCAGTGGAGTTATGGTATGGGCAGGCCTAAGCTACGGACAACAAACACAATTGCATTTTATCAATGGCAATTTGAATACACAGATACCGTGACGAGATCATTGTTGCGCCATTCATCAACCGCCATCACCACATGTTTCAGCATGGTAATGCATGGCTCCATGTCGCAAGGATCTGTCCACAATTCCTGGATGCTGAAAGTTTCCAAGTTCTTCCATGGCCTGCATACACACCAGAGATGTCACCCATAGAGCATGTTTAGGATGCTCTGGATCGACGTGTACGACAGTGTGTTCCAGTTCCCGCCAATATCCCAAATACATTTTTTCCCCTCATCAATCTACACACAATACCCTAGAATGACAAAGCAAAAACAGCTTTACATTTTTTTGCTAATTTATAAAAAAAAATACAAAACTGAAATCACATTTGCATAAGTATTCAGACCCTTTATTCAGTACTTTGTTGAAGTACCTTTTGGCAGCGATTACAGCATTGAGTCTTCTTGGATATGACGCTTCAAGTATGGAACACCTGTATTTTGGGAGTTTCTTGCATTCTTCTCTGCAGATCCTCTCAAGCTCTGTCAAGTTGAATAGGGAGCATCGCTGCACTGCTATTTTCAGGTCTCTCCAGAGATGTTCGATCGGGTTCAAGTCCGGGCTCTGGCTGGGCCACTCAAGGACATTCAGAGACTTGTCTCGAAGCCAATCCTGTGTTGTTTTGGCTGTGCTTAGGGCTGTTGTCCTGTTGGAAGGTAAAACCTTCACCCCGGTTGGAGGTCCTGAGTGCTCTGGACATGCACTGTCAACTGTGGGACCTTATATAGACAGGTGTGTGCCTTTCCAAATCATGTCCAATCAATTGAATTTACAATAGGTGGACTCCAATCAAGTTGTAGAAACATCTCAAGGATGATCAATGAATACAGGATGCACCTGAGCTCAATTTTGAGTTATAACAAAGTGCCTGAATACTTGTGTAAATACAGAATTTCTGTTTTTATATTGTATAAATTTGCAAAAATTTCAAAAAAACTGTTTTCGCTTTGTCATTATGGTGAATTGTGTGTAGATTACTGAGGATTTATTTATATTTAATCAATTTTAGAAAAATGATGTAAAACGTAACAAAATGTGGAATAAGTCAAGGGGTCTGAATAATTTCCGAAGGCACTGTATGTTTCAGTAAGGTTGGCTTCTTAGCATTCATAGCAATGGTTATCAACTGTACCACAGAGATGGAATGTAAGTCACAGAAATATATGTTGTTGGTGTCATCTGCAGAGAACTACCTGGGGGTACGAGATTTGACTTCAGAAGTTACAGGGTGTGTGGAGTGGTAGTGTCCCGTCCTCTCAGGACTTTAGCCTGGGGTAGGATCAGATGGGGTTAAAGTAGTGGAATAAGGGGGTAGATTTTAACGAGTGTAGGGTTAGTTGGTAGCGTAATTAAAATTATATTTCCCGTTTCCCCATTTATACTATAGTTCAGTTGGGGGCTTTAATGCAACATATTGAATGCCAACTGCCGTTAAACTCGAATGATGAAGAAGAGTTACACCCGCGAGGGTCAAGGATCGGAATGGTCGGTAGTAGAAAAACAGGAAGAAGAGAGGTCATGATACAGAACGCAGTGGAGCGCCTTCTAAAGAAACCATGAAGAGGTCCAAGGTAGGAAGCAAGAGGTACGATGTGTTGGAGTGGAAAGTGGTGATATTTTTTAACTTATTTTATTTCACCTTTATTTAACCAGGTAGGCCAGTTGAGAACAAGTTCTCATTTACAACTGCGACCTGGCCAAGATAAAGCAAAGCAGTGCGACACAAACAACACAGAGTTACACATGGGATAAACAAACATACTGTCAATAACACAATAGAAATGATGAGACCACAGGGCCTCATTTACACCCTATCCGAATAACTAATGCCATAGAGAAAGAGGTGAAGTCAAATTAGCTCAGTTAATTGGAAATGGTATATTGTTCATATGTTGTGGTAGCCAGGCTCAGCAATAGAAGATTGTGAAAATGGAAAAGCTTAATGAGAAGAAAATTAAAAGACATGTCCCTGGTGTTTACGCCAGATTGAGGGGAGTCATCGCTGGGGTCCCAATATCTATGTCCACAGATGATATTAAAGAACATGTGAAGGGAGGAAGAGTGATTGAGACCAAAAGGTTGATCAGTAGGAAAGAGGGTCAAAGAAGTGGAAGCCTATCAGTGCTGTTGAGGTTTGAGAAGGTTATGCCTGGGAAAGTACAGATAGGATTCCTTAGTTTCAATGTATGAGAATTGGTCTCCATCCCCATTGCAGTGTTTTAAAAATAATAATATATGCCATAAAGAATGGGACATGTAGCTGTTCAATGTAAAGAAAGGAAAATATGTGCCAAGTGCGGAGGGGAACATGATTATGGTGAATGTGTGTGTGGGGGGGGCATGGTGCAGTATTTGGTGGATGCCAGGTGCAGAGAGCAGCTAGAGAGGCTCAGAGATATAGAATTAGTTATGATGTTTCGTATGCAGAGGCTGTAAGGCAGATTTGTGTAACTACAATGTGGAATGATGGAGCTTCCATGACTGCTCCTGTACTAGGTGGACCTACTGTCAGACTAATGGAGCTTCCATGACTGCTCCTGTACTAGGTGGACCTACTGTCAGACTAATGAAGCTTCCATGACTGCTCCTGTACTAGGTGGACCTACTGTCAGACTGATGAAGCTTCCATGACTGCTCCTGTACTAGGTGGACCTACTGTCAGACTGATGAAGCTTCCATGACTGCTCCTGTACTAGGTGGACCTACTGTCAGACTGATGAAGCTTCCATGACTGCTCCTGTACTAGGTGGACCTACTGTCAGGCTGATGAAGCTTCCATGACTGCTCCTGTACTATGTGGCCCTACTGTCAGACTGATGAAGCTTCCATGACTGCTCCTGTACTAGATGGACCTACTGTCAGACTGATGAAGCTTCCATGACTGCTCCTGTACTAGGTGGACCTACTGTCAGGCTGATGAAGCTTCCATGACTGCTCCTGTACTATGTGGCCCTACTGTCAGACTGATGAAGCTTCCATGACTGCTCCTGTACTAGGTGGACCTACTGTCAGACTGATGAAGCTTCCATGACTGCTCCTGTACTAGGTGGCCCTACTGTCAGACTGATGAAGCTTCCATGACTGCTCCTGTACTAGATGGACCTACTGTCAGACTGATGAAGCTTCCATGACTGCTCCTGTACTAGGTGGACCTACTGTCAGGCTGATGAAGCTTCCATGACTGCTCCTGTACTATGTGGCCCTACTGTCAGACTGATGAAGCTTCCATGACTGCTCCTGTACTAGATGGACCTACTGTCGGGGTAGGTGCTTCTGATGGTCCTGGCGTGGTTTCGAGGCCAGAAATCTTGTTATGAATGTGTGGTGTCAAATGACACTTTGATAATAAATAAAGTTGACTTCATAGCTTTTATTGGTAAGGTTATCAATTTGTGGAAAACAGAAATGCCAGTTTGAAGGTTATTGTGGAGACAGCAAAATAGATATTGGGGGTAACAATGTTACTGTTGAAATGGTTGTTGACATGTTGAACAATCCTATGGGTGGAATGTTTCAGTTTGATATAAAGGTTAATGGGGTTGGTGAGGGGAATAAGTTAGTAGGGATTTATTTGTATTTTATTTTCATGGAAGCACAGAATTGGACAGGTACATTGATCGTACATTCCAGCACAGTAGGTGGCAGCATGTACTTAAACAATTGTTTGCGGACCGCCATGATATCATAGAAGAAGAAGAAGAAGAAGAAGAAGAAGAAGAAGAACAAGAACAAGAACAAGAAGAACAAGAAGAAGAACATGATTGTGTTACACCTGGAAACATAATGTTGTGCGCAGAAGGGCATGAGACAAAGGAATGTGTGGCATTGGGGAAATTAGTGGTATGTGTTAATTGTAAGGGTGCCCATTGGCCTGAGGATCAGAAATGTCCTGTGTGAGAGAGGCAGGTTGAGTTGGGTCAAGGGGAGGGATCCTGTGAGGAATGGTATGAATAGTAGATCTCTACCAGTACAGAGAGATAGGCCAACAAGTGATATATGTAAGATTGGATTTTTAGCATTCATAGCAATGGTTATCAACTGTACTGCAGGGATGGAACGTAAGTCGCAGAAAATTGAGATTGTGGTGGCAGCTGCAGAGAGGTATTTGAGTGTGTGAGACTTGACATCAGAATAGTTTTTCAGGTTGTTGGTCTGAGATAGGACTAAATAGATTTAAAGTGTTTTTATTTATTGAAGTAATTTTTATTTGTATGAGTGTAGTGTTAAATGGTAGGGTATTTGTTTATTTATTTTTCAAGCTAAATAAAAGGGCAGTCTAGTAGGTGGCGGTAATGCAATATTTTTGGGACGCCAACCACAGTTAAACCTTATCGACGACGAAGAAGAAGGAAGGAAACAGACCGTTTGTTGCAGGTTTCATCGTTTACCGCTGATGGAGCTAGCAGTGTTGTGGCGGGTAAGATAATGTTTCGTAAATTCATATTCACCAATTAATTTCAACATAGTATTAGCTATGTGTAAAATTAGTTTGTTGTCCTGTTGAGAATGATTGCCAGGCTATTAGCGAAGGTAGTTTATTAGCTACTTAGCTAGCTTAGCTTGCTTGCCGTCACAACACAACAACAAGCGTGATGATGATTGATGCCACTGACAGTGCCATAGCCAACACCACTCACTCAGTAACAGCTAACATCTTTCAACTAAAGCTAACGGTATGCAAACGTCTTCATACATACTACCTCTAACTAGCTATGTTACATAGCGAGGTCTGATAGTTAACGTAAGTGCTTCACAAAAGGAGCTGAGCAGATAAGTATTGACATGTTAGCTTTGAGTGTTAGCTAATATTAGTAGGAGTAGTGCCTATATGTGTACAAAACAGTGTGCATCTCATTCCTCTCCCTCGTCCAATCTGAGCTGACAACTGAACAGGTCAAATCTAATAATCTTATACTGACTAGCAAGGATATTCTATTCTGCCCTATGGCTTCCCCCACATATTGTCAGACCAGTGCCAATCAAAGGGTCCATATGACAAGGACAGGAAGACACTTTAGACTAGTAATACATGCCCAACCATAAAGCCTTGTCATGCTTGTTCTCAATTAATCTCACAGGTGGTACTACATGATGAATCTGGTCCGCAAACGCAACTCCAGCTCTCTCAAAGGTCGCCCTGACAAATCTATTAGGACAGAGAAACCACAGTCTATAAGACCACCAGCATCCCACAATGCATCATCACCACTCACAACAGAGGCCAGTGCAATTGTTACCACTTCCAAGGAGGAGAGAGGCCTGGAGGTCCATGGGACTTCGTCGCCATGGAGACGGTCTCCCAGGTTCAAGAGTCAAAGCCTGCTTGGCCAGGGTCCCAGCGTGGACCTTCTTGTTGCTGAGGGTAAGTAGGGGGCAAAGGAGAGTAGGTCTCGCATCACACTTAGCTTTCATGATACGTTTTATCTGTTTTGTGTGTCCTACCTAAGCATTTGATATATAGGTAAATAAGGGAGTCTCTTGTCTTTGCAGGATCTCCAGGTCAGGTAGCGAATGACGAGGAGGCTGTCCAGTGCAGCCCTGCACAGTGCCCCCCTCAGACAGAAGAGGATACAGACACTGACCTGGTCATCACTATGGGTGAGGAAAACCTATATATATTAACTGGCCACCCTTAGCAACTGATCCTGAAACGGTACTCGCATCTTGTATACAACATGAACAAGGTTAGGAACAGTACAAAATGACCCCTCAGCTAACTATTTTCCTTTGATAAAAAAATAAAAAAAAGACCTTTATTTAACTAGGCAAGTCAGTAAAGAATACATTCTTATTTACAATGACAGCCCAGGAACAGTGGGTTAACTGCCTTGTTCAGGGGCAGAACGGCAGCTCGGGGATTCGATCCACCAACCTTTCGGTTACTGGCCCAATGCTCTAACCACTAGGCTACCTGCAGCTCCAGGTAGGGGGCGTGAGTAAAGCATACTGTTGGAGTTCAAGACTGATTGACTCTCTCTTTCTGTCAGATGAAAGGCATGGCGGGGTACACAAGGGCAGCAGGAAGAAGGGAGGGGTTAAGAGGAAGAAGAGAGCTGCGGACAGAGAGGTGGGAGAAAGACAGCAAGAAGTGGCCGGTCCCGATCTGGAGATTGACAGAGAGCTGGACCGTGAGCTGGAGAACAAGTCCAGACAACATAACCTGACCACCGCCAATGTCCGCAACATCATTCACGTGAGTGCAGAGGGGAGCCAATAGCTGCAACCTAGCCAATGTTTCTTACACAGTTAATGTGGACTGTGGACGCGTGTCAATTTCCTACAATAGCAATTTGCCTACAACCTCTCATATAGTGCACATAGACTGACAGACAAATACAGACAGGCTGACTGTAAGCCTGGTTTGAAACCTTTTTTACCTTTTGAACCACAGGAAGTGATCACCAATGAGCATGTGGTGGCCATGATGAAAGCTGCCATCAATGAGACGGAGGCCGTGCCTGTCTTTGTGAGTGTCAACCATTGCATATCCATGTCCTAATGAAGACTTTTCCAGTTGAGAATTGACACGTTCAAGTCTCTGTGTGCACTTTCATTCAACATCTTTCTCATCTCTCTTAGGAGCCCAAGATGACACGTTCCAAATTCAAGGAGGTGATAGAAAAAGGAGTGGTGAGTTCACTGCCTTTTAGTGTGTGTGTTTTTTAACGTACATTTAGATTTCTGTTTTGCTATTGAGTCTCTTGTAATTCAGTCTTTGTTATTTCAGGTCATTCCCACTTGGAACATGTCCCCCATCAAAAAGGTCAATAAAGAGAAGGTACCACCATTGTACTGCTATGAAAGTAGTATTAAACACTCATTACCTGACTGGAAAGTGTGGCTCCCAACTAGAAAGGGCTGAAGTGCTTGTCTGTTTCTTTTTTTTTTTCTCCGTTTTCAGGCACCACAGTTTGTGGACATTCAATTAGCGGAGGAAGACTCCTCTGATGAAGAGTACTGCCCCGACGAAGAGGAGGAGGACGAGACAGCGGAAGATGTATAAGATTCATAGGATTGGGCTCTGTGTTAGCTAGTGGACTGAACATGTTTTATTTTGTTGTTGCATACATTGGGAGGCGTTCATCATGCGTACAGAATTGTGTGGTTAAAAAAGCAAAACAAAGTAGTTCAGCTTTGTCAACTTTAGAATGGCAACAGTAAATGATTGTAAGTGGTCATAGATACATTATGATTGGATGTGCCAATACTTTAAATAAATAGAAAATCCTTCGTGTGTCTCTGTATCTCTAATATATTGAAATGACTGTGATGGACTTTGTGTGTGTAGACATTTCAGGAAAGTGACATGGAGAGCACGGCCTCGTCTCCAAGGGGAATCAGAGGAGGCTTCCACAGGAAAATACACACAGAGTGGGACAACGACAGGAGCTGCAGCCCCATGCAGGTGACACACTTCAATACAATTTTAAATATTTGTATTTTTGCCTCAAGCAATAAAATATGTATAAGCATTTTGTTTTTTTATGTAAAAATTAATAATATACAGAATATTGCCTTTTGTAAGTAGCATAATATGTTATTATTATATTCTTGTGAGATGCATTTCAATGTTGATATCTCATAACTCATTTCCTCCCAGGTCAATCATAGCAGGTCCAGACACCTAAAGGTGGAGGTTGTCCCCATGGGCCCTCCTCCTCCCCCCCAGCCCTCCTCCTCTGGCCCACAGGGATTCTATACCACCAGGGCCCCTCCAGAATTCAGCTTCCTGGAGAAGCTTCATGCCGTGGAGGAGGAGCTGGCCATCGGCACAGTCTGCCTGGAGCCCTACCAGGTACCAGGGCCATATCTCAGATTGTTCTGGCAATTCTCACATAGAAACTTAATTGGGAGGAATGATGTTTGACATGTTTTGTTTTTTTACATTTGTATCACAAACTTTTTTGTTGTTGAAAATCATGATTAAAGTGGCTATTTTAGGCTACTTTTAGGCCTATACTGTACATACTTTCTGTAAGACCTTATAATCTGTGAACCGTACATGATACAGATGACATCGGTGTCATTAAACTCATTATTTGCTCTGCAATATGAAGTCTAGATTCTGAAATATACATTTATTCAACATTTGAATATTAATATCTCTAAAGTACCCATTTTGATTCTGTAACTTTAAAACATATTCATTGGAACAATATACTGTAAGTACATAAAATTTCCAGAGTGGGCTTGTGCTAGCATAATTTTGAAGTTATGATTTAATTTTATGAGCACCCCCAACACAGTGAATGGGAAAATAGATTCAAAGGGAACTCCCTCTACTGGTGATTTGCTGAATATGCAGTGGGCTGTAATTCGTTAATGATCTGTCAATTTCTGGCCAGTCCTCTTCTGGCTGTGCCGGGTGGAGATTATAACGGAACATGGCCAAGATGTTCAAATGTTCATAAATGACCAGCATGGTCAAATAATAATAATCACAGGCAGAACAGTTAACTGGAGCAACAGCACGGCCAGGTGGACTGGGGACAGCAAGGAGTCATGTCAGGTAGTCTTGAGGCATGGTCCTAGGGCTCAGGTCCTCCGAGAGAGAAAGAAAGAGAGAATTAGAGAGAGCATACTTAAATTCACACAGGACACCGGATAGGACAGGAGGAAGTACTCCAGATATAACAAACTGACCCTAGCCCCCCGACACATAAACTACTGCAGCATAAATACTGGAGGCTGAGACAGGAGGGGTCAGGAGACACTGTGGCCCCATCCGAGGACACTCCCGGACAGGGCCAAACAGGAAGGATATAACCCCACCCACTTTGCCAAAGCACAGCCCCCACACCACTAGAGGGATATCTTCAACCACCAACTTACCATCCTGAGACAAGGCCGAGTATAGCCCACAAAGATCTCCGCCACGGCACAACCCAAGGGGGATGAACATCTAACATCTTTCCTCCCAATGACGTTTCTATTTGAGAATTGCCAGAACAATCTGAAATATTTTCGGCCTATCCTGGCGTGGAATCGCCCACCACCCAATCCAGATAATGGCTCCTGCTAGACGCAACCCATCAATGCAGTGCTCATAGATTTAGAATGGAATGTGATAGAGATTTCTGCTTTCCGGGTCCTGTTCAGTAGGCTTGAAACAGGGAAAACATTTTGAAACGTGAAACCGAAGGTGCTACCTGAACTACCTGTCCAAAGACATGCTTGGAGATTTACCGGACTTTGCACTGCTAACCTCAAGCTTTCGCTCTCTGTTCCCCCTCTTCCTTCATCCCCGTTGTCTCCCTACCACTCTCACAGCCACCCCTGGCGGACGGTCTGATGGCGTGTCGTACCCGCTCCAAGAGGCCCCTCCGGGACGTCCCCATGGGCCAGTTGGAGGCAGAGCTCTGTGCCCCTGACATCACGCCCGACATGTACGGGTGTGACTCCGCCCCCGAGGACCCCGAGTGGACCCACTGGCTGCAGGGCATCATGACCTCTGACATGTACAACGATGGTGAGGGGGTGGCGTTAGAGTAATAATCACCTATCCCTGGTCTTTAGTTTGTGTTAGATATATAGTGGGGCAAAAACGTATTTAGTCAGCCAACAATTGTGCAAGTTCTCCCACTTAAAAAGATGAGAGGCCTGTAATTTTCATGATAGGTACACTTCAACTATGACAGACAAAATGAGAAAAAAAATCCAGAAAATCACATTGTAGGATTTTTAATTAATTTATTTGCAAATGTTGGTGGAAAATAAGTATTTGGTCAAGAACAAAAGTTTATCTCAATACTTTGTTATATACCCTTTGTTGGCAATGACAGAGGTCAAATGTTTTCTGTAAGTCTTCAAGGTTTTCACACACTGTTGCTGGTATTTTGGCCCAGTCCTCCATTCAGATCTCCTCTAGAGCAGTGATGTTTTGGGGCTGTTGCTGGGCAACACGGACTTTCAACTCCCTCCAAAGATTTTCTATGGGGTTGAGATCTGGAGACTGGCTAGGCCACTCCAGGACCTTGAAATGCTTCTTACGAAGCCACTCCTTCGTTGCCCGGGCGGTGTGTTTGGTATCATTGTCATGCTGAAAGACCCAGCCACGTTTCATCTTCAATGCCCTTGCTGATGGAAGGTTTTCACTCAAAATCTCACGAGACATGGCCCCATTCATTCTTTCCTTTACACGGATCAGTCGTCCTGGTCCTTTTGCAGAAAAACAGCCCCAAAGCATGATGTTTCCACCCCCATGCTTCACAGTAGGTATGGTATTCTTTGGATGCAACTCAGCATTCTTTGTCCTCCAAACACGACGAGTTGAGTTTTTACCAAAAAGTTATATTTTGGTTTCATCTGACCATATGACATTCTCCCAATCTTCTTCTGGATCATCCAAATGCTCTCTAGCAAACTTCAGACGGGCCTGGACATGTACTGGCTTAAGCAGGGGGACACGTCTGGCACTGCAGGATTTGAGTCCCTGGCGGCGTAGTGTGTTACTGATGGTAAGCTTTGTTACTTTGGTCCCAGCTCTCTGCAGGTCATTCACTAGGTCCCCCTGTGTGGTTCTGGGATTTTTGCTCACCGTTCTTGTGATCATTTTGACCCCACGGGGTGAGATCTTGCGTGGAGCCCCAGATCGAGGGAGATTATCAGTGGTCTTGTATGTCTTCCATTTCCTAATAATTGCTCCCACAGTTGATTTCTTCAAACCAAGCTGCTTACCTATTGCAGATTCAGTCTTCCCAGCCTGGTGCAGGTCTACATTTTGTTTCTGGTGTCCTTTGACAGCTCTTTGGTCTTGGCCATAGTGGAGTTTGGAGTGTGACTGTTTGAGGTTGTGGACAGGTGTCTGTTATACTGATAACAAGTTCAAACAGGTGCCATTAATACAGGTTACGAGTGGAGGACAGAGGAGCCTCTTAAAGAAGTTGTTACAGGTCTGTGAGAGCCAGAAATCTTGCTTGTTTGTAGGTGACCAAATACTTATTTTCCACCATAATTTGCAAATAAAGTTTTTCTCATTTTGTCTGTCATAGTTGAAGTGTGCCTATGATGAAAATTACAGGCCTCTCTCATCTTTTTAAGTGGGAGAACTTGCACAATTGGTGGCTGACTAAATACTTTTTATGCCCCACTGTAGGGCTGAGGGAAAAGTGACGCCAACCAGACCCCTGAGGGCTGGAGTTGTCCATCCCTGATCTAGACTGAGTGTACAAAACGTTAAGGACACCTTCCTAATATTGAGCTGCTTCTTCTCACTTACTCTCACTCTTGCACTCTGATCCTCTTTCTCGATGTTCTCTCCTTCTTTTTTACTTGTTTTTTTAGAGGAAGGCGATGATGATGATGATCCTGAGTATAACTTCCTGGCGGAGATCGACGAACCCGACGTGGAGGATTACCGTAATGACCGAGCCGTCCGCATCACCAGTGAGTTACCATGGTGATGAGATGGAGTCAATTTATCTAGGCTGTGACTGTCAGGCATTGACCCTCATCTCCCTTTTTTTTTCTTTCTCTCCCACAGAAAAGGAAGTGAACCAGTTGATGGAGGAGTTGTTTGAGACAGTAAGAGAGGATCTGTGTGTTGTTTGTCTGTTTCTTTTGTCTCCCCTCTCTTTCCCTCCAAACACCCCTTCTATGTGTCCTTTCTTTACCCCTCTGTGTTTGGTATGTTGTGTGGTTGTCTATGTATCGTTTATCTCTGTGTGTGTGTGCTCCAGTTCCAGGATGAGCTGACTGCTCAGGAGCAAGATGGGGAGGGACACGAGGAAGAGGAGGAGAGGGAGGAAGAGGCACCTGCCCTGGGGACACCCACATTCAACACCCCGCCAGATATCCCGTAGGTGTATCCACTTCCTATACACACTGTTCTGATGTTGTTTGTTACACGGGCATCTTCCCAAGTAAATAATTCCATTTATCAAAAACGTTTAATTGTAACATGCTTTGTAAATGACAGTTGTGTAGACTAACAGTGAAATGCTTACTTACGGGTCCTTTTTCAACAATGCAGAGATAAAGGTACAAAAATAGAAATGGTGACACGAGGAATAAATAGTGAATAACATTCTATCAGTTCAGTTGTGAAACTGAATTCTGTATATTGATTTCAACCTCTAATCACAACCTTTATACCGTCTACTCACCCACACAGTGACAACTTTCAACCTCCTCTGATTTGACTTATGTATAGCTGACCCAGTTTGACCTTTGATCCCTAGGTTGGAGGACCCCATGGCGGAGGTGACGGCAGGGCGCTACCGTACGGTGAAGGAGCAGCTGGACGCCATCCGGCGTCGCCGGGCCCTGCTGGAGAGCCAGGGCCTGTTGGTCCCCAGGGCCCTCATCACCAAGCCCCGAGAGCCCCCGCCTCCATTCACCCCCACCCTGTCCCACCACCAGAGACTCCAGCTGCAGCAGCAAGTCCAGCAGGTCTGGGGTCCTTGGCTTTGTGTTAGGGTTAATTCCACAAATTAAATTCCCTCTCCCTGTAAATTCATTCAATTCAAATTCCAGATCAGTCTTTGAATTCAGAGAATTCAATTCCAATGCTGTCTAAATTCTAAGAATTCTATTCCCAATTCAATATTATCCCCAACAATTCAACAAATTCAAATTAAATTCCCTCAGGCTTTCAGGCTGATCATGTGACTGTTCAGACAGCCTAGCTGGAAATATAGGAATGCACGTTTAACTAATTAAAAACAAATACTGCAGTACATTTCATATACTAAGTGCATTAATTCCATTATCTGGGAAATGTACAATTATTCAATTCCAAAGGTTAAACTATTTTACAAATTCAATTCTAACCCAAAATTGAATTCAATGCCAATTCTCCACTCCATGAGTGAATTCAAGAATTCAATTGGAATTTTAAATGAAATTGGAATTAATCCGGACCCTGCTTTATGCTCAATATTTTGTGATTGAGCTTTTATCTTGATGAGCCAAACCTGGTCAAAACAAACATCTAAATCAAAACCTAGGTAGTGAGATCCTGGTCAAGGATCCACAATGAAGACTACCTTTGTTTGTCTTTCGGTCGGTAATTACTGTATTTTTCTCCGTCTGCAGCACGTCCAGCTCCTGACCCAGGTCCATATGTTAACCAGCCCAGTGGCTGCACTGCAGAGTGAAGCAGCCACCACCAAGCAGTTCCTGGTGAGAGAGAAACATACTGACAAACCCACTTTCACTAGTGCCTTTAGCTGCACCAACTTCTAAATATACTTTCGTTCTCTCTCTCTCTGATACTCCCACCATATCTCTGTCTCTCTCGCTAACTCTCCATCACTCTCTATCACTCTCATCACTCACAGATGGAGTTACAGATGTTTGCCCAGCGTGGGGAGTTGGCCCAGCGTGGGGAGTTGGCCCAGCGTGGGGAGTTGGCCCAGCGTGGGGAGTTGGCCCAGCGTGGGGAGTTGACCCAGCGTGGGGAGTTGGCCCAGCGTGGGGAGTTGACCCAGCGTGGGGAGTTGACCCAGCGTGGGGAGTTGACCCAGCGTGGGGAGTTGACCCAGCGTGGGGAGTTGACCCAGGGCCCAGTGGAGACATGCTTTACCAGTGTGTTCAGAGCCTGTAACCTACAGGGGGCACTGTCACTACTGGAGGAGATCAGACTGTCCCCAATCCCTTACCAGGAAGCCCCTAACGAGCCACGAACATGCAGGAGAGGTAAGCATGTGCATGCATGAGAGCCATGATGATAGTCAAATCGATGGGGTAAAGATGATTTCTAATTTACTAAATTGAATTACAATGTACCCTTCTCAGTTGAAAATGTTTTATCTCATTCAGGATGTAGGCCTAATTCATGTTTAATTAATCTCTCTCACTCTAACTGGTTTGTTGTGTGTTACCACTTTGCCAGTCCGGAAGCACCCGTCGATGCCACCCCAGCTGGCATGGCTGTTTGCCACACGGCCGGTGTTCCTGTACCCTGAGCTACTGCCCCATGTCAGCCTGGACCCAGCCCTGCACTCCGCTCGCTCAGTCAGCATGTTCACCGCAGGAGAGGACTGGTAAGAAGGACCTTTTTAGAATCCCAATATTATGCCCAAATGTTATAACCTCCTTTTAATGCCCATATTGTATCTGATTCCTCATGGAATACCCATATTATACTGGACAAAAATATGAACACAACATGCAAACAATTCAAATATTTTACTGAGTTACACTTAATATAAGTAAATCAATCAATTGAAATAAATGCATTAGGCCCTAATCTATGGATTTCACATGACTTGGAATACAGATATGCATCTGTTGGTCAAAGATGCCATTAAAAAAAGGTAGCGGTGTGGATCAGAAAACCAGTCAGTATCTGGTGTTGCCTCATGCAGCGTGACACATCTCTTTCACATAGAGTTGATCAGGTTCTTGATTGTGGCCTGTGGAATGTTGTACCACTCCTCTTCAATGGCTATGCGAAGTTGCTGGATATTGGTCGGGAACTGGAACATGTTGTCGATCCAGAGCATCACAAACATGCTCAATGTGTGACATTTCTGGTGAGTATGCAGTCCATGGAAGAACTGGGACATTTTCAGCTTCCAGGAATAGTTTACAGATCCTTGCGACATGGGGCTGTGCATTATCATCCTGAAACATGAGGTCATGGCAGTGGATGAATGGCACGACAATGGGCATTCAAATTTACATTAATAAAATGCAGTTTGTTGTTAGTAGCTTATGCCTGCCCATACCATAACCCCATCTCCACCATAGGGCACTCTGTTCATAAGGTTAACATCAGCAAACCGCTCGCACACACAACGCCATGCACGTGGTCTGCGGTTGTGAAGCCGTTTGAACGTACTTCCAAATTCTCTAAAATGACGTTGGAGGCAGCTTATGGTAGAGAAATTAACATTACATTCTCTGGCAACGGCTCTGGTAGACATTTCTGCAGTCAGCAAGCCAATTGCACACTTCCTCAACTTCTTACATCTTTGACATTGTGTTGTGACAAAAATGCACATTTTAGTGGCCATTTTATTGTCCCCAGCACAAGGTGCACCTGTGTAATGAACATGCTGTTTAATCAGCTTCTTGATATGCCACACCTGTCAGCTGGATAAATTATCTTGGCAAAGGAGAAATGTTCAATAAAAGGGATGTAAACAAATTTGTGCGCACCATTTTTGAGAAATTAGCATTTTCTGGGATATTTTATTTCAGCTCATGAAACATGGGACCAACACTTAAATGTTGCGGTTATATTTTTATTCAGTGTACTGTGTATGCTCTTTTAAATGCACACCTTGTCCTAAACACATTTTGTTTCCGTAGTACGTTAACTTGAAATCTAAAATTAATTTGATTTCTGCATGCTTTTTATATGTGTTAATAACTCGCTGACAAATTAACTAAGTCCGTAGGCTGAGTCCTTTACTCTCTGCCATCTTGTTTTCCCAGCCTGATCGTCCTGGGCCTGAGAAACCTGGGGGAGACCCTCCAGCCCAAGGAACTGCTGTGTCACTACCTGCTCCGCGCCAAGAGGGTCTCTCAGCTCCGTGACCACATTATGGAGAAGTGTAAACACACCCATCCCAACAACGTCATCAAGGTAGGACCCGGATATACAAATTATATACACTATTACTGAAGTAAATGTATTAGGGCGACTGTTTATAGTTTGGGTTAGTTGTAAATTACTAGTTTCTAGTTAGTTGTTTCCTTAACTGGGACCTGTTCTTTTATCCAGGAGAGGGAGTGATCCACATATTTGTCCACATATCCACTAACATGAACTAATACTCAACTAACATTAGCGCTGACCATAAACGATATGAATGAATGGACCTCATCCCCATGTCTTTTTTAAACAATTATTATAATAATTTTTAACTTAAAGACCTACAAACTCTTTTACAAACTTTTTTACTAAAAGGCCTACCAGCTCCAGAAAGTGGTCCTTCCCATGCCGGTGGCCTGTGACCGAGTGAAGCCGGGTGACCTGCGCCCTTCAGTGGAGAGAGAGGAGAGAGCCATGCCCGGATGGCTGAGGGTACCAACTACATATAGAATACTTCAACACCTATGATAGTTAGTACCTACAGTGGCAAGAAAAAGTATGTGAACCCTTTGGAATTACCTGGATTTCTGCATAAATTGGTCATAATGTGTTCTCATCACCTAAGTCACAACAATAGACAAACACAGTCTGCTTAAACTAATAACACACAAACTATACGTTTTCATGTCTTTATTGAACACCGTGTAAACATTCACAGTGCAGGGTGGGAAAAGTATGTGAACCCTTGGATTTAATAACTGGTTGACCCTCCTTTGGCAGCAATAATGTCAACCAAACGTTTTCTGTAGTTGCGGATCAGATCTGCACAACGGTCAGGAGGAATTTTGTATTATTCCTCTTTACAAACCTGTTTCAGTTCAGCAACATTCTTGGGATGTCTGGTGTGAACTGCTCTCTCGAGGTCATGCCACAGCATCTCAATCGGGTTGAGGTCAGGACTCTGACTGGGCCACTCCAGAAGGTGTATTTTCTTCTGTTGAAGCCATTCCGTTGTTGATTTACTTATGTGTTTTGGATCCTTGTCCTGTTACATCACCCAACTTCTGTTGAGTTTCAATTCGCAGACCGATAGCCTAACATTCCATTGCAAAATGTCTTGATAAACTTGGGAAAATAATTTCCCGTCAATGATACCAAGCTGTCCAGGCTCTGAGGCAGCAAATTAGTCCCAAACCATGATGCTCCCTCCACCATACTTTATAGTTTGGATGAGGTTTTGATGTTGGTGTGCTGTGCCTTTTTTTTCTCCACACATAGTATTGTGTGTTCCTTCTAAACAACTCAACTGTAGTTTCATCTGTCCAAATAATATTTTGCCAGTAGCGCTGGGGAACATTCAGGTGTCCTTTTGCGAACTTTAGATGTGAAGCAGTGTTTTTTTTTTTTTGGACAGCAATGGCTTATTCTGTGGTGTCCTCCCATGAACACCATTCTTGTTCAGTGTTTTATGTATCGTAGACTCGTCAACAGAGATGTTTGCATGTTTTAGAGATTACTGTAAGTCATTAGCTGACACTAGGATTCTTCTTAACCTCATTGAGCATTCTGCGCTGTGCTCTTGCAGGACGGCCACTCCTAGGGAGAGTAGCAACAGTGCTGATGGACTGATGAACATCAAGGCTTTTAGAGATACTTTTGTAACCCTTTCCAGCTTTATCAAAGTCAACAATTCTTAATCTTAGGTCATCTGATATCTCCTTTGTTCAAGGCATGGTTCACATCAGGCAATGCTTTTTGTGAATAGCAAACTCAAATTTTGTGAGGTGTGTTTTTTCTTTTTTTAATGGGGCAGGACAGTTCTAATCAACATCTCCAATCTCGTCTCTTTGGTTAGCGGACTCCTGACTCCAATTAGCTTTTGAAGAAGTAATTAGCCTAGGGTTTCACATACTTTTCCCGACCTACACTTAATGTTTAAATTATGTATTCAATATAGGCAAGAAAAATACAATAATTTGTGTGTTATTAGTTTAACCTCTGAAGCAGACTCTGTTTGTCTATTGTTGTGACTTAGATGAAGATCAGATCAAATGTTATGACCAATTTATGCAGAAATCCAGGTAATTCCAAAGGGTTCACTTTTTCTTGCCACTGTATATTGTTGGCCACCTAGACTTCCATTTGTCCTAGGAGAGATTCCACCATATTGCCTATGCTTATTATTGTCAGATATTCTAAAAATAAAGGTTGTTTTGGACTGGAAGTTTCTTTATTTCAGTGAAGATGAAAGTACATTTATTTTGGATAAAGGATAACATTTCAGGAACCAGCTAAATAGTTAATATTGATTTAAATAAATGTTCTGTTCCTACAGAGAAGTTTGCCTTATATCTACGAGGCAATCAGGGAACTCAACAGCTCGCCGGATACAGAAGCCATGTCGGCCTGTCAATCAAAGAAAGCCCCACTCGTCAGTCTTCTCTTCAGTTCCTCCAGAACTTTGGACTACAGCTTCCCTCCCGGGACTCGCTACCCGCCCCAACTCCCCGACAGCCTTTCATTCCAGCGCTGCGGCTTCAGGCGCTGGCACCGTCCACCACCCTGTGACCTCTCACTGTCCCTGGCTGTATCGCACAACGCCACCCAGAGTCTGGGAAGTGGAACTACATCCTCTGAAAATAATTCCCAGACAGGTGCTGTGATTCAGCAGTGCATGGCCCACCACAAACTGCGGCCCATCCAGCCTGCAACATCCAAACCTCCTTCTCTTCATCATCCCACCAAGCCTCATCTGAAACGTCCCCTCAAGCCTCAACCCAAACCTTCCCAGAAGCCCCTGCACGTCATCCTCAATTTGCCTGCCCCAGTGCCCGCAGCTGTCCTTTGCCCTGCCCCATCCGCCAGGGTGTTGGCCTCCCGGTTGTCACATTTCGCTCCATTGGCCAAAGACCTGGTTGCTCGGAAGTTCAGCACATTCGCCAACCTCCGCAGGCTGCCCAGGCTGCTGCCAGCCCCTCCACCTAACAACAAGATCCCTCCCCAAACAAACCTGAATACCGTGGCCCCCAACAGTGGCGCAAACCTCCTTTTGTTGCCCCACATGAGTAGTAGAACAGCATCCACTGTTACCGAAACCCAAACCTCGGTCTCTACTACGACTCCTATCGAACAATTCAAGAAAAAATCCTCCAGGATGAGCCGGCGGCGGGTGACAAAGAAACCTAAAAGCAGCCTGAAGAGTCAGGGTAAGCCCCAGCCTTCAGCCTCCACGGAACCACCTGCCCTGGACCAGGCTCTGACCCCATACGACTATGTCACAGTTGTAATGGAGGAAGAGGGGGTGGATGAGAGGGACGAGGATGGAGGTGATTATGATATGCCCCTCCTGGCCCTGTCGGAGTCCTCTGCCAGCCCCCCGGGGAGCGTTGACTCCGCTGACCCCTCTGAGGAGTCAGAGGGGCAAGCGATAACGCTGAACCTATCGCCCGGGCCGTCGGACATGGGGGACGGAGAGTGGGAGGGTGAAGAGGGAAGGGGAGACGGAGATCAGGAGGAAGAGGAAGTGATGTCACCAGCTTCTGAGGAGTCCACATTGTCTGTGCCAGAGCTGCAGGTGAGTGAGGTCATGCGAGACATTGATATTACATGAACATATGAATACGTTTTATTTGCCAAGTTATTTACACGTCACACGTCTCATAGGTTGGGTTTGTGTGTTATCTTTCTTTGTAGGAGACGATGGAGAAACTGTCATGGCTGGCGTCAGGGGGGAGGTCAGAGGACTTGGAAGAGGGTGAACAATCAGGCACATCCTCAGGTTAGCTTCCCACCAATCTTTAAACGCCACAACATGGATGGACACAGTTCTTTTTTTCCCCCCCTTGTTTTTTTTTCAGCGGCAGTGACAGAGTTAGGAAGGGTGGGGTCTTCCTATGCGGGGTGGCCGATTTTGGGGTCTTCCAGGGGCATACATCTATATATCTACATTGTAAATAAAACTTTATTACATTTCTTGCAGTGGCGGCCACGATTTGGCGGCGGTGCTCCGCTGCTAAATGCGTAAGGGGGAAACGCTGCACATAAGTTCATGAAATATGTCAATGCTATTAAATCCTTTCAGATTTCTACAAAGTCCTAGGGGTCTATTTGGAATTGGGGAGTCCTCCTCTTCTCCCATCTAACCACACCTGCTGGATTTGATTTGTACTTCCCAGAATGCCATAGTAGTAGCCCCAACCCTCCTAGCTCGAGGCACGAGCAGCATCACACTGGAGTAGTCGGCAGCAAGGGGTTATCCAAAAGACTACCGATCATCTACGACCATGACAACTTACTCGACAGCGACCCCCTGAGGGAGAAGAAGGAAATAGGCTTCGCTCAGCATTATCTCAACAGGGTAAATGATGATGATGATGATTCATTTTATTTATAAAGCGCATTTCTCGCACCCAAGGTGCTTAAAAGGCTGCAAAGGCTTTGGGCTACATTTTCTGTCTGATGAACAGCCCTCTAATTGGGTGAAGTTGGCCCAAAAAATGAGTTGAATTGTACTGGGTGGCATTCATTGCGAAACTACATCGGAATAAGGCAGCTTCCAATTGCATGCAGTGCATCACCATGCAATACATTGTGGCGCTATTCACAGTTATAGCCACCCTCTCGTCAACATAATTTATATTTCTGCCTAAATAGACATACCCAAACTTCATTATTTTCATGGGTTGGTCATAAACAATAACTGTTGTGTGGTTTTTAGAAAGGTCTGGAACTCCTTTCTGGTACATGTTGTTTTATAAATTGCTGAGCTGTAGTCACTTTGAGAACCCATACTCAAATATTATGAAAGAAATCAAGATTTACCCCCTATTCAACAAAAGTGAGGCAATAGGGCTTGAAGTGAATAACATGCTTTCTTAATATGATGGCAAATTAGAAACAACTTGCTATAAGATTTCTTTTTTTACAACAGTCAAATAAATATGACCATACTTAGTGACATGACAATATTGCCACAATTTCATATAACTGACGACGGATACATTTCTCCCAAACGTTCACTGAGTGGCGCAGAGACGCCGTTCAAATGTGTGCAGATTCATTACAACTTTGGCTTTTAAACAGTAATTTCGTCCTCCTGTGACCAAGAGAATGTGGTCTTGTTTCAATTCTTTGAAATGAGTTACTACATGTATGCGAGCTCTAAATCTGGCTGAGAATATCAGTTACTTAGAGGAAGAGCAAATCAGTTCTTTGTCTGGATAGGCCCGAAGATGCGACGTCACTCCCTATGCAAATGTGGGGTCTGAAACCTGACACTTCAAGTCCGCTCTGCTGAGAGTGGCAGCACGGGGGGGTTCTGGCACTATAAGGAACGGGACCCTACGACATTCACATAGTGCTTTGTATACCAAAATGTCAGTTGGAATGGGTCCAGAACCGCCCCACATCCTCTATATAGGGAATTTAACCACCTAAGAGGATTTAAGAAATCCTTAATCCTACTGCAAATATAACTCTCTGCATATCCTACTATATAACTCTCTTCTGCTCTATGACCAGGTGTGCCATGCCCTGCAGGAGGTGCCAGGGCGCGTGGAGGAGTTTCTGGAGGTACTCTATGAGTTTGAGCAGGACGGAGATGGGCACACCTCCGTGGAACTCTTCATGAGGCTTAAACCTGTTCTGAACGAGTGGCCGGAGCTTCTCCGAGACTTTGCTGCCTTCCTCCATCCCGAACAAGCCCAGGAGTGTGGACTGGTATGTGCTGGCTTGGCCTCCTATACACTTTGAAAATATACACTTTGAAACTCGTCCATTACCTGTGTTTGGCTGTGATTACATCAAAACGAACTCTTATTTGTGTGTGACAGACAGAGGTCAGGGTGTTAATATTCCTTCTCCTCCCCCTGCCGTAGCTGTCAGAGCAGCAGGCGTTTGAGCGTAGCCGGCACTTCCTGCGACAACTGGAGTTGAGCTTTGGGGAAAACTCCTCCCACTACCGCAAGATAGTGAGCGTCCTTCAAGGAGGCCCTACTCTCAGTCCTGCTGGAATCAAGGAGGTGTGCTAGGAAGTGCTACATTGATTTCACACTCACATGCGCACACTGTTCTAACTGTCGTGGAAAACAGCAGTATAACATCATTATTATCAAATCTAGCCAAGCAGAAAGGAGGGAAATATCGTAGTTATTTTTCAGATTCGAGAGATGGTAGATAAGAACATTAAATGTCTCTCTTTATCTTTCAGGTGAAGGCCCAGATAGCCAACCTTCTCCGAGGTCACACCCACCTGCAGGGTGAATTCTGGGTGTTTTTCAACGAGCTCCACTTACGGCCCTCGCTGCAATGTCAGACTGAGAACAGAGGCCGTGGTGATGTGACCAACACAATCTCCACTTCCCAGAAGTCATCAGCAGCAAATAAACCTAAGAGATGCCAAGGCACTAAAACCCCAAAAGCCACACAAGTGAAGGAGAAAGAGGGGGATCACTACACCCACCCGGAGTCCTCAGTCTGTGCCAAAAACATCTCACTTACACCCAGTGGAGAGAAAGTCATCCTCTGGACCAGGTTAGAGCCACTGTCCTTCTGTTGTATGCTCATTTAAAGGAGCAATCTGCAGTTGCTACATCAACTTTTTTGACTTGTAAATGAATATGTACCCATTTGATTCTTGAAGACTATAACTTAGAAATGCCACATGAGTTCAACGGTCATCCATCCTCAGAACCCAAAATAGAAACTTGTTTACGCCTATGTTTGTAAACAAAGTAAATGTAAACAAACACGGTATAGCTTCAAAACATCATTACAACTACTATGTTCTCATTGATTTTTAGTTCTTGCATCCATAGCTTTGTCAATGAATTTGAGTGGTTACATTTCTCCAGGCCCATCCTGTAGCTTTTTCCCAAAACAGTGGCATGGAAAACTCTTTGTTATTGTTTTGACTTCTGCTTACCGCTTTAAGGAGTGTGATGCAAAGTGTATTGTATCATTCTGGTATATTGACAAATAGATATTTCACAATTTAAATTTGTTCAATCTTGCTTTGTTTTCGTTGTTTGTAACAGGGAGGCGGACCGTGCCATCTTGACCGCCTGTCAGCAGAAGGGAGCAAATAAAATAACTTTTGAAGCCGTCTCCGCCCAACTTGGCAACAAGACAGCCAATGAGGTGAGAGAGAGAAGCGTAGCGTCTTTTTATAGAGCGGCTGCAACAGAGTAATAGTCTGATCTGTCATGGGTCCTTTTCCACTTAGTTATGGCACCACCCCCGTCTATGAAACATTACCTCGTCATGTTGGAGGAGCTAACTCTTTAAAAAACATTTTTTAAATGATTCCTTTACCGTAACTCTCCTAAATGTGTTCCCTCTAGGTTTGTGCCCGTTTCCAGGATCTCATGCACCTTTTCCGCTCCTCCACCGAGCGGGTGTACTCCGACGAGGAGGTCAGTGACACAGAGCCAACCAGCAGCAGAGAGCCAGACCCGGACTGAGCAGGACCCAACACCAGTGGAACAATACCGTAATAACACTTAGTCAGCAGGATTGACAAACTGCAGTCTAAGCCACAGAAAAGGAGGAGCGCTTGACCAATCTCTAAAAACTTGGTTGGCACTTGACTGTGCTTCCTCTGACTCAACACTACTGAAGGTGCAGAAATATGGGTAAGTCTCCCATTGATTTTGCAGATGCAGGGGCCATTAAGACACGGCCAGGACTCGTTTCTGTGCTAGTATGCATAGACAAAGTACAAGGGTTCCAAATGTGTTAATGTGTTCAGGCCATGAGGTTCCTAGTGTTATGAGGTGCTGAAATGTGAAATCCAACCCCTCTTGAATGTATGAAGGAGAAAAGCACATAAGATGTGCAAGAGGTCTTAGAGCTGTATCCGGCTACAAGTAATATTGGAAGAGCTCCTGAGGGCCTTCCAAATCACAATTAAGAGAAACACATTGCACAGTAAGAATCAGTGTAGACTATAGCACAATCATGTTGAAGTAAATTCTGCTGAAATGTAAAAAAAGGGATGAAAATGGACAATTGATTGCCAACTGTAGTGTTTTCATTATGACACAGATTGACTGATACTGGACAGTCAGATGCTTTGCTGGTTGCTAGTATGACTGTTTGAATAAAGTGTACATAATTGTTTTACATAATGGACAACCAGACTGTTTTTTTTTCATTCAGGGATCTTTTTATTGCTGTTCTATGACACCAACCATTAAGTAGGCCTTATTATGAATGGTTCAAGAGCAGTGTTTTGACTATTTAAAAAATAAATTAAAAGTTGTAGTTTCCAGAACAGACTGAAAAATAACATTCATATACTATACAGTAGTTTTATTATCTGTATTGTTGGGTTCTGAGAATGAAATGTACTTATTCATGTCACTGAGGGAGAGAGGGTAATGTATAACGTTTACATTGTCAGGATCTGTTATTGTTAGCCATCAGGGATCTTATGAGAGGAGAAGAGACACACAGTCTGGTACCAATCACCATGAGAGCCTTGAATTGGGGAGTGAGCACTTTGGGGTAGAGGTCAGATGAAGTGAGGAAGAACCGTTATCACTAAGGTTCTGTCTAGCAACAGCGATGCGTTGGCTACTCAGATGTGTAGGAGGAGACTCGACCTATGAGAAAGGGTTAAATATCAGTGCTTGTGTGAAATGTCGTTGTCTAATGCAGCTGTATTGATTCTCTGGGAATAATTAACTTGGTTTAAGCTTTCATTTACATTTACATTTAAGTCATTTAGCAGACGCTCTTATCCAGAGCGACTTACAAATTGGTGCATTCACCTTATGATATATATATATATATTGTCTGAGTTTACTCTGAGAATTAGAACCTAACAATATCCAAAAGATTGTGAGGTCAGCAGTAACTTAAACTAATATATACACAATTGGTACAATGCAATACAGCAGATGGACTACAGTAGACATATTTTACTGTCACATCTCATATGTAATATACTACTCTGTATGCACTGAATATATGCTGATTGACTCTAGTCAAACTGGCAAAGTGTCAGCTTTGAGCCCATGTAAACTCCAAACGTGGGATGGAGGGGCTCGGTAAACGTGGTGTGGAATGTATGCAGGTGGGTCGCTGCGTCACTGGCGACCAATGTAGAAGGCTAGAGTGCCAGCCGGCCAGTCCAGACACACCCCAAATCCTTTTGAGGGAGGAAGTGGAGCGGCTATTTTAATGATCCTCCCATTGTGACAGAAGTGATTGCCTTCACGATGACAGACCAAGCTAAAGGACTTGTTATTCATCCTGATCATGCTTTCCGAGCCCTCTCCTTTCCTGTTGATTCTTTTTATATGTGGCTCCGATGTCAACGTTCGTCCTGCTCCACTCTATTTCCCAGTAACAGCGTGAAGTCAGAAACTCTTTGCCCAGAACTTGGCGACAGTGCTGAAGTATTTATGGGTGATCAAGAGGTTGCTGGTTCTCTACGTTTCGCGTCACCTCTCAGTTCCCCTTTGAGCTTGACAGGTGTGGGTGCACTGTTTGGGTCCAGACTGAGCAGACAGGCATTTACAGACAAGTTTGAGGGCAATAAGAAAAATGGCTAGTGTCAGGCTTTGTGTTTGGGTAAACGGAACACAACTGAGCCAGTTTGATTTACTTTATACAAAATTGTACAAATTATCTCACGTTAATGTGTAAAATGTTTTGTTTGACTACTTGTAGCCCACATTTTATTGTAATTCCTATCTAGCACAGACTTATATTTTCTCATCTCTGCTTTGGCCCTGCATTCCTCACCATGTTCCACTCTGTGGAGAAAATCGAAGGCCTGGTCAGTGATTTAGATTCAGTCAATATAATTGGTTACAGAAGCTCAGAAACCCCGAGATGGTAAAAATATTTTCTTCAGTATCAAGGTTTTGCTTGTTCTTTTGAGTTTACCTGAGTTTCTTCAGCATACTGTGTGGATCTTCTAGTACAGCAGAGAGCTGCTTCACTCTAGAGTCGCCTGGGTGATTGTAACTCGGGTCCAGCTCTTTCAGGTGTGAAGGGTTTGATCTCAGAGCCGAAACCAGATAAATACAGTCTTCCTCTGTGGTTCTACAGCCAGACAACCTGCAATCAATTAATTTTCTTTTGTAAATCCAGGGAGTTTTTAAATGCACAATTTGCGGGTTAGGGGACTTCTGGGTGAGGGGAGAGTTTGGCAGGCCGGGATGTCCGTGTCCCTTTGCGCTCTAGCGACTGTGGCGGGCCGGGCACATGCACAGTGCAGCTTGGCAGCTTTGAGTTGGATGAACACAAAACTGTGGCCAAATCTGAACAGAATACACCTATCATATTACACTCCCTCAGACTAAGAGAAAGAGACGAGGTAGAATATACAGGTTATATCAAACCTGCACAGGCCCAGAAATGCTATAAAGTGAGGCATTGCACCATGAGGCAACAATTACTTGTTATAAAATTGACACTACATTGATTTTTTATTTTTTTGCCTTCATTGAACATTTTGCCTTGTCTGTATGGTACACACAACAATACTCACTGCAGTATCTCTATATGACAGAGTGGACTCGTCAGTCCAGCACAGAGCAGTTTCACTCCACAGTCCCCAAGGTTGTTGTAGCTGATGTCCAGCTCTCTCAGGCATGCGTTTTGAGGCATGAATGCTGATACCAGATTTTCACAACATCCATATGAAAGATGACAGTCAGCCAATCTGAAGTAATTAGTTTATTTAGTATAATGGTACAATTGAATCTGTCACCCACGTCGTTGTAGCTGAGGTCCAGCTATCAGATGGTGACTGGCGAGATGAGGCCAGAGTTTCTAGGGATTCATGTGTCAGATTACAGCCAGACGATCTATTAGGAAGAGGGAGGGATGTTAGCGATACTGAGGATCATTTATTTACATGTTTCAAAGCAAACAAAATACAACACTTTCACCGCTAACAGAAATGTGGTCACAAAATCTGAAAATATGAAGTCAGGATGATGATAAGCAAACATCTCCACTCACGCTAGTTTCTGTAGGCTACATTGTTGGCCCAGACGTCCATTGAGGACCCACGCTCCAGATTCCTCCAAATCATTGAAGTTGAAGTCTAGTTCCCAAAGTGGACAGCTCTGTCGAGCAGCACACGACTTCTTCATCACTGACCTCCCAACGTTATTGTCGCTGAGGCTCAGCTTTGTTAGCCGTGGATCTGCCAACGGGAGAGCTGAGGCCAGAGTCTCACAAGATTCTCTGGATATATTACAGCCAGCAAGCCTGTTTGGAAGAATAAAGCAATAGTTATTCCCAAAATGCATTTAGCTTTTCATGTTCTGTTTTATACCCCACTGAAAATGACTGGTACATATTCAGTCAATCTGGTCCAGACATCGCCACTCACCTTAGTGTTTGCAGTGAGGGCGGACCAGTCCATCACAGATCAGCTGTATTCCTGAATCACCCACATTGTAGCTCAAATCCACCTCAAGTTAATGATTTATCTTTGAGCTTGCAGCCAGCAAGTCAAGGGGTTTATATATCAATATAAACTTTGTTACCAGATGTTAAAACTGTACTTGTCAATTTTCTACAGATTGCTAGAAAAAAAACAGCTCTCGCAGGTCTGAGTCGGGTGACATTAAGATGACATTTGTCCGGACTAAACATATGGGTGATAGGAATTCATTAATGACTATGAATTTTGAATAGTTGAAGCACGATTTAAGGCAATACAATGTCTTCATCCCATGCAGCAGTACTCGCCTGGCACTCCAGATGTTCTTCAGGACAGGTATCAGCCGCTGTTGACCGGGCTGCTGAGGTGTTGTAACTCTTCAGGTCAAACGCATCCATCCTCTCCTCAGACATCAGCAGCACATAGGTTAGGGCTGAGCATTGGTGTGGCTCCAACTCCTTGTCTGAAAGAGTTCCCCATCTCAGGGAATCATGGATCTCCTCCAATAGAGTTGTCACCCAGAACATTCCTCCTTGATCTTGTCTTTGATGTACTCGACTGTCTCATTGGTGGTCTGTGAAGTGTTCTTGGGCTGTGACGGGAGTCTACCGAGGAGATGACGGGAGTCTACCGAGGAGAGCCTGATTGGCCTCCAGTGAGAGGCTGAGACGGAAGCGGAGGAACAGATCCAGGGCTTCAAAGATGACACTCTGGTGTAGATCAGACATTGCATGTATTGTCAACACTAGTGAGCCTAATAGACTGCCGCAATAAACTCCTGGATGCACAAAGCAGAACACCTTCTCTCTGCACAACCAAGACTCTTCTTTAAAGATCTCTGTGCACACTTCAGAAAACACTGATTCCTCGCTGATGTCAATGCCACTCTCTCAGGTCCTTTTCATAGAATATCAAATTGCCCCTAACCAGCGTTTGAAAAGCCAACTTTCAGGATCATGTCTGTCTGACTGAGACAGTTCCTTTGGGTTTGTCTCTGTGGCTTTATTGTACTGTGGCAGTGTGTCATGTTTCTATAAACAGATGTCATTATTAACTTCTATTTCAAAGGGGCTGAGGAGTATTTCTGTCTGTATTATGGCCCTTTTGTGTGGAAAAAAGTATAGGCTGGCTAACCCGCGGGTGGGCCTGGCTCCCAAGTGGGTGGGTTTATGCCCACACATGGCTCTGCCCCTGCCCAGTCATGTAAAGTCTGTAGATTAGGTCATAATGAATTTATTTAAATTGACTAACTCAGTAAAGTCGTTGAAATTGTTGCTTTTATTTTTGGTGTGTGTGTGTGTGTGTGGCAACTATTTAAGCAACATTAAAATTGTCATAACGGTTTCTCATAACACATTCATGACCTTGTTTTGTCTGAGCATGGTCCTTGTTTGAAGCGGATTGGTTCGGGCATTGAGCTGTCACTCATAGAAAGACAGCTTATTGTAGGTGATTCTGGTCTTATTTTCTTTGATCTGAACAGAACAACTATGAATTTACACAAATGTCACAGGGATAGCTTAAAATAGTTACATGAAATCATCAAATATGAAGTCTCATAATGGCAATTGCCCATTGATGAGCATTGCTGACATCATTTTGTCTGTGCACATTACTTCTTTGCCTTTGAACCAAATTGGATCAACCATTGAGCTGTCACTCTTCATAGACTGCCAGCTTGGTGTAGGTGACTGCTCTTTTCGTCTCTGCCCTGTGAACAAAACATAATGATGCACAAATGGAGTGGACTTCAGCTGACCATAAGCAATAATGTGTTTGTATAATATTTATGTGTGTGCGTCATTAAGTGGCAGTGTGTTGCGTTTCTATGTTATTAACTTCTATTTCAAGGGTTTTATAGGGTCTAAAGCGTTGAGCACGTATGAATAGAAACTATTTCAGCGGCATTCTAAAGTTGGCATGAACCATTTTCATAACTTTCAAGACCTTCTTTCGTCTGTGTGCGACCTTTGTTTGTTTGAATCTGATTGGTTCTCGTCAGCCACTCTTCATAGACAACTTGGTGACTATGTATTTTGTTGCATCTTTCCATTCTAAATCAACTCATTTAGCAGCTTAATGACTTTGAATAATTTTTACTATTCTGATAACATTTTGTCACCAGTAGGAGGAGTAACACCAATGACACATTTTAGTTCATTCAGCATTTTCTTAAATGGAGGCCACAGATGCTTTAACAAATAATATCATTTTGTGCACAATGTAATTTATTTTCCTTTTTAGACACCACTTAATCTAGGGAATCATCAAATGTATGACATACTGTACTAAAGGGGTGTGATTAGCTAATAATAGTAGTAATTGCAGGGTGGCTTCTGTCAAATTATTTTTCACACCTAGTTGATTGATGAGCTGGGTGGGATTTCCTCCTAGGATGGAAATGTCACACCCATTGTTGTGAGGGGCTAGGATTTTAATATTACACCCAGGTGTGCCCAAGGGCACATCAGCTCGGGGGATTGAACCAGCGACTTTTAGGGTTACTGGCCCAATGCACTTGACCGCTAGGCTACCTGCCGCCCCTGTATTGGTGTGGAGGGCTGTTGATGTGGTTCTGGACAATTCAACTGTAAAAATGCTTAGTTGCTTCAAACAAGTGTGTTTATACGTTGATCAAAGGCTAATGAATGGGGTGTCTGGGGCTGTCAAATTTCTTAACCAGTGAGAATATAAAACTGATCTTAAGAATTTCAACCCGGTTGGTGTTTTTTAAACACCCATTTTGTTTTTTTATTAAATGTTCTGATTGCTGAAATCTGACTGAAATGTTGTCTTGGTGGGGAAGAAGGTAAACACAGTTTAATTTTTAATTACTCCTTTTGTGTGTCTGATTTTAAAATGTATGTGTTTTATCCTGATGTGGATTTTTTTCCACATTTAAAAGATATGGGGGAACACTCGATCTTTTAAATACATCTCCTGAAGACCTTAATCAAATCTGTGAGCAGTGGTGTAAAAATACTTCAAAGTACTACTTAAGTAGTTTTTTGGGGTATCTGTACTTTACGATTTATATTTTTGACAACTTCTACTTTTTCTACTTTTACTTCACTACATTCCTAAATAAAATTGACTTTTTACTCCATATGTTTTCCCTGACACCCAAAAGTACTTGTTACATTTTGAATGCTCAGCAGGACAGAAATAGTCTAATTGACACACTTATTAAGCGAACATCCCTGGTCATCCCTACTGCCTCTGATCTGGCGCACTCACTAAACACATGGTTTGTTTGTAAATTATGGCGGTTAACCCTGTTTTATAGAAGAAACTTTAAATTATTCATAATTTTGATACTTACATATATTTTAGCAATTACATTTACTTTTGATGCTTAAGTATATTTAAATCCAAATACTTTACGAATTTTACTTTTATTTTACTGTGTTACTTTTACTTGAATCATTTTCTATTAAGGCATCTTTACTTTTACTCAAGTATAACAATTGGGTACTTTTTCCACCACTACCTTGTGACATTTTCACTAATTCATCAAGGGTATAATTTGTGATTTTCATCATGATTTTGTCTTTATAGACTTGTTATCAATAGCTGAGAACCATGGACGAGTGGTGCCAAAAACTTTTAGACTGGTTCATCCTCGGGAGCAATTTCCAAATGTCTGAAGGTACCACAAGGTTCATCTGTACAAACAATAGTACGTAAGTATAAACACCATGGGACCGTGCAGCCGTCATACCGCTCAGGAAGAAGACGCGTTCTGTCTCCTAGAGATGAACATACTTTGGTACGAGAAGTGCAAATCAATCCCAGAACAACAGCAAAGGACCTTGTGAAGATGCTAGAGGAAACCCTTACAAAAGTATCTATACCCACAGTAAAACTAGTGCTATATTGGCATAACCTGAAAGTCTTCTCAGCAAGGAAGCAGCCACTGCTCCAAAACCTCCATTTAAAAAGCCAGACTACGGTTTGCAACTGCACATGGGGCCAAATATCGTACTTTTTGAAGAAAAGTCCTCTGGTCTGATGAAATAAAAATAGACTGTTTGGCCATAATGACCATTGTTATGTTTGGAGGAAGAAGGGTGGGCTTGCAAGCCAAAGAACAACATCCCAACCGTGAAGCACGGGGGTGGCAGCATCATGTTGTGGGGCTGCTTTGCTGCAGAAGGGACTGGTGCACTTCACAAAATAGATGGCATCATAAGGATGGAAAATGATGTTGCTTCAATATATCCACATCTCAAGACATCAGTCAGGAAGTTAAAGCTTGATCGCAAATGGGTCTTCCATATGGACAATGACCCCAAGCATACTTCCAAAGTTGTGGCAAAATGGCTTAAAGACAACAAAGTCAAGGTATTGGAGTGGCCGTCACAAAGCCCTGACCTCAATCCCATAGAAAATGTGTGGGCAGAACTGAAAAAGCGTGTGCGAGCAAGGAGGCCTACAAAAGCATGTGCGAGCAAGAAGCAAGGAGGCCTACAAATGCATGTGCGAGCAAGGAGCAAGGAGGCCTATAAACCTGACTCAGTTACACCAGCTCTGTCAGGAGGAATGGGCCAACATTTACCCAACTTATTGTGGGAAGCTTGTGGAAGGCTACCCAAAACGTTTGACCCAAGTTGAACCATTTTAAAGGCAATACTAACAAATACTAATTGAGTGTCTAAACTTCAGGAATTGTGAAACTGAGTTTAAATGTATTTGGCTCAGGTGCATGTAAACTTCAGACTTCAACTGTATATGCACTTTTCTGAAATATTTTGCTGATGTGATTTATATTTGTGTGACTTAGTACTTAAGGTTTTCCATATCCTGGGAAGAATTTTGACCCACCCTTGGTTTTTAATGGATATAACATGACAATACATTGGGTATTTTAGCAGCCCCATTACACTTTTGTACTCCAAGAATATGTTTTTACGGGGGAGTGAAATATTGTTTATGTTAAACTGATGAGAAAAATAACCTCTGGTAAAACGGGGAGACACTGTTACTATACCTATCCAGGAGGCTTGTTCGACAACTAACAGGTACTGTAGCTTTTAAAAGATGTTAATGTACATTTTAGTTGTCAGGACTGTACCACTACACTAATACCACAATGTAACATACTACTACTGTACTACTATCCAAGATGGTAACCCTTTACACTCATACCTGTATACGTGTTGAAAATGGCAGATTTGGGCTCTTGTGGCGGCAGGGTAGCCTAGTGGTTAGAGTGTTGGACTAGTAACCGGAAGGTTGCAAGTTCAACCCCCCCCAGCTGACAAGGTACAAATCTGTCATTCTGCCCCTAAACAGGCAGTTAACCCACTGTTCCTGGACCGTTATTGAAAATACGAATTTGTTCTTAACTGACTTGCCTAGTTAAATAAAGGTACAATTAAAAAAAAAATCAAAATAAACTGGAACAGTAACATGATATAAATGACGTCAGAGCCCAGGCTCTGAGCTTCACAGCGCTGCCATTCTGAATTTGAGCACTGCATTTGACAAGAAGTTGCCCCCATCCCTCTCGCTAATTGGGCGACTTTTGAACATATTTTTGTTGTCTGAGGGAGGGAAATACTGTAAATTTAAGAGGACACAATACATTTTGAAAGATGAGACGTTGAGGATTATAATAAATACCGCTTTGATGTCACACAAGCAAGCCAAACAAAAGTGCACTTCACATTTCCATATCATAAATCTAATTTCATAAAGTGTCAACGTTTTTGAATACTATGTTTTATGTACAGTTACAGAAGGGCACGTTTGTCTATTGTGAAGAAAATATGCTGCAGAACCAACACCTGAATGCGCTCATGACTCCTTTCTTTGCGCACCAAAATTAAACGGTTTGGTCAGAATTGCCTTGTGAAAGCCTAACACTATAAGATCGTATTTTATAACTTACCCAGTCTAGTTATGTTGGCAATAGAACAAGCTTTCAAATGATGCCCAACTGACCGAGAATGAAATTTATGTTGAGACGTTTTTGGATTGTGTAAAAAAACAATAGTTGTGTGATGGTTGGGGATGCAGGGTTATATTCCAAACAAAATAACAAGCGTGCATGCTCTTGTTCTTCAACGGCACTGCTATGATAGCTGAATTGTGACCATGCTTATGCATTTTCTATTTCTTCTATAAGAAACATTTCAGTTTAGCCCTATCCATATAGGCCAACTCCCACGAGTGTTACGGTTAAGGACCTTTCGCATGTGTTGTGTCGCTTACATTTTCACACCTGCTCATTGAACATATCACTCCAAAATCATGGGTATTAATATGGAGTCAGTCCCCCCTTTGCTGCTATAACAGCCTTCACTCTTCTGGGATGGCTTTCCACTAGATGTTGGAACATTTCTGCTGGGATTTGCTTCCATTTAGCCACAACAGCATTAGTGAAGTCAGGCACTTATGTTGGGCGATTAGGCCTGGCTCGCAGTAGGAGTTCCAATTCATCCCAAAGGTGTTTGATTGGGTTGAGGTCAGGGCTCTGTGCAGGACCATCAAGTTCTTCAACATAGACCTCAACAAACCATTTATGTTTGCACCTCGCTTTGTGCATGGCCCAATGTTATGCTGAAACAGGGAAGGGCCTTACTCAAACTGTATGCTGTAGCGTTAACATTTCCCTTCACTGGAACTAAGGGGTCTAGATAGAAACACGAAAAACAGCCCCAGGCCATTACTTCTCCCCCATCAAACTCTAAAGTTGCCTCTATGCATTCGGCAGGTAGTGTTCTCCTGGCATCCGCCAAACTCAGATTCGTCAGTCGGACTGCCAGAAGTTGAAGCATGATTCATCACCCAGAGAACGCGTTTCCACTGCTCCAGAGTACAATGTTGGCGAGCTTTACGCCACTTCAACTGACGCTTGGCATTGCGCATGGTGATCTTAGCCTTGTGTGCGGCTGCTCGGCCATGGAAACCCATTTCGTGAAGCTCCCGACAAAAAATTATTGTGCTGATGTTGCTTCCAGAGGCAGTTTGGAACTCAGTAGTGAGTGTTGCAACCAAGGACGGACATTTTTTTACGCGCTACAGCACTCGGCACATGGTCAACAATGATGGTGCGGACTTCATTAGGCTTCATTAGACACAACAGTTCCCTGCCGTCTGCCACCCTTTCTCTGATGCCCACCTCTTTGACTGGGCCCATGCCCATCTCTTTGACCTCTTTGATGGGGCCCATGCCCACCTCTCTGACGGTCCCTTGTCCACGAGCTCTTTGATGTCTTCCTCTCCCTTGCTGTCTATCCTGCTCCATGTTGAAAGAAATTGCAAGTGTTCACACACACCCTTTTTATATGGTGACCAATTGTGATGACCACGATGTGAAATCAATTAGCAATAACTGTGATCATGTATCATACCTATAACTTAGATGTTTATACTTTACAAACACATTTTATTTATGTAGTTCTCTATCCATATAGTAAGCAAACTAGTTTAAAATCTATAGGTTTGCCAAACGGTTAAGTAATTAACCATTAAAAGCAGCTGGATTAAGTGATGGTCAAATGTATTTAAACAAATGAGAAGATAATCATATGAATACATATTGTGAGCATTGCATTGTGAAAGGCAATTACTTTATATGAAAGGTATTTCTAGATGAAACACTTAGGTTTGGTGAAAAAGTAACTGATTTTGTGTGTAATTAGTCAATTGAAAATGTGCTTAACGTATTGAAAAAAAATAGCCTTTTTGATGATCTGTATTGAGTTTGGTACTAAGAGTTGTGAAATTTTACCACATACTTGTGAAAATAGTACCAAAGCGATTAAAAAAAACTAAATACAAATTCCTGATATTTCTTACTATATCTCTCAGATATAGAACAGATACTTCAGAAAATACTAACCAATCACATAAACCCCCACCATGTCACCATAGGCCCCAATACAATAACCCCTTGATCACCCCACCAAAACCTTTGACAACATGTCTGCACACAGAAATTAGGACCCCTCCTCACATCCACGATCCTGTAATCAGAACAATATGTGTGATGTGCCCTTCACATGATTTTTCTATAATTTATAGTGAAATAATTATTTGTTTGATATTTGAACGTGATATTTCCATGGCCATGTCATATACCATCTGTTTTGAGATCGGTATCCCTCCTCAAAAATCACAAGTGTAGCATTGTAGCATTGATCTGGGATTATACCCCGGACACCTCTCTGAAGAAAGCAAACGCCTTGATGATTAGCTACTGTCCTGTATGGTAGGCTAGGGATGTACTATGATTGACGTTGAAGTGGACCAATGTACTACTTACATGGCATCAATGTATGTCCTCGACCAATGACAAGGTCATTTCCCGGCATATTCTGTTTATATCCCACCTCTCAATTGTCTACTCTGTCTACTCTATCGCGTTTTTCCGGAGAGGAGCCAGCAGGTGACAGTGAGGGTCTTCTTTACAGCATAGGTGCCATTTTATGTTTCTGTATTTAAATAGAAGATTTTGTTATTTTGTTCACTTGAAGTATTTAGAAATATGGCTTCCTTTTTGTCGGTCATCCCTCCTTTCTTGTTATCGGTTCTCATATTTTCTGGAGCGGTAGTCGCACGGGGTGATGTGCTCGAGTTAGGGGACGCAGATTTCGATTACCTGGCAGCGGAGCACGAGACCATGCTAGTGAAATTCTACGCTCCATGGTGAGAGAGAATACAAATGAAACATTATTTTATGTCAATCCATTGTAATTTCTACACATGTAATGTCATTTTAGTCAAATATCTAATGATAGTGATTTGTCGGCTAGGCAACTGTCCAAGATATGTTACGTTAGTCAGCCATCAGCTAATGTTAGCTAGCTACAGTAGTTATATTCTCTGAATCGGCCATCATCTGCCAAACTGTTGGCAACTAGCTTGCAGTTGGCCATATTTGCAAACACTATTTGAGCAGTGGCCGTGGGTAAAATCACTGGGAGGTCGAGCCCCCCAAAAAAAAAAAAAAAAAAATTACAACCTGTTGTGACAATTGCGTTTGTTTGCTCCATAAACCTGGTTAGTTCCGAGACAAGAAGACAGTGGCAAAATACATTCAACCACACCTTTTGTTTTATCACAAAACCGGATAGCAACCTCTGTCCAGTGAAGTCTACAAAGCATATTGCATGTAGAGTATCATACAGTCAGTCATATGACCTACAGCATTGTCGAGCAAGTTAATGTTTCCGACATTTTCGGACAACCAAACAACTAACGTTATTGATTTAGAACCACACAGTTACCGCAAAGAAAACAGGAGCTGCCCCCCACTATTAGAGCCCCGTTTCAACTTCAACATATCATCTATGCTTAGTCTAATACAGTGACATCTAAAAGATACCAAAAACGATTTAGTCTCTATTCAACATTCGCTAAATATGATGTGGCTGTCTATGGTTCTGATTTCTGTGTGCGTTCGATTTGTAGAGATCTGCTAATGCCATCCTCCTTTTTCATGTTGGCTAAACGTGATCACTTTGTCATACAGTACACACTTATTTTTTTTTGTTTTCCTACTAGGCTACCTGTCTAAAATGCTTGCTCGCTAGCCTAACTTCCATTCATGGGCAACGTTAGCTAGCCTAGTTAACATGAACCTTATACATTTAGCTATATTGAACTTTCGTCCTCTCATTCCAGGGGAACAACAATGTATGACTTCTTGGTTGGATCAGAATCACCATTTATAAGCATTGGCCAGTACAGAATTAAGTAAAACCACAAGTCCAAATCCCTATCTCCATCCATGGCTAATTTAGAAAAATTGCCAATTTTAAGTTGAGCTCGCTCAGTTTAGCTCAATGCTGATTGGCAAATGTGTCCTCTTTTTTTTGTCAAGGGGAGGCCAGATGCTTGATGCCTCTTTTTTTGTCAAGGGGAGGCCAGATGCTTGATGGCTTCTGTTGGGGTTTGTTTCCTTGTTCCTTGTCAATCATTGGCTCATTTGTGAAATTAGCATTATGACTATCTTTAATGAAATCATTCAAAACCTTTATTAATGCAATTGCAGACCAGAAGTTGACTGCATCAAAGAAAAGGTCCCATGTTATTTTATTAAACCCGAAGTCCAGCCCTAGTGATGTCACTGCCTACGTCATTATCTTTTACTCATGAGACCAAAACCATGCCTACTCAACACAAACTCTTATTTATGTAACTATGTAAAAGCTTAGCAGTAAATGTTCACGTTGATTTATAGTGGAATGTCTGACTAATCTCTTATCTTTTACACTCCCCTGCAGATTTCTGTCTTCACAGTCACACATTTCTCAGAGAGGTCTCTTTTATAAAAGGCAAAGACCAGAAAACAACTATGGAACAATACTAAACCTCTATAATGAATATATTGTTAATCTGTAGTCTATGACCCTATAAATGTAAGGAGGGCGGGGTCTTATAACCCCCCCCCCCTTCTATTAATACAACATAAGCATAATCAATTATTATAATACATCAAACATTTGGTACAACCCCTATCATGACCCCTAGGTGAACCTCTAACACTTCCCTTGCCTTTAATGCTACAGGCGGCAACAATGTCATACTTGTTTGGACCAGACATAATCAGATGGCCTACACATAGAGAGACAGAGTGGTGCTGTTTCAATCGCTCGGATGCTTTCTCCTGTGCGATACATTCAGCCTCTTGCAAATTTAAGGAAAATTATGAAACACAGAGAGACGATAGATAAATGATTTTATGTCTTTTTATTTTTTTTAAAACTTTTTTTTTTGGGGGAAGCCTGGCTTCCCTTGGCACCCATGAATACACGTCACTGTATTTGAGGCTGAGCTATTGATATTATTCTTCAAAATTGGCTTACCTTGGTGAGGAAGATTTCTTTTAAACCCAATTTGCTTATGCCTTTTACAGGTATAACACATTTCTACCCACACATAACTATGTTATTAATTGCATTGCCTGTTTCTTGATTCTGATTCTGTTCCTTGTGTTATATCTACCTTAATCTGCTGTATGTTTATTTGCTCTTCAGGTGTGGACATTGTAAGAAACTAGCCCCAGATTTTGAGACCGCAGCCACTCGACTGAAGGGGACAGTTCCACTTGCTAAGGTACTTATGAATGCATAATAATGCATAACAAAATGACCAGGTGTTTGAACTCTTGCCGTTATCCAGGGTTACACAATGTTAATTGGTAGTTGCATGCCCTGCATGGCCCACTCTCACTGCACCGGCATAGTGTAAACTTTGTTTACAGAATGACAGCACAAACCATCATTCTGTTACCAAATTTGCATCTGACCTGTTCGTCAAGTGTTTTTGTAGTGCCTCCCGAGTGGCGCTGCAAAAAGGCACTGCATCGTAGTGCTAGCTGTGCCACTGGAGATTCTGGGTTCGAGCCCAGGCTCTGTCGCAGCCGGCCGCAACTGAGAGGCCCATGGGGCGGCGCTCAATTGGCCCAGCGTCGTCCGGGTTAGGGAGGGTTTTGCCGGCAGGGATATCCTTGTCTCATCGCGCACTAGCGACTCCTGTGGTGGGCTGAATGCAGTACGCGCTGAAACGGTTACGGTGTCAAAATTCTCTGTGGAAGTTAAGTGTACCTTGTGCATAGATTTGTATGGTTTATTTAACTTCGCAAATAATTGTTTTTGTTTGGCATACATTTTAAAGTACAAAATCTGAGTCTCAGCATCACTCTAACTGTGGAATTGCCCATAACCCATGGGATATGGGTCACATTGTATAAATGATTGGAAACAGGCACAGGAATACGTAAATGGGGGTTTTAATTAGAGGTCGACCGATTATGATTTTCAACGCCGATACCGATTTATTGGAGGACCAAAAAAGACGATGCCGATCAATCGGCCAATTTATTAAAAAAATAAAAAATATTTTTAAATTCCTTTTTTTTTTTACCGTTTATTTATTTGTAATAATGACAATTAAACAATACTGAATGAACACTTATTTTAACTTAATATAATACATCAATAGAATCAATTTAGCCTCAAGTAAATAATGAAACGTGTTCAATTTGGTTTAAATAATGCAAAAACAAAGTGTTGGAGAAGAAAGTAAAAGTGCAATATGTGCTATGTAAGAAAGCTAACGTTTCAGTTCCTTGCTCAGAACATGAGAACATATGAAAGCTGGTGGTTCCTTTGAACATGAGTCTTCAATATTTCCAGGTAAGAAGTTTTAGGTTGTAAGAATTATAGGACTATTTCCCTCTATACCATTTCTTAAATGGAAGAAGTTTGGAACCACTAAGACAGGGATGTAACCCCCAAAAAAGAGCGAGGTTAAACCTCTAATAAATACACGGGACGAGACCCGTAATGACCATACACGGAATAGCAGAGCCTGTGAGTTCAATAAGACTTTATTACAAAGTAATATAAGCCGAGCTTGTTCATGAAGGAACTCCCTTTCCAGCCTTGGCACACACTTTTTTTATACAGGTTTCATTCATACGCCACACACATCGTAACTCCTCTTTATGTTAATGTTTCATCCACCATTGTCTTTTTGCCTTGCACTAATTTGAGTTTGGTTTCATATTAGGGCATAGAAACAGAGCCATAGCAATGGTACAAAAATAAACAGACATGCCCACTCCCCAGACAGGTGCATGTCTAATGGGGCCTAATGACCTAGACACACATTTAGAGTACACTTATCCTGCTGACTACTACAAAATGTGTAATGGTACTCGCAAGACCAACGGACATGGGAATAATAACTGACCAAGACGATGGTGAACAATGGGCACAATTTATACAATTACTAATCAGGGGAAATGGAGCCAGGTGTGCGTAAGGAGACAGTTCAGTGACGCCTAGAGGCCGGTGACGTACTGTAGACCTCCGGAACCGGTGCATGGAATCGGCAACGGTATGGGGGGGATCCGTGACAATTTGAGGGGAAACGGCTAATGTACTTTGTTAGGGTTGGGCGATATGGCCTGAAAATCACAACACCTTTCTTTCAAACTTATGGGCAATTCATGATATACAATCCCTTCGGGAAGTATTCAGACCTTGATTTTTTTTCTCCACATCTTGGTTCCATTACAGACTTATTCAATCGTTCCCCCCTCATCAATCCACACACAATACCGCATAATGACAAAGCAAAAACAGTTTTTTAGAAATGTTAGCTAATTTGTTTAAAAAAATGTAAACCGGAAATATCACATTTACATAAGTATTCAGACCCTTTACTCAGTACTTTGTTGAAGCACTTTTGGCAGCGATTACAGCATTGTCATCTTTGGTATGGCGCTACAAACTTGGCACACCTGTATTTGGGGAGTTTCTCCCATTCTTCTCTGCAGATCCTCAAGCGCTGTCAGGTTGGATGGGAAGCATTGCTGCACAGCTATTTTCAGGTCCCTCCAGAGATGTCCGATAGGGTTCAAGTCTGGGCTCTGGTTGGGCCACTCAAAGACATTCAAAGACTTGTCCTGAAGCCACTCCTGCATCGTCTTGGCTGTGTGCTTAGGATCATTGTCCTGTTGGAAGGTGAACCTTCGCCCCAGTCTGAGGTCCTGAGTGCTCTGGAGCAGGTTTTCATCAAGGATCTCTCTGTACTTTGCTCTGTTCATCTTTTCCTTGATCCTGACTAGTTCCCGAGTCCCTACCGCTGAAAAACATCCCTACAGCATGATGCTGCCACCACCATTCTTCACCGTAGGGATGGTGCCAGGTTTCCTCCAGGCGTGACGCTTGGCATTCAGGCAAAAGAGTTCCATCTTGGTTTCATCAGACCAGAGAATCTTGTTTCTTATGGTCTGAGTGTTTATGGGCCTTTTGGCAAATTCCAAGCAGGCTGTCATGTGTATTTTACTGAAAAATGCCCTTTTTTTGTTACAAGTTTAACTAGAACCATGCATAATGCACATTCACTACTGATGGGTTCTGACTTGTTGGTTCTGCCTTCTGACTTATTCATGTCACTGAGGGAGAGAGGGCTATGTATAACGTTTACATTCTGTCAGGATATGTTATTGTTAGCCATAAGGGATCCTATGAGAGGAGAAGAGAGAGTCTGGTACAGGTCAACATGACAGCCGTGAGTTGGGGGAGGAGTGAGGAATTTGGGCAGAGGTCAGGTTAGATGAAGTGAGGAAGAACATATATCACTAATGTTCTAGATAGCAACAGAACAACAATTGGCTGTTCAGATGTGTGAGGAGGGGCTCAGCATAGGAGAAAGGGTTCAATACCTGTGCTTGTGTGAATATGTTCTTTGTCTTGTGCAGCTGTATGACCCCATGGGTGAATACACTTGGTTTAAGATTTACTAAGCCTCCGTGAGTGTTTTACTCTTTATTTAGAACCTAACACTTTTAATGACAAACTTCTTGTAGCAGGCATTAGGCTTTAGAAAATTCACACGGGTCTCATCAACAATCTCTCAAGCCCATGTGCTAGTGATTTAGCCAGCTAATCTTTATATTTCAAGTTTAGCCAACTTGGATCTTTTTGCTAGCTAACAAGGTTGAACACCCTTCTGTCCGTCTCCCAACTGTTTGAACAGCATGTTAGCCTGTCCACTTTGTTCAGGTGCTGATCAAGTGGCCTACCTTATTTCTCAGATTGAGAACGACAGGTCAATTCCTTATATAATTGTGTTTTATGCTATAAAACAAAGACGAGACAGCTAGTATAACAGTCTTTGGCAAAATGCTGCTAGAGGTATGCGGGTACCCCCATTGTCGCGCACAACAAACTGAGCATTCATTTTCCAGAATCAATGTTCATTGATACTCTCGTTTTAGTAATGTCTGTTCTGTGTGCAATTTGAGTATTTGAGACATAAAAAGGGTATCGTTAGAGAAGTTAACTTCTCCTCTATTACAGTAATGTCACAATGTGTTTTAGTGTCCATATGACCCATTCTGTTGGACCAAAACTCAAATGTAAATAGCGAGTTGAAACCGCTTGACATAGAGGAAGATGTGATCTCATCTTGGTTGGAGTGAGGGGCAGGGGGATGGGCTTGGTGTGTGTGTGTGTGTAAACCGTAGAGGAAGAGACGAAGCGATAGGTTTCACTCTCGATAAAATCTGTCCAAAATAAGGCCAATGCGTTTCCATGGGCTTATTTTGGACCTAAGCTTGTCGCCTGCCTTCCCGCCTTTGGGACAACTACTCCCATTTTTAGGGCGGAGACGTGCATCTTGTCATTATATACTGATCTCTGGTGTAAATGAGAAGGTTCACACAGTACAGAGGGGCGAATGAGACGAGACCAAAAATACAACATGAGAACAAGCAGACATAAAATCTTTAACAAAATACAGGCATTTGGAATATCGTGCAAAAACATAAATTAGAATTAATCGATATATTGCTCAGCCCTACTTTATATTGCCTCTCATCTCCATTTCATTATCTTTCTCCCTACTTTTCTCACAAATGTAGCTTTCTATCATATGTTTCTATCCCTTTCTCTCTCCTCTTGCATTCCCTCTTTCTCTCTCTACCTCCCTCCTTCCCTATCATCTCAATCTCTCACCCCTCAGGTGGACTGCACAGCGAGCCCAGACACATGTGGGCGTTTTGGGGTCACAGGGTACCCCACGCTCAAGATCTTCAGAAACGGAGAAGATGCCTCGTCCTATGATGGGCCACGCTCCGCAGGTGTGTGGTTTGAATGTTGTTAGAGTACACTAATCATGTTAGGCCTACTAATGAATTTGTCTGCATACACACAGATGGCATTGTCCACTTCATGAAGAAGCAGGCTGGACCCAACTCTGTTACCCTGCGCAGGGAAGCAGATCTCGAGGCCTTTGTCAACCACTTTGACGCCAGTGTAGTGGGTAAGTCGTCCTCTAGAAGAGGATAGTTACCTGGATTTAACTGGTCAGTTTTTCATGTTAAGAGCGGGTGTTCTTAATGTTTTGTGTACTCGGTGTATATGCATTAGAGCTGGGCAATATGGCTTAAAAATCATATCTGAATTTCTTTCCCCAAACTTATGAGCATGTCACGATATAAATCTCCACTAAAAAAAAATCTCCATATAAATCTGATCAAGTGTTATTTGTCACATGCGCCGAATACAACAGATGTAGAGACCTTACAGTAATGCTTATATACAAGCCCTTAACCAACAATGCAAAAAGCTTTGTTGTACACTTTTTTAAAAGATAAAATACACTTAATTTCAAACACTGCAATAATGTAACGAATTCAGGGCCTATGAAATTAGTCTAAACACACCCTTCTCCAATTGTTTGAACAGTATGCTAGCCTGTCCACTTTTTTAAGATGTTGAAATCGAGTGGCCTACCTTATTTCTAAGAATGAGAACAAGTTGCCAATTCTTATATAATTGTGTTTTATGCTTATTGCACAATTATAAAACACAGACTAGACAGCTAGTATAACAATCTTTGGCAAAAATGCTGCCGCAATATTTGAGCATTCATTTTCCAGAATCAATATTTCTTGTTACGCCTGTTTTTAGTAATGTCTGCTTTGTGCGCAATTTGAGTAGTTGAGACATTAAAAAGGGTATCGTTCGACAGGTTAACTTCTCCTCTATTACAATAAAATAATGTCTCAATGTGTTTCTCCATATGACCCATTCTGTTGGACCAAACCTCAAATGCAAATAGCGAGTTGAAACCGCTTTTCAGAAAGGAAGAAGTGATCTCTCAACTTTGTGTGTGTGTGTGTGTGTGTGTAAGTAAACAGAGAGGAAGAGATGTAGCGAGAACCTCTCGCTAAAATCTGTCCAAAATAAGCCCAAAGCATTTCTCTGTTTTCTTTTGTCCTGAAGCTTGTCTCCTGCCTTCCCTCCTTTGGAACAACAGGCATCTCGTCATTATATTCAGAGCTCTGGTGTAAATGGGAAGGCGCACGAGACCAAAAAGACATGAGAACAAGCGGACATAAACTCATAAAAATACAAAAAATATTATTGCGATAGAGGCATTTGGAATATTGCACGGAACATCAATTCAAATGAATCGAATTCATTCAATATATAGCCCAGATCTAATATGCATATTCGTCTCCATTTCAGCACCAACTGGTAGATTTAAAAATACTCTGATCTTGTAGATAAAAAATACATTTAAAAAACTTTATTTAACAAGGCAAGTCAGATAAGAACAAATTCTTATTTATAATGACGGCCTACTCCGGCCAAACCTGGATGACGCTGGGCCAATGATGGGTCTCCCAAACACGGCCGGGTGCGATACAGCCTGGATCGGGGGTTTACAAAAAAAATTGTCCCAAGACCCCATTTTGATATCAGAAAATTCTCTCTACCCAAACGTGTGAAATGATGTAATGAACAGATTTTTACTTTATTTGGGGCGATGGCAGTCAATTGCAAATTAGTCTGACATAATGTCTCTTATCTCAACACCACTAATGAGATGGGTGTACTTGATGCATGTCGCGTCGGAGCTTGTCAAAGTCAGGGTTCATGGTCGACAGTGCGCACCTCATCTCTGCTGTCACATCCAACTTGGATCGATATTTGGTTTTAAATGCAGACGAGAACACAGAATCCAGCATCACACAGATATGAGCTGGCAAAGGGTAGCCTACAATGAGTTTTATGGTGCTTTCAAGACAACTGAGAACTCTGAAAAATATGAGGTCCACTTGGAAATTGGAGCTCTAGAAAGAGGCCTGAGTTCTCGAGTTGGATGACCGTTGAAAACTATTTTTCCCAGTCGGAGCTCGTTTCTTTCCGGAGTTCCCAGTTGTCTTGAACGCACTGAAGTCAGAAGACATTGATTCCAGAGTTCCAAGTTCCCAGTTGATTTTAACGCGGCATTAATGCTCAGAGGGAGACGGCAGGGTATTCCCTTTGAATCAGGAACCAAAACTCCTCTGCAGTGACCCGTGAATCCATTTGGTCACATGAAAAGCTTGATCAGCTGTTCGATTTCATTTACTGGCATGTCAACTGAGCCAGGAACACAGTCAAACGGATTGTGTGGGACATTCGTGTGAGACACTTACTGATGCTGTCCTGTTATTTTCTTCAGAAAATCAACCAAGTTCATTCTGAATGACAACAGTTCCTCTCTCAATGTGAAAAATCTTTCCAACACTCCCCCCTCGATAACCACCAAGCCTCGGTGTGTGATCGAACATTGTCATGCTCTGATCCCATATCTCCACATAGTTTTGCGAACAGGCGTGCGCACAGTGGATGTGTTTTGATGTAGTTTACATTTGAAGTTACCTGCGGGGTATACCGTATCGAGTTCTGTGCCAAGCTCTTTTGCCGCCAGTTGCTTTCAGTGTATCATAAAATGCCTCCCATATGACAGACACATTCATAACTAGAGGGCAGAGGCCTGCCTGCCATCCTGTGATAGATGGAGCCCCATCTCTGCAAAAGCTCACCATTTGAATCCCATATGGAATCCATTTTTTTTGTCAATATAGCCAGGCAGCACACTCAACATCGCCTATGTTTTATGCTCGGGAATCGTGAGACAACAATATATCCTCGCGAATAGCATCCCCCGACTTGTATAGCGAACCAAAGTCCATGAATGGGCATCTTGGCCCTCACAGTTAACGGCCGTTTGGAGAGCACATTGTTTACACCATATCAATTGCTGCCAGTAATATCAAAGTCTCTGCAAGTGTGTGGTTTCATAGCGTAGCCATTTTATTGTGAGAATGATTTCAAGTTCAACCTGTTCCAATGATCTAAGGTTGCTCACGTTGAATTTTATCTTTTAGATTTGAATAATTGTCATTTAGAATGTATTTTAAAAATGATTTATAGAACAATAGTCCTATAAATCTACCCTTACTAATGGAACTGTATGACAACGGTCCAGTTCGTTGTGAACCGTGCTCCTGGTTTAACCTGCTGTGTGTGGTCGGAGTTCCATAATGATTTAAATATGCTACATGTCCCAAATTATTGCTCAACATGAGCCTAATATGATCCCCTAATGCTAGCGACCCTCAGGAACAACTACACAGGCGTGAAAGAAAGGTAAACGGTAAGAAAGAGAAACAGAATGAGATGATGCAAAATGTCAGCTACAAATTGAAGAAAACAAACACGAAAGTGGCAGTTCTAAATGTATGTGTTTAATACTGATGGTGGCTGCCGACAGTGGCTAATATTAAACATGATACAAATTGTCAAATGAAACCAGTCATATGCTTCCGTATGACTGGTTTCATATTCGTCTCTAGGGATCATAAGGAAAAAATAATCTAAAACATGTGTATTTACAATCTTCTCCAAATGGATTACTCATTTACCTAGCTCTTATCTGTAGCTCTTATCCATTTAGGAATTACAGTGCATGGAGAATGCTGTTATTTCTATCGGGGGAAAATGAAAGTAGAACCGGTAAATTCGCTGAACCTTATTCATGGTTTCCTCGCGTGTAACGGTGGTGGAATTATGAGGGAATAAAGTCCAGGTCAGAATACGGTGTATCTGTACAATCCTTCATTACTTAGATCTCCACCCCGAACAAATAGTAGGTGAATAGCATGCTATTCTCATGCTTACATTCAAGTTCAGAATACGCATATAGAGAGAAGTGCATAAAAAGGGAATTCCATTCCATTTACCTCGTTTAACCCTGGTTAGAATTGGCTGCCATGTATATAATAGTGTGGATAATAATCTACCTCATAGTGTGGAAATGTGTTTATAAAACAAAGGAAAATCACGTGTTTTACTGCACCTTTTTCTCCCATGGCTGCAACTCCCCAATGGGCTCGGGAGGCGAAGGTCGAGTAATGTCCATTGCCTGCCACAAGTAGTCGCTAGAGCGCATTGAGCCAAGTAAAACCCCCCGTGGGCAAACCCTTCCCTAACCCGAACCAAGCTGGGCCAATTGTGCGCCGCGCTATGGGACTCCAGGGTTGTGATACAGCCCTGGATCGAACCAGGGTCTGTAGTGACGCCTCTAGCACTGCGATGCAGTGCCTTAGACCGCTGCGCCACTCAGGAGCCCCCTGCGCTGCCCCTTTAAATGGCTCCCTGAATCTGTACTTTTCACATTGGTTATAAATGATTTCATGTCCACTGCTCTGAAAAGCTTGTGAGAGGTGAATACAACATGGTGGAAGCCAACACACTCGATGTGTTGGAGAGGGCTAATGTACTTTCTCTCCATACTTCTCTCTTCCCTCAGGATTTTTTTCTGGGCCTGACAGTGGTCAGCTGGTAGAGTTTCTGAAGGCGGCCAGCGTCATGAGGGAGCACTTCCGCTTCGCCCACACCATCGACATGACCCTGGGCCTCAAACACGGGGTGGACACTGAGTGAGAGCAAGGGAGAGGGAGGATAGGGTAGAGGGAGGGAGGGATATGGAGAGAATGGGAAGAAGTGAGTGATCAAGATAACCCTGTAGATTTCAATTAGGTTTCTTAGTGCTGGGCTAGAGCAAAATTGTGTACATCCAGGAATGGATTGAGAAACACTGCTATGGTGTGACCAAACGACTACATTATTTTCCCCGTGTCTCTCCAGGCGTGTTCTGCTCTTCAGACCCCCAAGACTGAGCAGTAAGTTTGAGGAGAGCGTGCTGCGCTTCACTGAGACGATCACCACCCACACACTGCGGCGCTTCATCAGAGACAACATGTAAGACAACTGCTCCCCTCTGTCTACTCTTTATCTACTCTAATGTCTGTGTTACTTTAATGTCTCTTTTTTTCTGCATCTCTTTCTAACACTTTCTCCCTATCATATCCCTATTCGTCTTTTCATTTACATTTTTATTTTTTACAGGTTAGTTATTTAGCTGATGCTTTTCTCCAGAGCGACTTACAGGAGCAATTAGGGTTAATTGCCTTGCTCAAGGGCACATTGAGAAATTTTTCACCTAGTTGGCTTGAGGATTCGAACCAGCGACCCTTCGGTTACTGGCCGAACGCTCTTAACCTCTACCTCTACTTGACTGTCTAACATTGTTGGTCTCCCTTTTTACTGTTTTTGGTCAGTTTTGGAATGTGCCCCCATCTGACCAATGAGAACAGAGATAAGCTGAAGGGGCAGGACTTGTTGACTGCGTACTATGATTTGGACTACCTGCAGAACCCCAAAGGCACCAACTATTGGAGGAACAGGTTAGTACCATAACACTTTAAACCAGTGAGTCTCAATTGATGGGTCACGGGTGTCGAAGTAAAAAAAATATAAAGACTCACCCCCCCCAAAAAAAATCTGCTTTTTTTTTTATATAGAGAGCTACTAGCAGTGCTATTTTGCCGATTTGGTTGATTTTTGCGGTCGGGCTCAAACCAGTGAGTTTACCGATATTCTTCATCAAGAATATGTTGAATGGAATTATTTATAATGAAAGGGTGGGAATATTGTCATATAATTACTACATTTATTGTCAATACAGATTGCATTTCGTTAAAACAATTGCAATGTGAATATTGGGTCCCGACTACCTGGTTCAATTTTGGTTTTTGAGGCAAAACCTGTTGAGAACCACTGCTTTAAAACACTCAAATTAGATAACCCACAATTAAACTAAACATTATTTTATTTCAGTTCTGTTTTTCATTTGTTACTGAAATCCTATTTGGTACATTTTTGCTAATTTATAAAAAAAACGCAATATACCATTTACATAAGTATTCAGACCCTTTACTCAGTACTTTGTTGAAGGACCTTTGGCAGTGATTACATCCTTGAGTCTTCTTGGGTATGACGCTACAAGCTTGGCCCACCTGTATTTGGGGAGTTTCTCCCATTCTCTTCTCTAGATCCTCTCAAGCTCAGGTTGGATGGGGAGTGTTTCTGCACAGCTATGTTCAGGTCTCTCCAGAGATGTCCGATCGGATTCAAGTCCGGGCTCTGGCTGGACAAATCAAGGACTTGTCCTGATGCCACTCCTGCGTTGTCTTGACTGTATGCTTAGGATCGTTGTCCTGTTGGAAGGTGAACCTTCGCCCCAGTCTGAGCTCTTGAGTGCTCTGGAGCAGATCTCTCTGTATTTTGCTCCGTTCATCTTTGCTTCGATCCTGACTCGTCTCCCAGTCCCTGCCACTGAAAAACATCCCCACAGCAATTTTCATCATAGCGCTTGATGGTTTTTGCAAATAAAGAAAAACCCTTGAATGAGTAGGTGTGTCCAAACTTTTGACTGGTACTGTATCTCTTATGTGTTAACTCAAAATGACACAGTGACTAGGTTCCAGTTTAACAACGTTTACTTCACCGTATTACCACAGTACATAGTTGCCATCACACTCAGGCCAGGTCCATCTCCAGTGAGACTCCTGCGCAGGTGTATAAATAATAGAAATATAGGGATACTTAAAACATGAACTTAACATCATGTATGTATATTCGCTTAGATTATTTATTTTGATTTAGATCTCATCCTTCAAACAATACATGTATTATCTGAGCCCCAAATATTGTATACAAGGTGGTATATTAAGTCACTTACCATTATTATTGTTTAATGTCTTTCATTCTCTCTCCTCAGGGTGATGAAGGTGGGTTCTCAGTTTGCGTCCCAGGGCCTGAGTTTTGCCGTGGCCAATCGCAGGGACTTTGTGGATGAGCTGGAGGAGGAGTTTGGTCTGGGGGCGTCGGACGGAGGAGATCTACCCTTCGTGACCATCAGAACACAACAGGGATTCAAGTACACCATGAGGGAGGAGTTCACGTGAGTTACAGGCATAGAACCTCAACTAAGTCCTAACTTCTGAGCCCTACCACATATAACCCTACTACCCTAATTTTAACCATGAGAACATGGTTGTGAAGAAATATCAGACCCCTATCCACAGACAATCTCTCATCCTTACCCAAACTCGAACCATCATCTAACATGAACCCTTATCAAAGAGGGCGATGTGGGTTGGATAATGCCATTGGTTCAACAATAAATAATTATTCTATTTAACAGGCGAGATGGGAAGTCCCTGGAAAGATTCCTGGAGGATTACTTTGCTGGACGACTAAAACGTTATATCAAGTCGGAGCCCATCCCTGAGAAAAACAAAGGCCCCGTCAAGGTGTGTGTGTGTATTTCTACGTTATTATTCAATACTCAATCACAGTACATTTGTGTTTCTGATTTTGTTCATTCTCTAGCCAATTCACACATGTACGGCTGAAGTCGCAAGTTTACATGCCTCTTAGTCAAATACATTTAAACTCAGTTTTTCACAATTCCTGACATTTTAATCCTAGTAAAAATTCCCTGTCTTAGGTCAGTTAGGATCACCACTTTATTTTAAGAATGTGAAATGTCAGAATAATAGTAGAGTGATTTATTTCAGCTTTTATTTCTTTCATCACATTCCCAGTGGGTCAGAAGTTTACATACACTCAATTAGTATTTGGTAACATTGCCTTTAAATTGTTTAACTTGGGTCAAACATTTCGGGTAGCCTTCCACAAGCTTTCCACAATAAATTCGGTGAATTTTGGCCCATTTTTCCTGACAGAGCTGGTGTAACTGAGTCAGGTCTGTAGGCCTCCTTGCTCGCACACGCTTTTTCAGTTCTGCCCACACATTTTCTATGGGATTGAGGTCAGGGCTTTGTGATGGCCACTGCAATACCTTGACTTTGTTGTCCTTAAGCCATTTTGCCACAACTTTGGAAGTATGCTTGGAGTCATTGTCCATTTGGAAGACCCATTTGCGACCAAACTTTAACTGATGTCTTGAGATGTTGCTTCAATATATCCACATAATTTTCCACCCTCATGATGCCATCTATTTTGTGAAGTGCACCAGTCCCTCCTGCAGCAAAGCACCTCCACAACATGATGCTGCCACTCCCGTGCTTCACGGTTGGGATGGTGTTTTTCAGCAAGCCTCCCCCTTTTTCCTCCAAACATAAGGATGGCCATTATGGCCAAACAGTTCTATTTTTGTTTCATCAGACCAGAGGACATTTCTCCAAAAAGTATGATCTTTGTCCCCATGTGCAATTGCAAACCTTAGTCTGGCGGTTTTGGAGCAGTGGCTTTTTCCTTGCTGAGCGGCCTTTCATTTTATGTCGATATAGGACTCGTTTTACTGTGGATATAGATACTTTTGTACCTGTTTCCTCCAGCATCTTCACCAGGTCCTTTGCTTTTGTTCTATAATTGATTTGCACTTTTTGCACCAAAGTACGTTCATCTCTAGGAGACAGAACACGTCTCCTTCCTGAGCGGTATGACGGCTGTGTGGTCCCATGGTGTTTATTCTTGCGAACTATTGTTTATACAGATGAACGTGGTACCTTCAGGCGTTTGGAAATTGCTCCCAAGGATGAACCAGACTTGTGGAGGTCTCCAAATGTTTTCTGAGGTCTTGGCTGATTTCTTTTGATTTTCCCATGATGTCAAGTAAAGAGGCACTGAGTTTGAAGGTAGGCCTTGAAATACACATCCACAGGTACACCTCCAATTGACTCAAATGACATCGATTAGCCTATAGCTTCTAAAGCCATGCCATCATTTTCTGGAATTTTCCAAGCTGTTTAAAGGCACAGTCAACTTAGTGTATGTAAACTTCTGACCTACTAGAATTGTGATACAGTGAATGATAAGTGAAATAATCTGTCTGTAAACAATTGTTGGGAAAATGACTTGTGTCATTCACAAAGTAGATAGTTTGTTAACCAGAAATGTTTGGTTGAAAAACGAGTTTTAATGACTCCAACCTAAGTGTATGTAAACTTCCGACATCAACTGTAAGTAAGCATTTCACAGAAACGGTCGACACCTGTTGTATTAGGCGCATGTGACAAATAGTTTAATTTGAATTATTTTCTCTGGGTTTGTGTGTGCGCCCTCTCGCAGGTAGTGGTAGCGGAGTCATTTGAGGAGATTGTGAATGACCCGGAGAAGGACGTGCTGATTGAGTTCTATGCCCCCTGGTGTGGTCACTGTAAGAGCCTGGAGCCCAAGTACAAGGAGTTGGCAGAACAGGTGAGCAAGACTACACACGCACTCATACAGACTCACCAATGCCACATTTAAATGATTTAAAACGGTTAAATTCTGGAACAAAATTTTCATTTTTTTTATTTACTGCCCCAGTTCACGATTATGGCCTCATTTGTGGGCCATTGAAAATTGTAATATGTCAAATTAAGGAAAGAGCTAAATCCAAGTTACGCCCTTTGTTCTCACTGAGTACGTTTATATGCACAGTAATAATTCAATATTAAACCGATTCTGGCAGTAGGCAGATCATGCAAAAGTCATGTAAACACCTTACTCTGCTTATCTTCATCGGCGTCAGGTCAAAATCGAAGTAAGCATACGCCGATTAAAACACCTGGTTTTCTGAGCAATCTTTCTAATTATTTGAACATGTAAACACCTTAATCGGCATTCCAGCGGTGTATTTAATCTGCACCGGTAGCGCAAGCCTCCCTCTTTAGCGTGAAAGAAGTACGTTTGGAACAACCAAATTTCTGTGTCTTAGAAAAAGTTTTCACATGCAAACTTTATATATCCGAACTCAGAATAAAATATACTTCCCAAAAATAACACTGTGGTAGAACGTTTATTTTGATTGCAGATTTTGTGAGTTTATCAAAATCCGATCAGGGGGCCTGATTTCAGATGTGTCCATGTAAAAAGGATTATTAGGGAAATCGTTCTTCTTGTGAAGCATATAAAGGTTTCAATCAAACTATTATATTAGTCGGACTAGCCACATTATTGTGTGCATGCAACCCTAGTCATTGGTTGATTCTCCTGTTTTCTTCTCAGCTCTACTCTGATCCTAATATTGTAATTGCCAAGATGGACGCCACAGCCAATGATGTTCCACAAGGCTTTGATGTGCAAGGGTGAGACGTCACATTTCATCACCTGGTTGTCCTTTCCCTTCTATCAGGACTCACTTATCTTTCCATTTATTTTTCCCATGTTTCTGGTCATTCATTCATTGTGTTTCTCTCTCTCTCGCTTTTATTGTTCTGTAGGTTTCCCACCATCTACTTTGCTCAGGCAGGCAAGAAGGACCAGCCCAAGCGATATGAGGTGAAGTGCCCTTACACTGTTAATACCATTTTACACAAGCAGACACAAACTAGTCATATACCAGTGTTTCCTCTATATTCAGTTAGCAGCAACCTGCCACTCCAAAAAAATAATATATAGAGATGATATACAAAAGTATGTGGACAACCCTTCAAATGAGTGAATTCGGCTATTTCAGCCACAGACATGCAATCTCCATAGACAAACATTGGCAGTAGAATGGCCTTACTCAGTGATTTTCAACGTGCACCGTCATATGATGCCACCTTTCCAACAAGTCAGTTCGTTAAACTTCTGCCCTGCTAGAGCTGCCCCGATCAACTGTAAGTGATTTTGTTGTGAAGTGGAAACATCTAGGAGCAACAACAGCTCAGCTGCAAAGTGATAGGCCACACAAGCTCACAGAACGGGACAGCCGAGTGCTGAAGCGCATAGTGTGTAAAAATCATCTGTTCTTGGTTTCAGCACACACTACCCCATCTCTAACACCTTTGGGATGAATTGGAACACCCGACTGTGAGCCAGGCCTAATTGCCGAAAATTAGTGCCCGACCTCACGAATGCTCTTGTAACTGAATAGAAGCAAGTCCTTGCAGCAATGTTCCAACATCTAGTGGAAAGACTTCCAATAATAGTGGAGGCTGTTATAGCAACAAAGGGGGACCAATTCCGTATTAATGCTGATGATTTTGGAATGAGATGTTCAACAAGCAGGGGTCCACATACGTTTGGTCATGTAGTGTATATATTTCTGCCAAGATGTGCTTATAAAGGGATAGTGTCAGATAGACGTTTTCTACTTACCCAGAGGGAAATTAACTCATAGGTACAATTTTTATGTCTATGCGTGCAGTTTGAAGGAAGTTGCTAACTAGCGTTAGCGCAATGACTAGAAGCAATGGCTTGCGAAACTACTTCTCCTGCTACCTTTGCCACCACTGCTGAAAAAAATCCTAGGGGAAACTGCATGTATTGATGTATGAAAGATTTTATGTTTGGTTACAAAGGGAGCTTACAATGTTTTCCTCTAATTCCAGGGAGCCCATGAAGTGAAGGACTTCATCAAGTACTTGAAGAGAGAATCCTCGCACGTTCCTGTTGTCAGCGGAGTGAGAGAAGACCTGTGAACAGAAGTAAGGCGATGGCAGGGGTGTAATTATGGAAAATGTAGCTTGAGACCCCTGGAATTACGGTTGTGGATACTCACAACTTCTGCTAAGATTCTTTATTTCTGATGAAATGACACTCCAAAAACCTACATCTACCCACAATAATTTTGTTCCTTGAAACAATAGTTTTGAAAGTAACACAATTGACTCTCTAGGAACAGAGCCCCTTGTAATTGTTCAGGAGGAGAAATAACATTTCTACAGAGGAAGAGAGAACAAAGATTGAGGACTGCGAACCTCTAATGTCAAGTGACTTGGAAGGGAGATGAGGCTGATTGTCTTGGCATGAGACTGAACCGAACCTTCCCAATTTACTTTCATTAAAGGACAAAATCAAAATGAATATCAACGGCATCAACTCACCAAGGAGCAGTTTGGTGCAGGTTTGTCATGCATCAAATACCATGAAATGAATGGACGTTGTATAATGACACTGTAATAACACCTATTTGTTTCTAGGTCTTGACTTACCACCTGTATGTCAGAACTATAGTTCTTCTTCACCACTATAAGCCATACCATCCATTCCACCAATGATAACCCATCAACACCCCTAGATTGGCAGCTAATATTGAGCACTCTTTTGCATTGGCATTTCACAAAGCAGGAGCAAGGAGGTGGTCAGCTAACCTTGCTTGTGTAAAATAGTCTGAAATAGCTTCATATTAACTAGTTCCAAAAGGTACCCACTGGTCTTTTTATGTGTACTTGAACTACAGAGTTGGTGTCATTCCACACAGCACCAACAACCAACCAACCGCTCACCACCTATCTGCCTACTGACTGCATACAAAACCCAAAACATCCCCACCCATTCTCCTTTTTTCCCCCCATGCAAATATCAAATTAACAATTTTGGAAATACTGCAAAGGCAATATTCAGATTAGTGGCAAAAATGGCAAGTAGCCACCACGGTCTCCTTGAAAACAAATGTTTTCATTTTATGTTTTTGAATATTCTGTTTTTTATTTATGTTTCTATCATTATATGCCATTTTCCCCAGATTTGTTTTTAGAGCAAGTAACTTCTGAAAGGAATGTACAATGTTTGGATTTGACTATGAAGGCCAGATAGATGTGTGTTATTTATCATATTTATTATATAGTATAGGCAATACAGTAATTCACTTTCTGTGTACTGTACATAATGTGTGAACATATTTGCAATCTTAATTGTCTCTTTTTTGACAGAGCCTTTTGATTTATTGATGTACATTTTATTTGTTGCAAGAGTTTGGCACTCAGAGGACCCATTATCCTTAGTTTATGTTTGATCCGCTAAGAAATGTTTGTCTTTTGATTTTTTTCACTTAAAAGATGCTGAAACCATTTAATAAAATTACTGACTTCGATGTGTCTTTGACTTTCTTCTCGCTAATAGTCCGACTGTTCGAGTCTTATCGGGGGCTTGTCGGGTATCCTTGCATTTCAGAAAGGGTCTAGCCAATGTTGGATTACTGTATATGGATTTGCTTGGTTTTGTACAGGGCAATGAATGTACAGGGTGTGTCTCACAATGATGCCCTGTACATACCCACCTACCATTTAATCCTTTTTACGTTTATCCCGTCTCCCTAATTGGTGGAATCCACTGTACATCATTTTTTCCTCGAAGTTTATTGGTTAAGATACTGGGAGTAATCAGCCCCCCGATGTCGAGAGTTTTACTCTCCGGCAGCCCAGAAGGTTCCAGACGGTTGTCCCACACGCTGTCAAAAATGATGGGCCAACAGGTTCTCGTGCTGAGTAAGTAAATAGAAAACCCATAAGCAACGAGAAAGGTTACATCTTAACGTAGATTTCTTTGGAAATGTTACTCATTTTGATGTTTCTGTCGTTTGTAATATCCCGACAAAGGGGCCAATACAGGCTACATAGTTATCGTCTGTTTCTAGCCAGCAACAAAGCATGTGCTTCTGCTTCCTTGTCGACAGCTGACACTAGTGTTAACTAGCTACCGTTAGCGAACTGGCTCTTTGTATGACTATTGGCTGTAACGTAAGATAATATTACAACAAACCTCTGGCTGGCTATAGTGCAATTTACACAACCGTTAACTAGTTAGATAACCAAGTACTCAACTCAAATGTCCATTCTCAAGAATACATTTTGCAGTAACGTTACATATTACAATAGCTAACTAGTTACAACATACAGGAACCGTAGCTAGTTAGCGTTTGACCAAATGAGGGTAAAAAATATGGGAGGGGAGCCCATCTGTTCGGCAACATATTAGTGAAGCGCAAAGAAAGAGACTCAAATCAATGGCATTTTAACCTAGTCGTTGAAGCTTCCAGGCATGTCCGTAGCTAACATGTCAGATGAATGAAGCTGGCTTGGTTGATGTAGTTTATGTATGTATGTAACTTAGTAACGTTAACTGTACAGTATAAAAGATCAGCCTTCCAAAATATGACACATCCCTAATCCACACATGATACGTCTAGCTAGCTACTGTATGGCGTACTGTAGGCAGGTAGCTCGTTATCTACAGATGTGGGATCTTAATTTGTACATAGAAATCAAAAGGTGCAGAACAGACGTAGACTGGTTGGATCCCACAGTTAACTAGACTATTTGCGGAAATTATGTTTTGGTCTGCTGTGGTTTTGCAGTACAAAAAAAACATACAGACTTTTAACTTGGTTTCCATGTTCCACTACAGGCCAGAATATGAAGAGGGAGTCTGGACGGAAGGTTCAGACAGGAAATATCAGTGCAGCCAAGGTGAGTTATCATTCTTTGGTGTCTTCCACTTAGGGCTGTAATGGTGACTGTATTACCGCCACACTGGCGGTCACGAGTCATGACCGCAGTCAAATTCCACATGACCGTTTAGTCAGGCTTCTCCAAGCTCTGATGCTGCTGAAGGTCATTAGTTGCCTACCGAATTTGCTAACTGCCTGGTACTCCCTCTAATCACTCTGACATTAATGCAAATGTTTTAGAAAATCAAATCACACTTCATGAGAGCTCATGTTGCGTAACATTTCAAATAGGCTATGCAATTATGTGAGAAAATAGTTATGACGGCCTCTATTAGAAAGGATCCAATCAGCTTTCTATACACTAGGTCTACTATATTTATTTATCAACTTTCCTAATAATAAGTACATTGCTTTGCTTTACAACAGGTGTATAGCCTACCTGGCTGTCATGAAAATGAACCACTGGAAAAGCATCCTCCATTCACTATTTAAGTGCATAGCTTACTTTTTATTTATTTTTATTTTACATGCCCCTGTTCTGAGACAGATGCATGATAATGGTCCATTATATCAAAACTAATTTCACATTTTTTTTTTGTATATGTAAAAAACACATTAAATTAAGAATAGTCTGATGGGTGACAATATTAGCCTATCACTTGTTAATGATGTACTGTACCTTGTGAAAACATATAGGCCATACTGCACACGCTGGGCATCATTCACAAGTGATTATTACGATCACTTGTGAATGATGCCCAGCGTGTGCAGTATGGCCTATATGTTTTCATAAGGTACAGTATGTATCACAACTTAAGTGTCCAAATAACTTCTTAAAATGATGCACATTAATCCGGGGTAGACCCTAACTGGCATAAATACATGGGCGGCGCGAGTTTGGGGAAGATGATGTTCACCATAAAAATGCACCTTTTATAATAAAGCGTTACATGCATAATTGCATTTCCGGTCACTTTTTCCCACTAATTGATTGCATTTTGGAACATTCGCACTTATAGCCTACTGCCGTGTGCGTATTGCTGCACCTATAATGTGATGAAATAGCCTAATAGTTACAATGTTAAGCTAAATGTTCTGATCTGTTGCACCAGCCTCATTGCTTTTCAAATATTTTTTGATGGGAGTGGTTGTATTAGCTTGGGATCTATCGCAACCCCCAACTGTCGCAGCGTGTGTTTGGAATATTTACAGTACCAGTCAAAAGTTTAGACACAACTACTCATTCCAGGGTTTTTCTTAATTTGTACTATTTTTCTATATTGTAGAATAATAGTGAAGAAATCAAAACAAGGAAATAACACACATGAAATCATGTAGTAATCAAAAAAGTGTTAAGCAACACAATTTTATATTTGAGTTTCTTCCAAGTAACCACCCTTTGCCTTGACAGCTTTGCACACACTTGGCATTCTCTCAACCAGCATTTTTTATTTAAACTGTATTTAACTAGGCAAGTCAGTTAAGAACAAATTCTTATTTACAATGATGGCCTACCAAAAGGCCTCCTGCGGGGACGGGGGCCTGGGATTAGAAATAAATACAGAGACAGGCTTGGCGACGATAGGGGTAGCAACCTTAAAGAAGGGTCTAAACCATCTGACCCAGAAGGTTTTTTGGTGTCAAGTTTAAGGAGCTCCTTTAGTACCTCGGACTCAGTGACTGCCTGCATGGAGAAACTTTGTAGCGGGGCAGGGGGAAAAGAGGGAGGAGCATCTGGGATAGTCGCATTAGAAGGGGTGGGAGATGAGGAAATGTTGGATGGGCAAGGAGGCATGACTGAGTCAAATAGGAATCCTGACTTAATGAAGTGGTGATTTTTAAAGAGCTCAGTCTATGCTTCTTGTCAGTAACCAACACATCATCAACATTAAGGGACATGGGCAGCTGTGAGGAGGAGGGTTTATTCTCCAGGTCTTTAACCGTTTTCCAGAACTTTTTGGGGTTGGACCCACCGAGAGAGAACTCCTCCTTAAAGTAACTTAACTTTGGCCTTCCGGATAGCCTGCGTGCACTTATTTCTCATTTTCCTGAACGATAGCCAGTCAGCTTCAGTATGCGTGTGCTGAGCCTTTCGCCAAATGCAATTCTTGAGGTGGAGTAACGGTCTTTCACGGTCGAACCAGGGGCTGAACCTGTTTTTCATTCTAATTTTCTTTATGGGTGCTTGTTTGTTAACAATACCACTGAAAATGTCAAAAAAGAAGATCCAAGCGTCTTCGACAGAGGGGATCAAGCTGAATCTATATCATTTTACAGAGGCCAGTTCATGAAGGAAGGCTTGCTCATTGAAGTTTTTTGGCAAGTGTCTATGACAAATCAGGACAGGTCGTTTCACTGAGCAGCTATTATGAACACAGGCTTTTAACCTGTTACTCCTACCCCCTACTTTTTCGAACATTCTGTTAAAAATCGAGCAAATTTCAGCGCCCTGCTGCTCATGCCAGGAATATAGTATATGCATATGATTAGTATGTGTGGATAGAAAACACTCAGACGTTTATAAAACTGGTTAAATCACGGCTGTGACTATAACAGAGCGTGCGTTTCATCGAAAAGTGCAGGAACATCTGATCACTGAAAATGAAAAAATATGTCCATGCGCGACTTGAACCCATTGATAAAGGTGAACCACATTTAATGGGGCTGAGGTTGCAATACCTACAGCTTCCACACGATGTCAACAGTCTTGTCATTTGCCTACTATTTGTTTCTTGGTCAAACAGACGCAAGGCAGCGCAGTTCTTCCGGTCTCCGACCGGATATTTTGGTTGAGATTTACCCGGACATTATTTCCAGACGGACAGCTAAAGAATATACATCGCCTCGTGATCAATTTGGTCGCTTATTAACGTGTACTAATACCTAAAGTTGCATTACAAAAGTATTTCGAAGTGTTTTGTGAAAGTTTATCGTCGACTTTTTAATTAAAAAAAATGACGTTACGTTATAAGACGCTATTTTTTTCCGTTTATCACACAGTCTTCATAGATCGATATCTAGGCTATATATGGACCGATTTAATCGGAAAAAAGACCCAATAGTGATTATGGGACATCTAGGAGTGCCAACAAAGAAGATGGTCAAAGGTAATGAATGTTTTATATTTTATTTGTGCGGTTTGTGTAGCGACGACTATGCTAATTATTTTGTTTACGTCCCCCTGCGGGTCTTTTGGGGTGTTATCATGCTATCAGATAATAGCTTCTCATGCTTTCGCCGAAAAGCATTTTAAAAATCTGACTTGTTGCCTGGATTCACAACGAGTGTAGCTTTAATTCAATACCCTGCATGCGTATTTTAATGAACGTCTTGAGTTTTAACTAGTACTATTAGCATTTAGCGTAGCGCATTTGCATTTCCAGATGTCTAGATGGGATGCCTGCGTGTCAGGTAGGAGCAAGAGGTTAAACAGTGATCACTAAGGTCATTACAGAAAACACCAGACTGATACATATCACGATTATTCGTGAGGATAACATCGAGGAGAGTAGCCTTTTCTGGGTGTTTGGAGTCATACCTTGTGGGATTGGTGATAATCTGAGAAATATGTAGGGAGTCCCATTGCTTTAGGTCAAGTGGTTTAAGCATGTCCCAGTTTAGGTCACCTAACAGGACAAATTCAGACTTAGTGTAAGGGGCCAGAAGAGTGCTGAGGCCAGGTAGGGTACAGGCTAGAGGTCGACAGATTATAATTTTTCAACGCCGATACCATTGCCGATTTATTGGAGGACAAAAAAGCCGATACCGATTAATCGGCTGATTTATTAGTAGAAGAAAATGTTTTACATATATATATCATACATACACACACGTTTGTAATAATGACAATTGCAACAATACTGAATGAACAATGAACACTTATTTTAACTTAATATAATACATAAATACACACACACACACACACACAGCTCTGAAGTGACAATGATACTGAAGAGTCTGCTTAGGAGACATACTCTCAACTGTTTGAATAAAAATAGAGTTTAAGTTACCTGTGATGAATGTTGAAAACAAAAACTTTCATTTCTATATGCAGGAAATCCTATTTTAATAATGGGCATGGTAAGAATTGACAACCAAAGTGCAAGTCATAATTCCCATGACACCTAGCAAAATCTGAAAAGCGGTTCCTTCATTTATTCCATAGGATATTTTTAGATTCACTTAAAATAAAGTCTGTGTTTCGTGTAGGCTTACACCACCGTGCCAATTTTATAACTGTGTAGATATACATAGGACAAGGTAACTCTGATCAATATTGGCTAAATATAAGCGAAGATCATTTTTTTTGTAGAGTGGATTTATGAAAATATGTTGACAAACGTTACCTTATCCTAGTGATATTTACACGGGTATCAAAACGCCGAGGCAGTTCAAGCCTGCACGAAACACAGACCTTATTTGAAGTAGATCGAGACATTCTCTATGGAAGACATGAACGGTAAAATAATGAAGGAACCCCTTTCAAGTTCAGCCGCAAGTTATTACAGGAATTATAACGCGTCGACTATTTCTCTCTAAACCATATACCTTTGACTAATCCGGAAACTATCACCTCGAAAACAAAATGTTTATTCCTTTCCGTATTTGATGTAACGGGTGGCATCCATGAGTCTAAATATTCCTGTTACATTGCACAACCTTCAATGTTGTCATAATTACGTAAAATTCTGGAAAATTAGTTCGCAAAGAGCCAGGTGGCCCAAACTGTTGCATATACCCTGACTCTGCATGCAATGAACGCAAGAGAAATGACACAATTTCACCTGGTTAATATTGCCTGCTAACCTGGATTTCTTTTAGCTAAATATGCAGGTTTAAAAATATATACTTGTGTATTGATTTTAAGAAAGGCATTGATGTTTATAGTTAAGTACACATTGGAGCAATGACAGTCATTGATTGATTGTTTTTTATAAGATAAGTTTAATGCTAGCTAGCAACTTACCTTAGCTTACTGCATTCGCTAACAGGCAGGCTCTTCGTGGAGTGCAATGTAATCAGGTGTTAGAGCATTGGACTAGTTAACTGTAAGGTTGCAAGATTGGATGAGCTGACAAGGTAAAAAATCTGTCGTCCTGCCTCCTAGGCCGTCATTGAAAATAAGAATGTGTTCTTAACGGACTTGCCTAGTTAAATAAAAATTAAATAAAGGTGTAAAAAAAAAAATAAAAAAAAAAGGCGCCCAAAAATACAGATTTCCGATTGTTATGAAAACTTGAAATCGGCCTCGACCTCTAGTACAGGCTGGTGCTGATGGAGGATGATAGCACTCAACAACAGTCAACAAAGAGCTATTTGAAAGTTTAATGCTTAATATCAGCAAATCATATTGTTTGGGGACAGACTTGGTGGAGACAACCGAGCACTGAAGGGGATCCTTGGTGAAGATTGCCACTCCCCCACCTTTGGAAGCTTCATGAGGTAGTCACCTGGAATGCATTTCAATTAACAGATGTGCCTTGTTAAAAGTTCATTTGTGAAATGTCTTTCTTTCTTAATGCGTTTGAGCCAGTCAGTTGTGTTGTGACAAGGTAGGGGTGGTATGCAGAAGATAGTCCCATTTGGTAAAATACCAATTTCATATTATGGCTAGAACAGCTCAAATAAACAAAGATAAATGACAGTCCATCATTACTTTAAGACATGAAGGTCAGTCAATCTGGAAAATGTCTAACTTTGAACGTTTCTTCAAGTGTAGTCACAAAAACCATCCAGCACTATGATGAAACTGGCTGTCGTGAGGACCACCACAGGAAAGGAAGACCCAGAGTTACCTCTGCTGCAGAGGATAAGTTCATTAGAGTTATCAGCCCCTGAAATGGTCAATTAACTGCAACTCAGATTGCAGCCTAAATGAATGCTTCAGAGTTCAAAGAACAGACACATAGCGTCCCACCTGGCCAACATCCGGTGAAATTGCAGAGCCAGAAATTCAAATGATAGAAATATTTAATATTCATGAAAATACAAGTGTCATCCATCAAAATAAAGCTTAACTTCTTGTTAATCCAGCCGCTGTGTCAAATTTCAAAAAGGCTTTACGGCGAAAGCACACCATGCGATTATCTGAGGACAGCGCCCTGCATACAAAAGCATGAAAAACATATTTCAACCAGGCAGCTGTGCCATGAAATTCAGGAATAGCGATATAATAAATGCCTTACTTTTGAAGATCTTCTTCTGTTGGAACTCCACAAGGTCCCAGCTACATCACAAATGTTCCTTTTTGTGCAATAATGTCAATCAATCAATCAATCAAATTTGATTTATATAGCCCTTCGTACATCAGCTGATATCTCAAAGTGCTGTACAGAAACCCAGCCTAAAACCCCAAACAGCAAGCAATGCAGGTGTAGAAGCACGGTGGCTAGGAAAAACTCCCTAGAAAGGTCCTCCTTTATATCCCCAAAAACTCAGTTTAGCTGGCGCGCTTCAGTCAATAATCCACCAGTTCCCTCCTTCAAAATGCATACAAAATGAATCCCAAAAGTTACCAATAAACTTCTCCAAACAAGTAAAACAACGTTTATAATCAAACCTCAGGTACCCTAATATGTAAATAAACGATAAAATGTAAGACGGAGAATCGTTATTGTCTTTACCGGAGATAAACAACAAAGAACGCACTCTCATCCACGTTCATGGAAACCCTACAGCCAAAATGGGAGCCACTTAGAAAAACAAAAAATTCTCGCTAATTTTTCCCAAAACTAGCCTGAAACTCTTTCTAAGGACTGTTGGCATCTAGTGGAAGCCCTAGGAACTGCAGGCTGGGAGGATTTCGCCTCATAATAAGCATAACAGGCATTGGAAACAGTGGTAGGCTGAATTGTTTTTTGTTGTTGATGGTTTGTCCTCAGGGTTTCGCCTGCCATATCAGTTCTGTTATACTCACAGACATTATTTTAACAGTTTTTGAAACTTTAGAGTGTTTTCTATCCAAATCTACCAATTATATGCACAGGTTCTGGGTCTGAGTAACAGGCTGTTTACTTTTGGCACGCTTTTCATCTGGACGTCAAAATACTGCCCCCTAGCCCAAAGAGATTAACCAGCATGGCTACCACAGCATTCTGCAGTGATACTTCATCCCATCTGGTTTTCGCTTCGTGGGACTATCATTTGTTTTTCAACAGGACAATGACCCAACACACCTCCAGGCTGTGTAAGGGCTATTTGATCAAGAAGGAGAGTGATGGACTGCTGCATCAGATGACCTGGCCTCCACAATCCCTCAACCCAATTGAGATGGTTTGGGATGAGTTGGACCGCAGAGTGAAGGAAAAGCAGCCAACAAGTGCTCAGCATATGTGGGAACTCCTTCAAGACTGTTGGAAAAGCATTGAAGGCAAGAAGCTGGTTGAGAGTGCCACCAGTGTGCAAAGCTGCAATCATGGAAAAGGGTGGCTACTTTGAAGAATCTGAAATATAAAATATATTTTGATGTAACACTCTTTTTGGTTACTACATGATTCCATATGTGTTGTTTCTTAGATTTGATGTCTTCACTATTATTCTACAATGTAGAAAATAGTACAAATAAAGAGAACCCCTTGAATGAGTAGGTGTGTCCCAACTTTTGACTATTTATTTCCTGAGCTTTCTTATATCTCCTATAGGATAAATACTTCAATACCTTGTTTCTTCTTTATTTTTTGACTGTCTTTTTTTTGCCATTTATGAATGTTATTCAATGTGTTTCTCTGGCCTATAGTAGTAAAGGCCAAATTCTATATTTTATAAAATCATTTTTTGATACCTAAATGGATCTTAAAGTTCAAAATCAAATAACTAAATGTTCCATAGTATGACTATCTTAAAACAAATGTCATCTTAGAATCCCCCCAATGGCTTAAACTTTTTAAGAATTAACTTGGTTTCTAGCTATGTTATTTCAACATAATTGTATGTTTAATCTATGTCTATGGGGCCCAGTACTAGGGCAGAGACAATGCCAATATCGCGATACTCTTTAGTATCGTAACATATTGTGATACTGTTATTGTCATAGCTACTACTGTAGCTCTATGAGGAATGTAGGATCGCCATCATGCATTGCCTGTTGGCGCTGTATAGAACTTTTTTTTCGTGTGTTATAGACGATCGCAGACGTCATCAGAACATGCCTGGGACCAAGGGCCATGATGAAGGTGAGCTATAGGTCTTCTATTATGTCACTTTTGTCTGGAATTTACTTTTATGGTAGCACTTGAATCCGGAACCATAAGATACTTTGTCTTGGTAGATGCTGTTGGACCCCATGGGTGGGATCGTGATGACCAACGATGGTAACGCTATCCTGAGAGAGGTGAGAAGGGCACACTTGCTATGATTCCCATACATCTACTTCCATGCAGAAAATATCAATGTTCAGTGCCCCGGTGCAAAGACTATGTCACTCCTTCCATCTCTGCTTCCACATACTCAGATCCAGGTCCAGCACCCGGCTGCCAAGTCCATGATTGAGATAAGTCGCACTCAGGACGAGGAGGTGGGAGACGGCACCACCTCTGTCATCATCCTGGGTGAGTCACCACATGCCCAATACTGTGAATACACTGCACCATCAGGTATATTCTCATTGTAGTAGTCCAATCCAGCCTATTCCTTATGTTTTACTCTTATTACTGCTGTGTCTCAACATGTGAAACATCATACATTTTATGCATCTCTAGCGGGTGAGATGCTGTCCGTGTCAGAGCAGTTCCTGGAGCAGCAAATGCACCCAACAGTTGTCATCAGCGCCTACAGACAAGCTCTGGATGATATGCTCAACCTTCTCAAAGAAATCAGGTACTCTTCCAGCCTCTACCACCCAACCACACACACAACCTTTTAATCGTTATATAGCTACTGCCTTTAAAAAGCAACAAATCTCTTTGAAAACGGCTTACGTGGTATCGATATGAGTCAAACGGTTATTCTAGTGTCAAAATTGACTACGAAGTGTAAATAGGATAACTTTAGTCAAAGTTTGTGTCGTTTAAAATAGAGTTTGGAACAGCCGTGTGTGCGTGGTGCGTCACAACAGGTAAATGAAGGTTGGGTTTGGATTTGATGATGTCCATTTGCCCACTAACATGGGGTGAACAACTGCGGTGATTGCTCTGTATCCAGTAGCATAGACAGTGAGACAGACCTGCCCATTTACACAAGACAACACAACACGTTGCACATTTTTTTAATTTGAGAAATACTGCACCAAACACCTTAGCTAGATGTAAAATTGCGAAACTATAACCTCTTCAGCAAAAACTCAATAAATCTGTAATAAATTGTGTTGTTGTAAATTCATCCTGGGGATTTTGAGGAAGTGAAATGGGCTTCTTCGTCTAAAGTGTATCATGGGGGACAAACATCATTAACCAAATGTCTCCCAGACTGAAATCTTGTTTATCTAATGAGCAACAGAAAAACAATCAGCGTGTTCAGTGGCTCTTTAAGAGCTGAATTCTAACTTGACATCTGTGCATAATTTCACTTGTTATGAAAATCTGGGATTGGCATTGGTACTTGATTTACAGAAGTCTAGAATATTGGTCCAAGTACTTTTTCTGGTAACTGCATGTTTTCGACGACAACTGCTTTCATACTCATCAGTTGTTTAACAACACACTCTCCTCCATCCCCTCCTCCCCCCAGCACCCCAGTGGACGTTAGCGACAGGAAGATGATGCTGAAGATCATCCACTCTGCCATCAACACCAAGGCCCTGAGCCGCTGGTCTGACATGGCCTGCAGCATCTCACTGGACGCCGTCAAAACTGTGGAGATGGAGGAGAACGGACGCAAGGAGATCGACATCAAGAAGTACGCCAAAGTAGAAAAGGTAAAGGTCAAAGTGTCTGTTAACTTCTTACGGGCAGGTGGGACGGTAGTGTCCCACCTGGCCAACGTCCGGTGAAATTGCAGAACGCGAAATTCAAACTACAGAATTATAAATATTTAACTTTCATAAAATCACAAGTGTAATACATCAAAATAAAGCTTAACTTCTTGTTAATGTCATACAGTCCCAAGTTCTGCATCAGATCAGCATCAGCTTCAACATCTGCTTTATTATCTGTGTTTGTTCAGGTTCCCGGTGGGATCATCGAGGACTCATGCGTGCTGAGAGGTGTGATGGTTAACAAGGACGTGACTCACCCGCGCATGCGCAGAATGATCAAGGATCCCCGCATTATCCTGTTGGACTGCTCCCTGGAGTACAAGAAGGGAGAAAGCCAGGTATGGAAAAGGAATGGAAGTCTATATGGAGACAGTTTAATGCCAAAGATATGGGGTTAAATACTTGTCAAAAAAACTAACAAATGTTTACTGTTTGTTTTTTTTCGCTTTTTTCCCGTGCAGACCCCTAGACTTTTTCCACATTTTGTTACGTTACAGCCTTATTCTAAAACTGATTACATTTCCCCCCCCTCATCGATCTACACAATACCCCATAATGACAAAGCAAAAACAGTTTTGTAGAAATGTTATCAACAGCCTGATTAACACTGTGAAGGAGAAGTTGCACTGCATAAGGCAAATGGTGGTCAAACCAGCTTCTGACTGGTTTTCTGAGCCACACTTTTTTTTAGGTGTATGTGACAAATAGATGCGTTTCTGTATTCCCAGTCTTGTGAAATCCATAGATCGGAACCTAATTTATTTCAATTGTCTGATTTACTTAAGTGAACTGTAACTTTGAAATTGTTGCATGTTGCGTTTTGTTCTGTGTGTGTGTATAAAACATTTTTTAAACCATGTGTATTGTTCTACAGACTGATATTGAGATCACTCGTGAGGAGGACTTTGCCCGCATCCTGCAGATGGAGGAGGAGTACATCCAGCAGATCTGTGAAGACATCATCCGCCTCAAGCCTGACCTCATCTTCACAGAGAAGGGCATCTCAGGTACTACACACACTGCTTCAAAATGCAATGCTCTTGGTAAGGCACTTGTCTGATGCAACTAACATTTTTACCGTGACTATATTTTGCCTCTCTCTTCAGACTTGGCTCAGCACTACCTGATGAAGGCTAACATCACGGCTATTCGCCGTGTCAGAAAGACAGACAACAACAGGATCGCCAGGTAAGTCCAATACACTATGAAAGCAAAAATATTATTTGACTCTTCATCGTTATTGGAGACGCTTATCTCTGTTTTGCTTGTCTTCACTGCGTTTTGTTACTATGTACAGTACATAGCTAGCAAATGGCCGGTCACTTTAATTGCGTATTAGGGTGTATGCTCTTTACGACCACTGCTCTATCTAAACCAACCATCGTCTTTCCCTGTTACCCCTCAGAGCGTGTGGCGCACGTATTGCCAGCCGTACGGATGAGCTGCGCGAGGAGGACGTGGGCCTGGGGGCGGGCCTGTTTGAGATCAAGAAGATTGGAGACGAGTACTTCACTTTCGTCACAGAGTGCAAAGACCCCAAAGCCTGCACCATCCTGCTGAGAGGAGCCAGCAAGGAAATCCTGGCGGTGAGAAACTGAGAAAATAAAACATTTAAAATAATATGTGCTTTTTATTGTACAACAATCACTAAAAGAGATGGATAATGGGGTCAAATAATGTTCATGAGATGAGTCTCTACTCCCCTCCTAGAACATGTATTTTTTTATTGTACGTTATCAGAGTAAAGATGACTGACTGAGGTTTTACTTTGGTTCTGAAATCTCTCTCTCTCTCCACCATTTTCCCTGCTCTCCCAGGAGGTGGAGCGTAATCTGCAGGATGCCATGCAGGTGACCCGCAACGTTCTGCTGGAGCCCAGCCTGCTGCCTGGCGGCGGCGCCACCGAGATGGCAGTGTCCCAGCGGCTGATGGAGCGATCCAAGGCCATCACTGGCGTAGAGCAATGGCCCTATCGCGCCCTTGCCCAGGCCCTGGAAGTCATCCCCCGCACCCTCATCCAGAACTGTGGCGCCTCCACCATCCGTGTGCTCACCGCCCTCAGGGTAAGAGAGCGACGGAGAGAGAGTCAAAGGTAGAACCTCATACCATCTTGGAGTAAGACCCGATGGGAGAGTGGGTGTGTGTTTTGTGAGAGAACGCTCAAGAAGGAGAGAGCGTTGGTAAAAGGGAGATGGAGGATTTACTGTACATTTTAGTGGCCTTTTCACTGAGCTCCATACCTCTACAGGCCAAGCACACCCAGGAGGACAGTGTATCGTGGGGGGTGAATGGAGAGACTGGCACCCTGGCTGACATGACCGTCCTGGGCATCTGGGAACCGCTGGCCGTCAAGGCTCAGACCTACAAGACCGCAGTAGAGGTGAGACTTGCGACCGCCTGCTTAATATAATGTTAAAAGACGCTACATAAGTGTTCATTAGGTACATGTTTGGATGTGCAGCATTCCTCCATTTAACTCTTTCTCCAGACGGCCATCTTGTTGCTGCGCATCGACGACATTGTCTCCGGACACAAGAAGAAGGGAGACGAGCAGACAGGAGGAGGACAGGGTGCTGAGTAGAGGAGAAGAAGACAAGGATCAGGAAGAGGGTAATGGAGGAATAGGCAATCTGAGCTGTGACAACACTGTTCTATAAACCACTAACTTAGATATGACATTTGGTATGGACACTAAGCAGACTGGGATAGTGTTGTTGCATGCATTACATATGAATGCACTAGATTGGGTATTAAGGCACCCTAGTTGGCTTTGGTCAGTGTGTGTTTGCGCAGTATTTATGGCAGTAAGTAAGATGACTGAATATGTTCTCCTGGGACCAAGGTTTACCTCAGCTAGTCACTGTAGGTATTTCTCTGTATGTTAAAACTCCTTTGTGTGACTTTAGTTGAAGAACAGTTGCCAATGGATGGTGACCAAATCAAGTTACCTATAAGTCATTTGAATGAACTACTAAAAAAAATAGACATTGTAAATGATTTAGAGCCTGCAATGTCCACTTCTTTTAAATTATATATTATATGGATTGGATCATAACACATTACTGCATTTCAATGAATGAGAATGCTTTCTCTCTCCAAAATAATTGTTGGGGTTATTAAATTGGATTGGTGACTATGGTTCTGAATCCTGTTACTCCACCATAACTTTTTTCCTCCATTACCCCTTTGCCTGGTGCTGTTGCCTGTGATTGTATCAACCTCAATAAAATTGGAAACATGACCATAGTCCTATATTTGTTTTATTCACTTTGATGACGCCCATGATGTGTGTAGATGTGATTGATTCTCTCATCTCAGATTCTCTCACAATTTGTGTTAATGATGTAGCCTATGATGAAATATCTTGTTTCATTAATTGCTAAGGTTTGCTGACATTTGCTGCATCCTGAAATCGATACTGGCGAGTCAGCTGAAGACCAATCAGCTGATCAAATAAGGAACTATGCACGTGATTCCTCCCCCGAAAAAGAAAGATGGCGGCGGATATTATGTACACAATACACTTGTATGTCTTATTTGTGCTTTTAACGCTTCGATGTTCTTCTAGTTTTATCGGCAATGGTGAGAACTACCGACGGAATGTGAGTTTGATAGTAAATTGTTTATACTTGTAAAGTATATGTTGTAAAGTAATACAGTTCTATAAAGGTAGCTAACTAATTTCTCAGGGATAGCGTCAGCTGTAGCTAACTAACTTCTGTTTGGATCCAGTTTTCTGTATTTTGACCCGATATACTGCTAGATAGATAGCATGTTAACATATTTGAGCTAGTTGGTGATTTCGAGCATTTTGGATATACACTTTATTTTTGTATTTTGTAGCGCGAGCCATATTGGAATGATGATCAAAAATCAATTAAACTAGCTATCATAATTTATCCATTGTTTCACCCCAGCCACCATGCATAACGTAGCGACAGATTACACAACCCCTTGTGGGTGTGATTTTTAAACCAGGGAAATAGTTAAGTCAAAGTATGTGGGTGTTTTGTTGGTGTGATTGATAGCGGTGGGCAATTAAAACACAATCTGTTATGGTAGTCTAGGTCCAAATGGCTTCTTAACAGCTTCTACCCCCAGCCAAAAAATCTGCTGAACGCTCATCAAATGACTACCTGGACTATTTTTTTAGTTTTTTTTACCATGCTGCTTCTCGCTGTTTATTATTCGTCACTTTACCCCTACCTACACGTACAGTACATATTACCTCGACTAACCTGTACCCCCTGTTTATAACCTCGTTTCATTATTTTATCGTTATTCTTTTTTTAAATTGTATTTTATTTAGTAAATAAAAACAGCATTTTTGGTTAAGTGCTTATAAGTAAGAATTTCATTGTAAGGTTTACACCTTTTGTATTTGGCGCATGTGACGAATAACATTTGATTTAAAGAGCCATAACGGTACCCAAGAGCCCTCTACTGAAGATGCTGAGGTCAAATAGTGCTGAAACATATCTAAACCCTACTCTGTGCTGGCAATTTTTTATTTATTTTATTTTACCTTTATTTAACTAGGCAAGTCAGTTAAGAACAAATTCTTATTTTCAATGACTGCCTAGGAACAATGGGTTTAACTGCCTGTTCAGGGGCAGAACGACAGATTTGTACCTTGTCAGCTCGGGGGTTTGAACTTGCAACCTTCTGGTTACTAGTCCAATGCTCTAACCACGAGGCTACCCTGCCGCAATCCCTCCATATCAAATATGAATAAAATATTATTGATTCCACAAATGTATGGATTAAGTGTTGATTATGAACTGTCTCATTAGACTTCCTTGCATAGGTCAGTACTCAGTAGGACTCTGACCATGTCAGGACCAGTCACCAGACAATATTTTTGAGGGTTGTTGGCCTGAGGAGGATGCTGTGCAAATCTGTTAATGATGTATGAATCACCTCTGCTTACAATTTCAGTTTGCTTGTAAGAATCTCATTCTGTGTCACTATGGGAAAATTATAAAATTGACCGTCTCTGTGTGACTTACCTCTATCCAGTTATCCCTGGAGCTTAACCCTGGTCTAAACTCCTCGCTGACGCCGCTACCCCCTGGTGTTGGCTTGCTCCATGTGCGGGCGCTGGGCAAGAACGACACACTGCACTACCTCCTCTGCAGCCAGGGGGCGCCAGCATTACTACTGGTGCACACAAACTCCACTTCATCCAAGGTGGAGGTAGACTGGCCTGCCTTCTTGGTACAAAATACCACAGGCAGCCTGAAATTGACTCCGGAGAGCAGTGTTCTGTACAGCAACGCACTCGTCTTTACCAGGGTGAGTCATAAATTGATTGTCATCCTGTTCATAAGTGTCTGTTGAGGTGATATTCTAAGTGGCTGATACAGGTATCTCATCCAAATGCATAAACCATAAAGATGAGCGAGATGCTAGGTTTTGATCCATAATCCAAGTTATTGAATATTCCAGGTACAAAATTCATGTTCTAGACATTTCTTGTAGATCTTACATGTTTGGATGGTTGTTATCAATATGGTAATAGCTCTAACAAACACCTGGCTATTAACAAGGGGTTGATTTCAGACTGGGCAAAGCCATAGGTAACTCACTAAACCAACTCATCATTTGTCTCTCGTCAGCTGTGGGAGTACGACGATGTCAACGACACAGCCGTCCCCGAGCACCTACCCCCCTCCAGCTTCTTCCAGCCCTACGAGCTGCAGAACTTCACCTGGGATGACCTGAACAAGACACTTGACCCCATGGCCCACACCGCCCTGCTCTGTGGAAGAGGCGCCAGCGAGAGCTTCAGCAACGGTTCGCTCTGTCTGAAGGTAGGTGGAACTGCATCATCTAAAGCCTGTGTGATGAAATTAGACATTGCCTATCTTCACTAGATTCAGACCTATGCCTGGATCCACTCAACAGATAAAGTGGGACATGGACTCATCTCTACATTAGACCACTTTTAAAGGTCTGAAAATGTCCGGCAAACTTTGATTTTATCACTTAAACTTGGTTACTGAAGTGAGTATTAATGATCAGTGCGATATGATTTATTTTATTACATGTTAGCTAGTCTGTATTCAACTACTATCTTCCTATCCTAGTTCTCAGCCTTTGATGTTAAGGGCCGGGACCAAGGCTGGCCCAGCCTCCTCCACAACGCAAACTCCTCCCAGCTGAGGGTGGTGCTGGACGGTGTGGTCCCGAGGTCCAATCGCTCCCGCTTCTCTCTAGAGCTACAGGTTGTGGGCGGCACCCAGGCCATGAGCAGAGTGGACGTGCTCCAGTCAATAGATGATGAATACACACCCTCCATATTCAAGGTGATGTCTCTGTGTGTTATAGGCATGTAGTTGTACCAAAGATTTGTATAACTTAACTAAAATAGACCACAGCCTGTCGTTTCCAACTGGGAACAAATGTGGGTAAAACAAGCAAGTACGAGCTAGCGAGATCGTATTGGCCCGTTCAAGTATACATCTGCATATTTCCGTTAGGGAACACCTACTCTGTGAAGTGCGCATGTGCAATAACTCAATTTACCTTTGTACTCCTTCTAAACAAGGTCATTTTTAAAGACTTTAGCAAAGGGTGAAGTCTACAAAACTTAGTCCATTCTGTTCATAACAGATTATAGTTTTGGGAACAGAAAACTGTATTGAGAGCAAATGTTTCATCGTTGAGAAAATGTGCATTATGTCAGCCAAATTTCATCCTCTCCCCCTGCCGTCCACTGGGCATCCTCTCACTGCCATATTTGGTAGTGAGTGGAAACGCCAAGCGGATGCTTCATATTTATACATCCGGTGAAATATCGGTCTCATTGTTCCATCTGTGGTTATACTAGAGTAAATGTTACTGAATAACAGTATTTAGATGTTTATATTTCAACACATTTTTTTGTGGTTGATAATTTATGGTTGATTTACTGTTCTTTACCTTCGTCTCTCTGTAGACTGTCACTGAAGCTTTCAGATGCTACAGTGTCCTCGTCTTTCCTCTCTTTTAGGTATCTCAGTGGGTGTCCTCTCCAGTCAACTCCACCTCTCCTGTTCTTGGCTACGCCCAATGGAAGCCCGTGGCCTACCGCAGGCCATCGCCTGTCTTTGAGGACGCCACTCCCTGCCGCCATTCAACCCCTGTCCCCGTAGCCCAGCTTCCCCCCTCCGGCCTAGTGTGGGCGTATTTTGGAGGGGAGCGCCAGACCACCGGGCTCAACATGACCTTCAGTATCACTGGAGACCCATTCTACAACACCACCAACTACCTCAGCTGGTAGGTAGCAGTTTACATCCTGTTGGTTCATCCTAGCTATAATAGGTTGCATTTTAGCAACTTTAACTGAATTATACACTAAATTGCAGTTTATAGCCCCTCCATTAACCAACTATCAAGCAGCTGAGGTTGATATCTCACACCATCACCAACTACTTGAAATGATAATGAAATTGTCAGCACTGATAATATTCTTCCTCCTCTTGCTTTTTGTACTTCAGGACTGTGTTGGTGGGGCTGGGCTCTCCTCCTGTGGACTCGTTCTCTCCCCTGGTTCTGGTCATCATGGCGGTGGGGCTGGGCACTCCCATGCTGATCATCCTGCTTGGCGGGGTATGTGTGTGTGTCCGCAAGAACAGGCCCCAACCACAGGTCTATGAGCCAATCAACTGAGGCCAAGCCAGGATATGTGTACTTTTAAGTCCTGCTTTAACCAGTTTCTTGCCAATGAGCAGACACCTCTGGGCCCATTTTATTCCCAAATGTTAGCTGGATTTAGCCTATCGGATAGGATTAAATGCATAAGAAATAGAATGGATGAATCATTTACTTGAATGGGGACAACTTCTGTTACTTATATTTCTATGCATTTAATCCTATCTGATAGGTGAAAAACTGGGCCCTGGTGTCCGGCAGGTGTCACTCATTCATACAAAATTAAAATGAGGTACATGACTGTCTAATATGGCCACCCATTGTTGGCACAACGGGCCAATAAGGCTTTGACAGAAACACATTTTTAACCACTTGCATAATTTAGGAATGGGCTGAATCATCTTGTGGAAGAGAAAGCCCATGAATGAGTTGATTTAGTTGTGCTTGGAAATGCCAAAGGCTCCCTCCCATCTCAAACCTAACATTCCATGTGAGAACATACAGTGCCTTGCGAAAGTATTCGGCCCCCTTGAACTTTGCGACCTTTTGCCACATTTCAGGCTTCAAACATAAAGATATAAAACTGTATTTTTTTGTGAAAAATCAACAACAAGTGGGACACAATCATGAAGTGGAACGACATTTATTGGATATTTCAAACTTTTTTAACAAATCAAAAACTAAAAAATTGGGCGTGCAAAATTATTCAGCCCCCTTAAGTTAATACTTTGTAGCGCCACCTTTTGCTGCGATTACAGCTGTAAGTCGCTTGGGGTATGTCTATCAGTTTTGCACATCGAGAGACTGAATTTTTTTCCCATTCCTCCTTGCAAAACAGCTCGAGCTCAGTGAGGTTGGAAGGAGAGCATTTGTGAACAGCAGTTTTCAGTTCTTTCCACAGATTCTCAATTGGATTTAGGTCTGGACTTTGACTTGGCCATTCTAACACCTGGATATGTTTATTTTTGAACCATTCCATTGTAGATTTTGCTTTATGTTTTGGATCATTGTCTTGTTGGAAGACAAATCTCCGTCCCAGTCTCAGGTCTTTTGCAGACTCCATCAGGTTTTCTTCCAGAATGGTCCTGTATTTGGCTCCATCCATCTTCCCATCAATTTTAACCATCTTCCCTGTCCCTGCTGAAGAAAAGCAGGCCCAAAACATGATGCTGACACCACCATGTTTGACAGTGGGGATGGTGTGTTCAGGGTGATGAGCTGTGTTGCTTTTACGCCAAACATAACGTTTTGCATTGTTGCCAAAAAGTTACATTTTGGTTTCATCTGACCAGAGCACCTTCTTCCACATGTTTGGTGTGTCTCCCAGGTTGCTTGTGGCAAACTTTAAGAAATGGCTTTCTTCTTGCCACTCTTCCATAAAGGCCAGATTTGTGCAATATACGACTGATTGTTGTCCTATGGACAGAGTCTCCCACCTCAGCTGTAGATCTCTGCAGTTCATCCAGAGTGATCATGGGCCTATTGGCTGCATCTCTGATCAGTCTTCTCCTTGTATGAGCTGAAAGTTTAGAGGGACGGCCAGGTCTTGGTAGATTTGCAGTGGTCTGATACTCCTTCCATTTCAATATTATCGCTTGCACAGTGCTCCTTAGGATGTTTAAAGCCTGGGAAATCTTTTTGTATCCAAATCCGGCTTTAAACTTCTTCACAACAGTATCTCGGACCTGCCTGGTGTGTTCCTTGTTCTTCATGATGGTCTGCACTTTTAACGGACCTCTGAGACTATCACAGTGCAGGTGCATTATACGGAGACTTAAATACAATCTTCCTGTGTGTAATCATCATCATTAGTCATTTAGGTCAACATTGGATCATTCAGAGATCCTCACTGAACTTCTGGAGAGAGTTTGCTGCACTGAAAGTAAAGGGGCTGAATAATTTTGCACGCCCAATTTTTCAGTTTTTGATTTGTTAAAAAAGTTTGAAATATCCAATAAATGTCGTTCCACTTGTTGTTGATTCTTCACAAAAAAAGTTTTATATCTTTATATTTGAAGTCTGAAATGTGGCAAAAGGTTGCAAAGTTCAAGGGGGCCGAATACTTTCGCAAGGCACTGTATTTATCCAGAAAATTGTGAAAAGGCTAGTTACTGTAGTTAAGGATGTTTTTTTCATTGTAAAACTCAAACGGCGTACACTGTCCCTCCAGTTCTGTGTAAAACAGTATATTATTGTTGCACGATGACATGTTACACTGAAGTGGTCCATGTTTGGCACTGCCTATCTAGATATACTGACCTGACATGGGTCCTAACTAATAATGGACTCAAGCATATATCTGATGACAGAAGAAGAGCTACAAAGGAGTAGGGGCTTTTTTTCTCTTCGTAACACTGATCTGAGGTCAGTTTGTACTGTAATGGTTTAGGAATTGGTCAAACTAAAATAATCCAAGATCTGCACCTGAAGGAGACTCATACCTGGAGCAGAAAGGAAAATAAATCTCAAGAGAAGAAGCTTAAAGAAACAAGATTTGTTGCTTTCTTTCCCAACCCCTTGGATGTTAGTTATTGGTTGGGGTAAGGGGAAGCCTAGTTAGGGTCCATGTGCTACACCCAAAGTGAACTGAAATGCAATGTTTGATTTAATGTCAATGAATTTAGAAATCGGTATGAGATTACAAAATATTTGATATTGTAATTAATGTTACTACTTTTAAGGCCGTGTTGATTATAGTTCTCCTTTGGAATTAATTTAAAACAAGCTTCAAAGTCATATTCAGGTTGTAATCACAGTACAAGAGAATAAATGTCCTTGATTATTTACCTGTATTTGTCTATTAGGCAACAATGTGTTACCTTAATTTTATGACTAAATGCTAAATTTAATGCAAAAACACCAGTACCTGAAATATTATTATGCAAGCATCTAATACACAGGTCACATTCATTTGTATTTTGAGGAAATGCTCCCTTTCAATAGTAATGTAATGGTCTGTCCATAATTATCTTTTTCTTAAAGAAATGTACTGGCAAGTTATTTCCTGCTCTCATTTATTTATCTTTTAAAACAATGGTACACAATGTCATAAGATGTTTAAAAAAGGACATGTAAATAACTGGTTTCTTGGCCACATTAAATACAAAGTTTAAGATGTGTTTAAAAAAAAAAAAGTTCCATTACTACTAGAGGGTGAAAAGACACCATTCATATTAGAATGTACATCATTGTATTACAAAAAACCATATCAATACAAATATATTTTTTTTACATATCTAATCTCATTATTCAACTACATTTAAACTAAGGTGCAGGGGATGCCAGCTCTTGGGGTGCATTTTTCCATTGCAGGCAAGCATTAAATGACAACTAAGAAAAAGTGCAGTCAGCTAACGAGTCATGTGAGGCAGTCGATGTATAGTTACATGCTTGTTAAATCCCATGACCTGGCCAATCACATGAGGATGATGTAAGATAACATTAATGTCCAATCAAATTATGTCCAGCAGTGAAAGATCCCGGGACAGAAACTACAACTGACATTGCTGCCATCAGACCATACCAAGACAGCCATCTTAGTTGAAAGTAGTGTTCCTGGATACATTCAACTACCCCGGTCACCTAAGTAGGTTAGAGCAGTGTCCTTTCAGTGTCCTCGACCATGTCTCCATCTGCCAGTATGTTAAGCTCCTCCAGGTCTAGCGGATCGATCTGAAGGGGGTTATGCAGGGTGAAGTCGTCTGCATCAAATCCCAGCATGGGCAGAACACCAGATAAATCCTCATAGGCTGCTTTGTCTGTTAAGTGGGAAACAAAGACAAAGAGGATAAGAGCGAAAGAGTGAGGCTGGGATTCAATCCGATTGCGGGTTATAGGCATTGTGACTTAAAGTCAACGCTCCCGTTCACAGTAAACGCTGCATATGACAGCTCAATCAGAAATAGCTTTTAAAAGCCGCCATCGGATTGAATCTTTGCCCTTTAAAAAAATATATAGAGACAAGATAAGCTTTAAAAAGGTTACAATTGTGGTGCAACTTATGTTTTTTTCAATTACCAGGTCTAACATTTCAGGGATTATTTACTTAGGGTGTAGTTTCATCCAGACAGTAAGTCCATTAGTTGGTATTGAATAACCAACCAATGGACATACAATTGTCTGGATGAAACGACAGCGACCTGTGTAAGTCGAAAAAAAGGTAATACTTCCCCAAAAACAATATCTCTAACTGCTGCAAGCAATTAAAAAAGTGCAAGAGGGGGGAGAGAGTGGGCCCTACCTGTCATAAAGTCTGCACTGGTTTGGTTCTGGCAGTGGAGGGACATCTGAGGACCTTGGTTCCCACAGTAAACCCCTCCATCTTTCCCCTCCACAGCCTGAGGCCCAGAATCTCCCCAGAGAGGCTCCTTACTGAGCTGGACAACCAGACAAGATTAGAGAATTAGATTGAAACTATGCACAGTGAGTGAATCAACAGGTCAAATGGAGTTGTCCTTTCAATACTGTTAGATTATTTACAGTTTTAAGTCTTAGACTACCTGCTGGGAGAGTGCCTGAGTCTGGTGTGGTGTGAGGTGTAGGCCCATGTAGGACTCCTGCTGTAAATGGTTCAGTATGAAAGTGTCCTGAGAGAGCAGAAAGGAAGTAAGTACCATTAATAGGGCTGCACAATTGATCGAATTCCCATCGAAATATGGACATGTGCAACATCCATATCGCATTACAATATTTTGAAACGCATCTCAGTCGCGTGTAATGTCCTTTTAATAGTTTACTCGGTTTTTCTTTCTCCTCTTACGGCTGCTTCCCACACACACAAGAAACCCACCCCGTCACTCAAGCAGCACAGTTCCTCTTCTCTCTTAGATTCACTATACAGATGTAGGATCTTCATTTGAGACCGTTTGCTACAGCAGGAAAATAATCCAGTTCACCCAAGTGTTGATCGATATCGCATGTCAAATCGCAGTATTTGATTTATTTATTTTTTAATCGTTATTGGATATTTTTTTTTGCCCATAGCGTGCAGCCCTACATTACCATATCTTTCTGACAGACCAAACATAAGATGGCCTCTTATTGATCCTAAACATAGCCTAAACTGTACACACGGACACTGTCCAAACTAAACTCAAACTAGTGAAAATAGACACAATATGCAACAGATGGGGATATTCTCACATTGTAGAGGCCTGGATTGTTGTCCATTAAGGAGTTTATCTGTGAGAAGATTTTGGTCGACTCAATCTGGTCCTTCTGACTTTGCACCTTCTGATGTGCCCAGCTCCTTCCCTGGGCTTGGGTCTGATGCTTACGAGTCATCGTTGGTACTTTTTGTGGGTTTGGCATGTTCTGCCCATTCAAGTCAAGGTTCTGAGCTGGCGGATATGCACACTGGAGATTCCACTGATGTTGCTCATGCTGCTGTTGCTGGTAGCCATTTGTCTGCTGCTGCTGTTGGTAGAGTTGAACCTGCTGGAGCTGATGTTGCTGCAGTAGCAGCTCATCTCGTCGACGTACTCTGTTTTGCTGAGGTTGTCTTTGGTATGCTTGTTGTTGATCATGTTGCTGATGTGGGTACTGCTGGTGTGGGTGTTGCTGGTATTGTTGCCTTTGCTTCTCTAGCTGGTTCTGTGGAAGGTTTTGGTACACTTGTTTCTGTTGTTTTTGCTGTTGTCTTTGATGCTGTTCCTCTTGTGATTGATGTAGGTGTTGTTGCTGTGGGTTCTCACAATGGTTTGACCCTCTTTGATATTGCTGTTTTATGTCCAGGTCCTGACTTTCTGTCTGGACATGCTGGATCTGGCATTGATATAGTTGATTTGGGTGCTGGTACTGTTGTCGATGGTGATATTGCAGTTGTTGGAGGTTGTGTGTCTGTGGGAGCTGTAGCTGTGGGTGTTGTTGGTCTTGTTGTTGTTGATGCCTGGATTTCTCTTGGTGTGGTGGTGTTTTTTTCGGTCCCTGGCTGGGTTGCTGCTGCCCCTCTGTCAGAGAATGCTGCTGAGCTGCTGGAGTACCTTCGTGTTGAGGTTGGCAGTGAGGATACCCTGGTGGCCTTGACTCCTGTGGTAATTGGTTGGTGTTCAGGAGAACTCCCTTGGAATTGAAATAAGAGCAATACATCAAACAATGTCTTAATATGGAGTTCTATGAAACCATCTTATTAACAAAAACATCACTTCAATTCCAGTTTGTTTGATATACCTGAGTTATAGAAGATAACTTTGGAGACCCAACAGGTGAAAACTGTTTAGATTGGAGCCAGCGAGACTCTCCACCAGTGGGAACAACCAGTGGGCTGAGGGGAGTCCGCCTTCTTAACGAAGGCACCTGCGTCTGGCTAATTGGACGTGGGGAGCAGGATAGGGAAGAGGAGGAGCAAGAGCGAGATCCGCCAATCCCACTGCTGTAGCTACAGTGGCTAGTTGCGGATTGCAGGGATAGGCCGCTTAGGGAAGAGCTGCTGAGGAAGGACTGGAGGGATTGGTTGCTAGGGGATGACTGCAGAGAAGAGTTGCTGAGTGACAAGTTCAAGGAGGTGGAGTTTAGAGAGCTGGAAAGGGAGTGGCTGCGCAGAGAGGCTTGAATATTTGGGTTGCTGTGGGAGGACTGGAGCAATGGGTTACTGTACGAGCCTTGGAGAGACAACGACAAACCTGAGAACACAAGGAAAGAAATGGACACAATCACCATATGAACCTACCTAAACCGACACCAACATACACTAAAAACGTAGCACACAGACAAACACACCTGGCATGGGAAATTCATCATCTCTGGCTTCAAGGTGAGCGGGAGTTCCAGGTAGGTGGCCAGTGCTACAGGCAGTGGGTTTGTGTGAGTCCCCACCTACTGGCTGTGGGGAGGGGAGGTGCAGGCTGGAGAGATCGGGCAAGGAGCCACTTGCATTGAGAGCGGAAGGGACATTGAGAGCCCTGAACTGCTGATCTGGTGAGGACAGGATGCTGGAGAAAGGGAGGTGGTTCAGTCAGGGCACAGGGTTTGCCTTTCTTTTAGACAATAATCATTTGGAAAAGCAGAACATACTTTATACCAGGGACTTTATGCAATTTGACTCCAGTGGGAAGTGCAGGAAGCTAAGATGAGACAAACAATTAGCAAGGATACATCAATGAGAAAAATAGTCATCCATCTGCTAGAGCACGTTGTGCAATGCTGAACCCATTCGTATAGGAAATATGAAGCATTGTGGATGGTTACATTGGCAAGAAATAATACCTTTTTGGTATTCCTTAATGGTTTTTCCTCTTCAATTACATTCTCCTCAATTAGAGGCACTGGATATGGAAAACCTGAGGTGACGGAGAGGAAACCATCAGGTGCAAAAATCTAATAGATTAATACATGATATAGGAAAGAACTCACTTTCAAGAGGCAGTTGCAAGAATTACCAAAGGAATAATACTGAAACACTGAACACAATACAATGACTACATCAATACAACTGGCATTGTGGACTTACCATTGTGCCTGTTCTGTGAGATTAAAGGCTGCTGGTCCCCTGCGTGGGTGTTCCTCACACTGGTGTGCAGGGCCGAGTCTGAGTTGGTTCTGGGGAGGAGAGCACACATTTCAGAGGGGAAAGCAAGAGTGTAGAAGAACAGTAGAGAAACACGATGGGTACGTTGCTCACCTATTAAGTGCTGTTAAGGGAGGGTGCATCAAGTGGCTTTTGTCCACTGGAGAGCTGATAGACCAGTTCCTTTTTGGGTGACAGAATCAGTCGAAATTTGTATTAGGATGTTTATTATTAAGTTTACAAAATGTATCATTTTGGATTGCGCCGACCCTTACCTTCTCAAGCTGGGTTCAAGTTGTGGAGACGGGTGAACTGAGCGGTAGGGAGAGTTGTCAATCTGTGAGGGAGTGTTAAGGCTATACAGAGTGCCCTTGGAAAACCTAGGCACAGGCCGACTGTTGGCAAACAATGGTACACAAAGTTGACGGGGCATTTCTTCTACAGTGTGTACATGATTAATCCCCTCTATCTGCTACTTAAGTGGATCAACAGTTAAAAGGGCTCCCGAGTGGTGCAGCGGTCTAAGGCACTGCATCACTACAGTCCCTGGGTCAAATCCAGGCTGAATCACATCTGGGTAACATACCTTAAAGATTGTTTTCAATTAAAATGGTCAGAAAGAAACAAAAATAGCTTCTTGGCAAACAGACATTTTTCAAGCAAGAATTCTAATAGGACTGTCTAGGAATGGTTTGAGTGGTGAGGGGAAACCTGAAAACTAGCTGTTATTGGCAGAGAGGTTTGGAACACTCTTTCTTATTGGTTAATTAAGTAATTTACTGCTTGGTGATGTCACCAGGCAGCCAAAACTCCATCCCACTAAAACTGCCTGAAATATCAGCATGTCTTTTCAAACTCTTACACTAACGCCATTATTTATTTATTTCACTGTAATCATTTCAATTTATAAATTCAGCAAAAGAAACGTCCCTTTTTCAGGACCCTGTCTTTCAAAGATAATTCGTAAAAATCCAAATAACTTCACAGATCTACATTGTAAAGGGTTTAAACACAGTTTCCCATGCTTATTCAATGAACCATAAACAATTAATGAACATGCACCTGTGGAACAGTCATTAAGACACTAACAGCTTGCAGATGGTTGGCAATTAAGGTCACAGTTATGAAAACTTAGGACACTAAAGAGGCCTTTCTACTGACTCTGAAAAACATCAAAAGGAAGATGCCCAGGGACCCAGCTCATGTGCGTAAACGTACCTTAAGCATGCTGGAAGGAGGCATGAGGACTGCAGATGTGGCCAGGGCAATAAATTGCAATGTCCGTACTGTAAGACGCCTAAGACAGCACTACAGGGAGACGGGACGGACAGCTGATCGTCCTTGCAGTGCAGACCACGTGTAACAACACCTGCACAGGATCGGTACATCCAAACATCACACCTGCAGGACAGGTACAGGATGGCAACAACAACTGCCCGAGTTACACCAGGAATGCACAATCCCTCCATCAGTGCTCAGACTGTCCGTAATAGGCTGAGAGAGGCTGGACTGAGGGCTTGTAGGCCTGTTGTAAGGCAGGTCCTCAACAGACATCACCGGCAACAACGTTGCCTATGGGCACAAACCCACCGTCGCTGGACCAGACAGGACTGGCAAAAAGTGCTCTTCACTGACGAGTCTCGGTTGTCTCACCAGGGACGATGGTTGGATTCGCGTTTATCGTAGAAGGAATGAGCATTACACAGAGGTCTGTACTCTGGAGCGGGATCGATTTGGAGGTGGAGGGTCCGTCATGGTCTGGGGCAGTGTGTCACAGCATCATCGGACTGAGCTTGTCGTCATTGCAGGCAATCTCAACGTTACAGGGAAGACATCTTCCTCCCTCATGTGGTACCCTTCCTGCTGGCTCATCCTGACATGACCCTCCAGCATGACAATGCCACCAGCCATACTGCTCGTTCTGTGTGTGATTTCTTACAAGACAGGAATGACTGTTCTGCCATGGCCAGTGAAGAGCCCGGATCTCAATCCCATTGAGCAGATCTGGGACCTGTTGGATCGGAGGGTGAGGGCTAGGTCCATTCCCCCCAGAGATGTCCGGGAACTTGCAGGTGCCTTGGTGGAAGAGTGGGGTAACGTCTCACAGCGAGAACTGGCAAATCTGGTGCAGTCCATGAGGAGGAGATGCACTGTAGTACTTAATGTAGCTGCTGGCCACACCAGATACTGACCGTTACTTTTGATTTTGACACCCACTTTGTTCAGGGACACATTATTCAATTTCTGTTAGTCACGTCTGTGGAACTTGTTCAGTCTATGTCTCAGTTGTTAAATCTTGTTATGTTCATACAAATATTTACACATGTTAAATTAGCTGAAAATAAACGCAATTGACAGTGAGGACGTGTATATAAACTCAGCAAAAAAATAAACGTCCTCTCACTGTCAACTGTGTTTATTAAAAATACAAATATTTAATACATTTTAGAATAAGGCTGTACTTGTATTTATTATGGATCCCCATTAGCTGCTGCCAAAGCAACAGCTACTCTTCCTGGGATCAAGCAAAATTAAGGCAGTTTATACCATTTTAAAACATTACAACACTTTCACAGATTTCACAACACACTGTGATCCTTCAGGCCCCTACTCCACCACTACCACATATCTACAGTACTACAACCATGTGTATGTTATCGTGTGTGTGTGTGTGTGCGCCAATGTTTGTGTTGCTTCACAGTCCCCCCTGTTGCATAAGGTGTTTGTTTTTAAAAAATCTAATTTTACTGCTTGCATCAGTTACTTGATGTGGAATAGAGTCCCATGTTGTCATGGCTCTATGTAGTACTGTGTGCCTCCCATAGTCTGTTCTGGACTGTGAGGACTGTGAAGAGACCTCTTGTGGCATGTGGGGTATGCATGGGTGTCCGAGCTGTGTACCAGTAGTTTAGACAGACAGCTCGGTGCATTCAACATGCACCTCTCATAAAAAGTAGTGATGAAGTCAATCTCTCCTCCACTTTCAGCCAGGAGAGATTGACATGCATATTATTAATAATTGCTCTCGGTGTCCATCCAAGGGCCAGCCGTGCTGCCCTGTTCTGAGCCAATTGCAATTTTCCAAAGTCCTTCTTTGTGGCACCTGACCACACGACTGAACAGTAGTCCAGGTGCGACAAAACTAGGGCCTGTAGGACCTGCCTTGCTGATAGTGTTGTTAAGAAGGCAGAGCATCGCTTTATTATAGACAGACTTCCTCATCTTAGCTACTACTGCATCAATATGTTTTGACCATGACAGTTTACAATCTAATGTTACTCCAAGCGTATTAGTCATCAAAATTGCTCAATTTCTATTATTTATTACAAGGGTTAGTCAAGGTTTAGGGTTTATAGAGTTTTGTTCCAAATACAATGCTTTTAGTTTTTAAAATATTTAGGGCTAATTTATTCCTTGCCACCCACTCTGAAACTAACTGCAGCTCTATGTTGAGTGTTGCAGTCATTTCAGTCGCTGTAGTAGCTGGCGTGTGTAGTGTTGAGTCATCTGCATACATAGAAACTCTGGCTTTACTCAAAGTCAGTGGCATGTCGTTAGTACAATTGAAAAAAGCAAGGGGCCTAAACAGTTACCCTGGGGAATTCCTGATTCTAACTGGATTATCTTTGATAGGCTTCCATTAAAGAACACCCTCTATGTTCTGTTAGACAAGTAACTCTTTATCCACATTATAGCAGGGGGTGTAAAGCCATAACACATACATTTTTCCAGCAGCAGACTATGATCATCTACAAGTCCATGCTAGGTAAAGCTCTGCCTTATTTCAGTTCACTGGTCACGATGGCAACACCCACCCGCAGCACGCGCTCCAGCAGGTGTATCTCACTGATCATCCCTAAAGCCAACACCTCATTTGGCCGCCTTTCGTTCCAGTTCTCTGCTGCATGTGACTGGAACGAATTGCAAAAATCGCTGAAGTTGGAGACTTTTATCTCCCTCACCAACTTCAAACATCTGCTATCTGAGCAGCTAACCGATCGCTGCAGCTGTACATAGTCTATTGGTAAATAGCCCACCCATTTTCACCTACCTCATCCCCATACTGTTTTTATTTATTTACTTTTCTGCTCTTTTGCACACCAATATCTCTACCTGTACATGACCATCTGATCATTTATCACACCAGTGTTAATCTGCAAAATTATAATTATTCGCCTACCTCATGCCTTTTGCACACAATGTATATAGACTCTTTTTTTCTACTGTGTTATTGACTTGTTAATTGTTTACTCCATGTGTAACTCTGTGTTGTCTGTTCATACTGCCATGCTTTCTTGGCCAGGTCGCAGTTGCAAATGAGAACTTGTTCTCAACTAGCCTACCTGGTTAAATAAAGGTGAAATAAAAAATAAAAATAAAATCAATCATGTCAAAAGCTATATTGAATTCTAACAAGACAGCCCCCACAATCATTTTATCATCAATTTCTCTCAGCCAATCATCAGTCAGTGTAAGTGATGTGCTTGTTGAGTGTCCTTCCCTATAAGCATGCTGAAATTCTGTTGTCAATTTGTTTACTGTAAAATATCATTGTATCTGATCAAACACCATTTTTTCCAGAAGTGTACTACGGGTTGGTAACAGGCTGATTGGTTGGCTATTTGAGTCAGTAAAGGGGGCTTTACTATTATATTCTTGGGTAGTGGAATTGCTTTATCTTCCCTCCAGGCCTGGGGGCACATGGTCTCTAGTAGGCTTAAATTGATGATGTGGCAAATACGAGTGTTAATAACGTAACAAAATGTGGAAAAAGTGAAGGGGTCTGAATACTTAGCGAATGCAGTATATGGGGAAATCACTTTTTTGACTGCACTGGGCCTTTAACCTTAGACAGTAGTATGGCATTTGACCCTGCACGCTTTTACCAACAATAGTTGTTTGGTCATCTTGCCATACAGACAATAGGAAGTAGGCTACTGTAGATGTAAAGCAATAGTTCAACACATTATTGCAATATTGTGGTGAACTATTGCTTTACATCCACTGTTATGGTCATCCTCCATGCACGTCAGATATCTGGGGAGCATGGAGGAAAACCGTCATTTTTGTGTGCTTACTATACTACAGTTGCAAATGGCTAACTTTAGCATTTACCATTAGAAACCCTTTCCCTAAAAGCATCTGTTTCTGCTTTAGCCCCCCCATGTATTAACTTTAAGGCATGGGAGCCACGAAGCAATACAGACGTTACACTAGCAGTGACCTCACTTCACTTTAAGGGACCCACCACTGGCTGCCCTTTGACTGACCATAAAGGATACATGTTTCCTGTTTGGCCTGACCGGAAAACTAAGCCGCCCCTCTCCTTGTGCCCACTCTGCCATTGGGTGAAGTCTTGAGGGGCAGCCATTGTCTGGACGACAGGGGAGCTGACCCTAACAGAGTCAGACAGATCAACAGTTCATTTGACTTTCAGTAGCCTGCATCATATAACCATTGCTATAGCCCGTATGTAGTTAGGCTTATAAATGTAAATATAGTTTTAAGTAGTAGGTAACTGTAGTTATAAGTAGTATGTAATGTAGTTATAAGTAGTAGTTATAAGTAGTATGTAATGTAGTCATAAGTAAAATGTAAGTAAAATCTAACCTGTACATCTGAAATGCTTCTCCCAATCTGGTTGACATTGGGAAGAGAGCCTCCATAATAGGTGCCCAGGCTTCTGGCCTGCCGCGCTCTCTGGACCTGAATCTGAGACCCGGAAAGAGTGGGGGGATAAAGAAGGAGTGAATAAAGATGACAACTACTTTAATTTAGTTGGTTATCAGAAGAAGAAAAAAATTGCATTTACAGTCAGTTCTATAATAGTCTCACTTGTATAATGGAATTACTGGTGAATGTAAAACTCAGACAAAGTATATTCCGTATATAGTGACACTATAAGAGTGAGTCAAGGCGACTGTCGGCTCGATCTCAGAAAGAATACCCTCTGACTGCCAACCCTTGGCATGGACATGGGAATCAGATACTGCAGGAGAAAGACCCTTGCATACTTTAAAAGCCCATGTGCAATAAACCATGAGTATATCTGGGTACCATCTCCTACAGCCACTGTATTTTAAGGAAAGTGTTGCATGGTGGTTCGGTAACATGACTTGAGAGCCTTTGAATTCGGGTATTAATGATATGAAAAGTGTGGCCGAGCTATAAGAAGGACGGTGCACTCTATAATGCAGAATAGGGTAACTCGAACTTGTGCACTTTACACATACTGTATGTCTATCATGTTTCAAACATATTTATTATACCCCTGTAGGGTTGACCCCATTTAGTCGACTGGTCGATTGTTTGGTCGATAGGCTGTTGGTCGATTGAGACTTCTTTAGTCGAGGAGTAACAACAACAAAAATTATTATAATTGCATGGTGTACAAGACAACTGCTTGATTTGCGCCTGTCTGAGTGGACTAATTGTGGAGGCCATGGGGATGGCACAGTCCATCAATAAGACATGCTACTGTAATTCTATATGGTTATACCAGAACAATGGTGCAACACTAATACAACAATTAGTTTAGAACAAATGCACTTTCTCCCACGTTGCATAGTGGTCACTGTCTGCAGTTCTGAAACATCAGTGCGCTGTTTTCCTCAACCATGTTGCTATGTGCATAATAGCAAAGTTAACCAGCATATTGGTGTTGAGAACACCATCGAGCTGTAGACCAAAGAGCACATCCTGTTAAGTCTTAATACCATAACTTACTTAGGCCTAATACAATAACTCTTCTCCCCTCCCCCCGTCAGGGACAGCCCTACACCCCTGGCAAAAAGCTGGAGTCAAATACACAGAAGGCAATTACATTCCAAAACGATAAAGTATCATATTTGTCACTTCTTAATACACTTACTGCACTGTGAGGTTGTAGTACTCCAACTGTGTAGTGGGACACGACACTCTCATAAAAATAGAATAGTATTTATATTTCCTATGGGCACAATAACAAATCAGGGCAACCCCTAGCCTAATAGACACCCCCATAAATAGCAACGTGGGGGCATATCCCATAAGTGTTAACATTATCACATTACCAGTGGTGGAAAAAGTACCCAATTGTCATACTTGAGTAAAGGTAAAGATACCTTAATAGAAAATGAAGTAAAAATCTAAAAGTATTTGGTTTTAAATATACTTAAGTATCAAAAGTAAAAGTAAAAGTACAAGTATAAATAATTTCAAATTCCTTATATTAAGCAAACCATACCTCATCATGTTCTTGCATTTTTTTGTTGTTTACAGATAGCCACGGGCACTCTCCTATGCTTACACATCATTTACATACAAAGCATGTATTTAGTGAGTCAGTCAGATCAGAGGCAGCAGGGATGACCAGGATGTACTCTTTTTAAGTGTGGGAATTAGACCATTTTTCTGTCCTGCTAAGCATTCAAAATGTAACAACTACTTTTGGGTGTCAGGGAAAACCCCAAAAAACGACTTAAGTAGTACTTGCAAGTATGTCTACTTAAGTACTTTACACCACTGCACATTACGCAGGCTACCCAAAGAGTGCAATTTGTAATTCTAGCCTTGCAGGTTGTGGGCAGCCTGCACTCCATGCATCTGTATGGCAAATCAACAGGTGTGATATGCATAAATGGTGTATAAATCAATATAACGCACATATTATGTTTAAAGGTTATATTAAGTAAGAGTGTTTTTAAATTATATCGACACTTTGGACTAAACAGATTTGTCAACCGGCGTATTTGCAGTGAAAGTCTCTATAGTGCAAAATTAAACGCGATGCTTGGTATGGCCTGGAATTGATTGCGCCTCTGAAAAGTGAAAACAAAGTGCTCTGACTGTCGGGTGGTCAACATCACTGACGTTTGAATATTTTTGACAGCTTTATGGCGTCTCCTGTTTTATCAACACGAAGTTCGTAGGCCTGTCCTCTTGACTCACCCTGGTGGAAGTGATGTCCATCATAACCTCCTGGAAGGCTGCGGTGTCCTCAGCTTGTCGCTGGGTGAGGAGTGCTATCTTCTCGCTAAACTTTCGCGGATTGCAGGACCCATTACTAGATCCTGACCTCTGGCCAGCCCCGCAGCACCCATTTCCTGTGCCTGCAAGAAACATAACTGACCACAACTAGTGTACAGTTAACGAGACACAAGCCCCCGGAGAGAACAAGTTGCAACCCGTGACGGACCACTTTATGCACGTCGTTTCGATAGGCATTGTGGGATATGATGTTCTTTAATCGAAGAGGGACAAGTGTAAATAACAAAATTAAACTACAAGCCCATGCTTCATTTTTTTTCATCACAGACAAAAACAACTTGGTGAATGTGGGATGTGTAGTTTTGGGTCCCATTACATTGTGACGAATTTGTAATTACATTTATTTATTATTTTTTTAAGTAACCTTTATTTAACTACGCAAGTCAGTTAAGAACAAATTGTTCTTTACAATGACGGCCTACAAATCTGAACGACAGCCAATTGTGCGCCACCCTATGAAACTCCCAATCACGGCTGGTTGTGATTCAGCCTGGAATCGAACCAGGGTCTGTAGCGATGCCTCTCGCACTGAGATGCATTGCCTTTGACTGCTGTGCCACTCGGGAGCCCATTTTTGTAGTGCATGTTTGCAGTTTCTCACAGATTGACATTTCTAAAACAAATTAACTATGGCTAATGTATTAAAGGTTTATAAACCAGTCAAAAGTTTGGACACGCCTACTCATTCAAGGGTTTATCTTTATTTGTACTATTTTTTACATTGTAGAATAATAGTAAATACATCAAAACTATGAAATAACACATACGGAATCATGTAGTAAACAAAAAAGTATTATATCAAAAATACACTGCTCAAAAAAATAAAGGGAACACTAAAATAACACATCCTAGATCTGAATTAATGAAATATTCTTATTAAATACTTTTTTCTTTACATAGTTGAATGTGCTGACAACAAAATCACGGAAAAATTATCAATGGAAATCATATTGATCAACCCATGGAGGTCTGGATTTGGAGTCACACTCAAAATTAAAGTGGAAAACCACACTACAGGCTGATCCAACTTTGAAGTAATGTCCTTAAAACAAGTCAAAATGAGGCTCAGTAGTGTGTGTGGCCTCCACGTGCCTGTATGACCTCCCTACAACGCCTGGGCATGCTCCTGATGAGGTGGCGAATGGTCTCCTGAGGGATCTCCTCCCAGACCTGGACTAAAGCATCCGCCAACTCCTGGACAGTCTGTGGTGCAACGTGGCGTTGGTGGATGGAGCGAGACATGATGTCCCAGATGTGCTCCATGGGATTCAGGTCTGGGGAACGGGCAGGCCAGTCCATAGCATCAATGCCTTCCTCTTGCAGGAACTGCTGACACACTCCAGCCACATGAGGTCTAGCATTGTCTTGCATTAGGAGGAACCCAGGGCCAACCGCACCAGCATATGGTCTCACAAGGGGTCTGAGGATCTCATCTCGGTACCTAATGGCAGTCAGGCTACCTCTGGCGAGCACATGGAGGGTTGTGCAGCCCCCCAAAGAAATGCCACCCCACACCATGACTGACCCACCGCTAAACCGGTCATGCTGGAGGATGTTGCAGGCAGCAGAAAGTTCTCCACGGCGTCTCCAGACTCTGTCACATCTGTCACATGTGCTCAGTGTGAACCTGCTTTCATCTGTGAAGAGCACAGGGCGCCAGTGGCGAATTTTCCAATCTTGGTGTTCTCTGGCAAATGCCAAAAGTCCTGCACGGCGTTGGGCTGTAAGCACAACCCCAACCTGTGGATGTCGGGCCCTCATACCACCCTCATGGAGTCTGTTTCTGACCGTTTGAACAGACACATGCACATTTGTGGCCTGCTGGAGGTCATTTTGCAGGGCTCTGGCATTGCTCCTCCTGCTCCTCCTTGCACAAAGGCGTAGGTAGCGGTCCTGCTGCTGGGTTGTTGCCCTCCTACAGGCCTCCTCCACGTTTCCTGATGTACTGGCCTGTCTCCTGGTAGCGCCTCCATGCTCTGAACACTACGCTGACAGACACAGCAAACCTTCTTGCCACAGCTCGCATGAGCTACCTGAGCCACTTGTGTGGGTTGTAGACTCTGTCTCATGCTACCACTAGAGTGAAAGCACCGCCAGCATTCAAAAGTGACCAAAACATCAACCAGGAAGCATAGGAACTGAGAAGTGGTCTGTGGTCACCACCTGCAGAACCACTCCTTTATTGGGGGTGTCTTGATAATTGCCTATAATTTCCCCCTGTTGTCTATTCCATTTGCACAACAGCATGTAAAATTTATTGTCAATCAGTGTTGCTTCCTAAGTGGACAGTTTGATTTCACAGAAGTGTGATTGACTTGGAGTTACATTGTGTTGTTTAAGTGTTCCCTTTATTTTTTTGAGCAGTGTATATTTTAGATTTAGATTCTTCAAAGTAGCCACCCTTTGCGTTGATGACAGCTTTGCACACTCTTGCCATTATCTCAACCAGCTTCATGAGGAAATCACCTGGAATGCATTTCAATTACCAGGTGTGCCTTGTTAAAAGTTCATTTCTGGAATTTCTTTCCTTCTTTAATGCATTTGAGACAATCAGTTGTGTTGTAAAAAGGTAGGGGTGGTATACAGAAGATAGCCTTATTTGGTAAAAGACCAAGTCCATATTATGGCAAGAACAGCTCAAATAAGCAACAAGAAATGACAGTCCACCATTACTTTAAGATATGAAGGTCAGTCAATCTGGAAAATGTCAAGAACTTGAAAGTTTCTTTGAGTTTAGTTGCAAAAACCATCAAGTGCTATGATGAAACTGGCTCTCATGAAGACCGCCACAGAAAATTAATACCCAGTTAGCTCTGCTGCAGAGGATAAATTCATTAGAGTTACCAGCCTCAGATTGCAGATCAAATAAATGCTTCACAGAGTTCAAGTAACAGACACATCTCAACATCAACTGTTCAGGGGAAACTGTGTGAATCAGGCCTTGATGGTCAAATTGCTGTAAAGAAATCAATACTGAAGGACACCAAAAATACAAAGAGCCAAGATTGGGTCAAGAAACACGAGCAATGGGCATTAGACTGGTTGAAATCTGTCCTTTGGTCTGGAGTCCAAATTTCTGATTTTTGGTTCCAACCACTTTGTCTTTGTGAGACGCAAAGTAGTTGAACGGATGATCTCTGTATGTGTGGTTCCCACCGTGCTTTGCTGGTTACGCTGTTGGTGATTTATTTAGAATTCAAGGCACAATTAATTATGATGGCTACCAAAAGCATTCTGCAGCAATACGCCATCCCATCTGGTTTGCGTTAGTGGTACTCTCATTTGTTTTTCAATAATAAAATGACCCAACACACCTCCAGGCTGTGTAAGGGCTATTTGACCAAGAAGGAGAGTGATGGAGTGCTGCATCAGATGACCTGGCCTCCACAATCACCTGACCTCAACCCAATTGAGATGGTTTGTGATGAATTGGACCGCAGAGTGATGGAAAAGCAGCCAACAAGTGCTCAGCATATGTGGGAACTCCTTCAAGACTGTTGGAAAAGCATTCCAGGTGAAGCTCATTGAGAGAATGCCAAGAGTGTGCAAAGCTGTCATCAAGGCAAAGCGTGGCTACTTTGAAAAATCTAAAATCTATTTTGATATGTTTAACACTTTTTTTGGTTACTATATGGTTCCATATGTGTTATTTCATAGTTTTGTAGTCTTCACTTTTATTAAAAAATGTAGAAAATAGTAAAAATAAAGAGAACCCAATGAGTAGGCGTGTCCAAACTTTTGACTGGTACTGTATAAACCTCACCATAGAACAAATAAAATAAAATCTAATTGTATTTGCCACATGCGCCGAGTACAACAGGTACCTTACCGTGAAATGCTCACTTACAAGCCCTTATTAACCAACAATTCAGTTTTAAGAAAATAGAGTCAAGAAATGATTTACTACATAAACTAAGGGGAGGGACTGGGGGAGGAAAGACTCCTGTATAGTTGGAGACAGTACCAGAGGTAACAAGAGAGAGTTCAGTTTTTGATCCACACAGGATACAGCAAGACCCAGCGCCCAGAAAACAGTATCCCGGAGAGGGTCTCTTGGGGGAGACCTATTATTTTCTTTTGGATTATTATTTTAATAAACACCTTTGAAACTGAGCTAATCCTACTCTGTCTGTGTCTGATCTGTGTAAATATTTTGACCTAACCCCCTGGTCTGCCACAGCTTAAACTAATAACACAAATTATAAAAAAATGATTGTCTATATTGAATAAATCGTTTAAACTTTCACAGAGTAGGTTGGAAAAAGTATGTGTACCCCTAGGCTAATGACTTCTCAAAAGCTAATTGGAGTCAGGAGTCAGCTAACCTGGAGTCCAATCAATGTAATAAAAAAGTAACACAATAAAATAACAATAACGACGCTATATACAGGGGGTACCGGTTCCGAGTCAATGTGCAGGGGTTCAAGTTAGTCGAGGTAATTTGTACATGTAGGTAGGGGTAATGTGACTATGCATAGTAAATAAAGTAGCTGTAGTCCCTGTGGCCATTTAATTAATTGTTCAGCAATCTTATGGCTTGAGGGTAGAAGCTGTGAAGGAGACTTTTGGCACTCTGGTACCGCTTGCCGTGCGGTAGCAGAGGGAACAGTCCATGACTTGGGTGACTTTAGTCTTTGACAATTTTTTGGTCCTTCCTCTGACACTGCCTAGTATACTGGTCCTGGATTGCAGGAAGCTAGGCCCCAGCGATGTACTGGGCTGTACGCATTACCCTCTGTAGCGTCTTATGGTTGGATGCCGAGCAGTTGCCATACCTGGCTTTGACGCAACCGGTCACCAAGGAACTTGAAACTCTTGACCCCCTCCACTACAGCCCTGTCGATGTGAATGGGGCCATGTTCGGCCCTCCTTTTCCTGTAGTCCACAATCAGCTCCTTTGTCTTGCTCACATTGAGGGAGAGGTTGTTGTCCTGGCGCCACACAGCGAGGTCTCTGACTTCCTCCCTATAGGCTGTCTCATCATTGTCGGTGATCAGACCTACCACCGTTGTGTCGTCAACAAACTTAATGATGGTGTTGGAGTCATGCTTGGCCACACAGTCGTGGGTGAACAGGAAGTACAGGAGGGGACTAACCACACAGCCCTGAGGGGCCCCCTCAGGGTTGAGGATCAGCGTGGCAGATGTGTTGTTGCCTACCCTTACCACCTGGGGGCGGCCCATTAGGAAGTCCAGGATCCAGTTGCGGAGGGAGGTGTTTAGTCCCAGGGTCCTTAGCTTAGCGATGAGCCTTGTGGGCGCTATGGTGTAGAACGCTGAACTGTAGTCAATGAACAGCATTCTCACATACAGTGGAAAGAAAAAGTATGTGAACCCTTTGGAATTACCTGGATTTCTGAGTCAACAATAGACAAACAGAGTGTGCTTTGTGGTGTACAGCAGGTCAGCCATCAGGGGGAGACTCGTCGAGAGTCAGCTAACCTGGAGTCCCATCTATGAGATAAGATTGGAGATGTTGGTTAAAACTGCCTTGCCCTATAAGAAATACTCACAAAATTTGAGCTTGCTATTCACAAGAAGCATTGCCTGATGTGAACCATGCTTTGAACAAAAGAGATCTCACAAGAATTAAGATGAAGAATTGTTGACTTGCATAAAGCTGGAAAGGGTTACAAAAGTATCTATAAAAGCCTTGATGTTCATTAGTCCATGGTAAGACGAATGGTCTATAAATGGAGAAAGTTCAGCAGTGTTGTTACTCTCCCTAGGAGTGGCTGTCCTGCAAAGATGACTGCAAGAGCACAGTGCAGAATGCTCAATGAGGTTAAGAAGAATCCTACAGTGTCAGATAAAAACCTACAGAAATCTCTGGAACATGCTAACATCTCTGTTGACAAGTCTACGATACGCAAAACACTAAACAATAATGGTGTTCATGGGAGGACACCACGGAAGAAGCCACTGCTGTCCAAAAAAAACATTGCTGCACGCCTGAAGTTTGCAAAAGTGCACCTGGATGTTCCACAGCGCTACTGGCAAAATATTCTGTCGACAGATGAAACTACAGTTGGATTGTTTGGAAGGAACACACAACACTGTGTGGAGAAAAAAGGCACAGCACACCAACATCAAAACCTCATCCCTACTGTAAAGTATGGTGGAGGGAGCATCATGGTTTGGGGCTGCCTCATTGCCTGGTCAGCTTGCTATCATCGACTGAAAAATGAATTCCCAAGTTTATCAAGACATTTTGCATGACAATGTTAGGCTATCTGTCTGCAAATTGAAGCTCAACAGAAGTTGGGTGATGTAACAGGACACAAGGACCCAAAACACAGAAGTAAATCAACAACGGAATGGCTTCAACAGAAGAAAATACGCCTTCTGGAGTGGCCCAGTCAGAGTCCAGACCTCAACCCGATTGAGATGCTGTGGCATGACCTCAAGAGAGCAGTTCACACCAGACATCTCAAAAATATTGCTGAACTGAAACAGTTTTGTAAAGAGGAATGGTCCAAAATTCCTCCTGACTGTTGTGCAGGTCTGATCCGCAACTACAGAAAACGTTTGGTTGAGGTTATTGCTGCCAAAGGAGGGTCAACCAGTTATTAAATACAAGGGTTCACATACTTTTCCCACCCTGCACTGTGAATGTTTACACGGTGTGTTCAATTAAGACATGAACACGTGTAATTGTTTGTGTGTTATTAGTTTAAGCAGACTGTGTTTATCTATAGTTGTGACCTAGATGTAGATCAGATATAATTGTATGACCAATTTATGCAGAAATACAGGTCATTCCAAAGGGTTCACATACTTTTTCTTGCCACTGTAGTTGTTCATTTTGTCCAGTTGGGAAAGGGTAGTGTGGAGTGCGATTGAGATTGCGTCATCTTTGGATCTGTTGGGGCGGTATGCGAATTGGAGTGGGTCTAGTGTTGCCGGGATGATGGTGTTGATCTTAATGTACGATAGAAGTGTGTATCTACCATTGTTTATGAATAGACACAGCCATGGTCTACCAGTATCTATACTGTAATAACAGTATTGGGGACACAGTGTACCTGTATTACATTTACATTTAAGTCATTTAGCAGACGCTCTTATCCAGAGCGACTTACAAATTGGTGCATTCACCTTATGACATCCAGTGGAACAGCCACTTTACAATAGTGCATCTAAATCTTTTAAGGGGGGGGAGGGTGAGAAGGATTACTTTATCCTATCCTAGGTATTCCTTAAAGAGGTGGGGTTTCAGGTGTCTCCGGAAGGTGGTGATTGACTCCGCTGTCCTGGCGTCGTGAGGGAGTTTGTTCCACCATTGGGGGGGCCAGAGCAGCGAACAGTTTTGACTGGGCTGAGCGGGAACTGTACTTCCTCAGTGGTAGGGAGGCGAGCAGGCCAGAGGTGGATGAACGCAGTGCCCTTGTTTGGGTGTAGGGCCTGATCAGAGCCTGGAGGTACTGAGGTGCCGTTCCCCTCACAGCTCCGTAGGCAAGCACCATGGTCTTGTAGCGGATGCGAGCTTCAACTGGAAGCCAGTGAATACCCTCATGTACCCACCTATATATCAGGTATTGGGGACATGCATTGGCTACAGTCAACTGGAAATTAAGTAGGCATAGATTTGATCTGACATGAACAAATATCAGGTTAGATACTATAGAACCATATTACACATAAGCCCAAAATATACATTTGAACAAAAGTGAAATAAAGTAGTAGGTCAACATGATATGAGACAACAAATGTGGCAATAGGGAGGACCTGGGGCCAGTGAGCTACGATTTTGTTGAATTATAAGGATTTTCATTGGAGGGGGTGGAGTGCTGCAGTGTTCTCTGTATATTGTGAGCAGTTCAATGCACTATTCTCAGAGCCAGGTAGAATATAGACAAAATAGGGCATGGTGGACCTGGGCGGACCGGCCCCTGAACAGATAGGTTTAACACATAGGAGTGTTTACAAGTTCGCCAGTTTGCGTTCTAGACAAGCGCTAGAGGGAGCTGTCGCTAATGACACCGGGTCAACCAGGATGCAACGCATTTGATGACGTACCCTTACGTATTCATTCGCGTTTCCAACATGACTCAAAATGGCGGTGCACTTCTCCACTAAAAGGCTATTCAGGGACTGAACGAAAACAACAAAATCACACGAAGTCTTTGTGAGACATCTGTTAAGGTTTGCTTTTCAACGAATAATATCTCATATTAAATTTGTGTGGTCAATTATTTCAGCATGCTAATTAGAAGGGGTTCCGGTGACTAAGTTATGCTACTAACGTTAGCCGTCTTCTCGCTATGTTAGCTAGTAAACCTAAACCCCCGCCAGGCTAACGAGACTAGCGACTCTACTGGCTGTTAATCATGTTGCTTTGTATGTCTTGCTTGCTAGTTATTGCCTAAACCAAGTTATAATCGTACTACGTTACTAGCTATAATCAAATGATTAGCGGCACGACATCAAACTAACCTATTCTTTAAGTTAACTTTTAACTAGGTAACCGTTAGCTAGTTAAGTTCCATAACTTGATTTTAGAACTGTTGCCAGCTGTTCGCTAGCTCGTTAGCACCAACACTAACCTGAAAGCGACCCGCATTGTCTGCTTTGTTAATATGTTTATGCAGCAATTACCTAATATTACTAATGGAAAGATGAGATAATGGTTGAAGTCCAGACGACTGGCGGAAGGTTTGCTGCATTGTCTCATTCACTACTGAGTGAACAGAGAGATGGCTGGATACGTTTTTTCATCATGAAGTCAGTTACAGATGTTTAGCTAGTTAGCGTAATGCTTTGTTCAGCAGACCCTGCCCACATAGGTAGGTGTCCACAGTCAACCTACGGCGTATCTGTTTGGGGGAGTAGTTTAAATGACTGGAAGACAGCGTATGAGGTCCAGCCCTAGGCTAGGGAGGAAAACACATTTGAACTTGAACCATCATGCTTCCATTGAACATGTAACGTTAATGCGATTAACAGTGGCATCTAGATAAGCTTCTTTGTTAAAGTGTGTTAGTGGTTGCTAATTATAAATGGGCTAAATGGATGATTGGTTGTTGAACATGGGCATTCCCCGTTGCCCAATGTTTCAGTCTCTTATTATGGTAGTGGTTTGATTGTGTAACAGGTTTCAGCCATTTTGGACCATAGAGAATAATTCCCAGATGACAAGCTTCAGGCCTTGGTTGTAATTGTGGCACACACCACACGCACCTGCATGGGGAGGATGGAGAGCGATTGCAGGATCCCCATGTCGTGCTTGAGGCCCAGAATCCTGGCCTTGCATGCACTCTTCTGGGTTTTGGTGTCTCTCAGGTGAGTGTGCTGGTGTCATCCTTCTTGCTGATAAGCCTTTATGCTCGACATTGCTTCAGAGCTTAACCCTCATTACTGTCTCTTTCAGAGTGTTTGGTGCAGCTCTGCTGAGTGAGGAGAAGACCACAGGTGCTATACTTTTTTTATCAGTATTTGATAAGAATGAGTTGGAGAACATGAGTACAGGATTGATGTGGTGCTGCAAACATAAATGCCAGTGACTGCTCATACATCGTTTGTAGAGCAAGTTAGCAACACAGTTCACAGAGAAGCACATGTTTGTGTGTGGGGCTGATAGAAGCTCCAGTTTACTTCACTCGTGTCAATGGTATAAACAAAAGTGTCACTGGTCATGTCATTCACCATAATTTCTGTCAAAACTATTCCCAGTCCTTTTCAGACACTGATTCGAGGCATTGTGTTTCGCCTGTCTTTTAGTGGCCAGGCCGGTAACCACCCCCTGTTGGCAGATGGAGGAGTTTGTGGTTGCGGTGGAATGCTCCCGGTGCAACACTTTCCAGTCGGTGAGATCTCTCTCTTTGTCATCTCCCTCCCCACACTTCTCCTTACATTTCCTTTCTTCCGCCAATAGTTATCTGGTTAATAGACAGTTTATTATTGGGAGATGTGAATATCTCTCTAAACATGAATGCAGTATATTCAATGTATGCTATTAATGTAGTCGTGTTTTATGCTACCTCACAGTCCATGGTTGCTTATGACAGTGGACTTCAAGCTGCAACAAGCCCTTTTAACTGTAAGCTATAGAGAATACTGGGATACTCTTATCTGATTTTAAAGTAGGCAGGTTTAAGCTAGCCCAGTGAAAGAGAAAAAAGGTCTGTTATTATAACCTGGTTTAGGACACTTCCAAGCTAAACACAAACCCTCTCTCCAACTTTTCTGTTGGGCTTGTATATCCAGTGTAGACCCATTGAATTCCCTTGCACCTTCCACCAACATGTTACTGTCATGAAAACATTGTTTTCTGTATCTGATACATCATTTTCGACCGTTTGTAGACTAGACGCCCTTAACCATCCTGTCCTCCCTCTAGAAGTCGTGGGCAGCATGTATTCAGACGGGATACGTGGAGAGGATCAACTGCACCAAGTCTAATAAAGATGAGTACAAGAGGTGAGTCCCCACCCCTACAACTTCTATTTCCATTTCGTTGTGATCTTGTGATGCCGAGCTGTCTCTTGATTTCACAGGTTGAACCTAGATCTTGTGTGAATTGGATGTCATTAACCAGACTTTAGATAAGTTATCTTAAGAAAACACTATGAAGTGCTTTTTCATAACAGATTACAGGAGACAAACTCAAATGTTAGACTGCTGCACAGACTGATTTTTAAGGTTGAATAAAGATTTTTGCGATTTGCTTTTACACATGATAATAACGATTCTGTCAAGCTTTCCATCATGTATACGCTTGTTTCCCTTCTGCTCGTAGCTGCCGCTCTACCCTGATGGAGGAATACCTTTTCTGGAAGTTTGAAGGAGCCACGTTGGGCCTCACCATACTGTTTGCGCTCATAGTGGTCGCTAGGCAACGTTCGCTGGACCGGCTTGCCTCCGAGAAAGTCCGCAGACAGATCGAGTCTATCTAGCGCAGTACACCAGTGAGTGAAGAGAAGAGTGAAGAGACTAGTAGAACTCACCATGGTGGCTCATCTCAACATTTCAAACAGTTAAGAATTACCACAGCCGCTCCATTTCAACAGCATGGGGGTCTGGCTAACGTAACGTTCAATGGGCCAGACTTACTAGAAAACGGTTTCACCTTTTTGGGGGGGGGTTGAAGAAATTAGGCCTGACAGTAACGAGCTTATAAAAACAAGATTGACAGTGAAACTCCAGCTCTAATTTTAACCCGCCAAAGCACAAATGGTGAACAGTGTCTGGCGTTTTGTCAATGGAATGAGTAACTCTAAAGGGAATGGCTCTTCTGAGCAGGCAACTTGCAGTACTTTGATCTGGACAAAGTGATGAACGGGAACTGACTGCATTCTAAGTAGCAGACAACTGATGGATTAGTTCAAGCCACATACATTTCTTTGACATCTTTTTGGGTGGGTGGGTGTGGGGGGGGGGGTTATGAAGTGGACTGAAACCTGTGAATATACAGAATTGTCTGACAAATGCCAGAGATGTTTCTGGCACATGTTTCTGTTCTCTGAGAGAACCAATAATCTCATCTAGTGTCAAATGCCCTGTCTGACTTGGAAACATGGCCTAATAACTAGGTCTGTGACTCAAGTGGATCTAGAATCTGTCTTATAGGGGGATGAGTGTTGCAGTGTTACTGTGTACTGTTGTATGAGTTTCATGCTGCAGTGCTGTTTTTCACCTCCATGGGATTCATATTTCCAAGATTCAGTATTGGTGTTCTGCCAAAAGTCTATAATCACTAGGTTGTGAAAGGTGAAATCCTGTGTGTTTGGAGATTCCAGGCATGGTTCTAAACACAAACACTGACATTTGACAACTTTTTCACACGAGTATAGCATTATCCAATACACACAAACAACACACTGCACATATTTCTTTCTGTTTTCATTCATTTAAAAACTTAGTTGCATTTCCACTGATGGAGATTCACTTTTTTCGACTCCCCTAGTATGCTCCTAGTAACATTGGTCTCTGAGCTCAGTGATTGCCAGTATTTTCATGATTTTATCATGGTTTTACATTTCAACTGTAAATAATGTATTTTTAGGAATTGTAACATGTGTTTTCCAGCCTCAGCAGCTCACAAAGAGTTGAGAATTCTGCAAGAATAAATGGAAAATCGGACAACAGTTAATATGTGTTTTTGTTGTAATTAAATAGGGTAACACTTCACACCCAGCGACATGACACGATCATAACAGTTGATATTATCTGTTATATGGTCATAACACTGTCCTGACGCATACATTTACGCCTGTTGTGACATATTGCATGGCTGGGTATGACACGTGTCAACCCACATTTATTCAAATGTTTTTCTTTCCCCGCCAAGAATTTATTTCGTTTGTTTCTTAAGTCCTTTGTTTTCGTTGTAATGAATTCTTTAGTCGTGTTTTTTTTTCTCCATTTGAAATCACTTGCAGATAATACACTTTATGACACTGTCTTGAAGCAATATGACCATCCTGTGTGACTTGACTAAAAGTATAAAGTAAAAGCTATACATCAGATTCCTCATATTACGCTAATGGCACAATCCCTCCCTTTTTTTTCCCCCTTTACGGACAGACAGGCACATTTCAACACCCATTTACGAATGTAGTATTTGTGTTTCGTGAGTCCGCCAGATCAGAGGCTGTAGGTATGTCTTATATTGATAGGTGTGTGTGAATTGGATCATAAGTCTCTCCTGCCTGAGCATTCAAAATGTAATGACTACTTTTTGGTGTCAGGTAAAATGTATGGGAGTAAACAAGTACATATTTTCTTTAGGAATGTAGTGGAGTGAAAGTAGAACTAGTAATTTACAGACCCCCCCGCCCCCAAAAACAGATACTTACGTGATACTTAAGTAAAAATACTTTAAAGTTCTTACCACCACTGTAAGCCAGATGGGCCTCTCACGTACATTCCCTTATGTCAATCATCAGTCCAAAAAAAAGTGTCTTGTCCTGCTCCTGATATCTGCTCCTGCATTCATCCCTGATATCTGCTCCTGCATTCATCCCAGCATCAGCAACAGAGCATTGGGTAGATGCATGTCTGACATCAATGTGTGCGCAATTACAATGATGATTTAATATGGTAAATTTCAGAAAATGTTCAAAACATACTGTTGACAAGTAGGCTATGGTGTAATGGTATGTTTTGTGGGTTTTGAAACTTATGTAGGTGTCATAACCAGCCATAAAGTAACTACCGTGGTAGTTTTTTTTTGTGTGGGATTTGACACTTATGTTGGTGTCATAACCAGTCATAAAGTAATGCAATATGTCACAACAGGACCAAAAAGGTCTCATGACAGTTTTATGACCCTATTATGACAGGCTGTTATGGCATGGTTATGTGTAATGATGCATGGTAAGTGTTACCTTCAATAAGCAAACTTTTCAGGGATGTAAGATACAAGTTGAACATAAAATATGAAAAAGAAGATTCCCAGAGTGAACTTGGACTTGTATTTGTGTCAAAAGACACAATTTGTGATGTACTGGGAAAGTGTTCCTTGTATTTTTATCTTGAAAATGTGCATTTATTTAATTGTCAAAACAGTTTGACAGGGGACAAACAGCACAACAGACAAAGGCAATCTAGATTGAACTCTACAGACTCCTCAGAAAGAAGTATTTACACTTTGATGCTCTTGGACAGCGGCAAATATGGCCATGTTGAGCTCCATCTTTGACCGAACAGTACTTGCCCACGTTGGAATTGCACTGAAAGAAAAGTACATGACAAAATTGATTCCATTGTTGATTTGTGTGTGCTAGATTGCACCGATGCCAAACAAGGGTACTGTGTAGTTGGTGGGGGTTTCCAATGAACCACGAGATGTCGCACTGCTACCACAATCAAACTGAAGGCTAACAAGAGTAACTTGGGGCCCTACTCAATCAAAGCTGGTAGTCCTAACTGGGTTTTGATTGGGCCCGTGGTTTATAAAATACTAAAATTAGAAAAAGGGTCAACTACTAAAAATAAGTTGTCCAACTGCATTTTTGACAAATCAGCTCAACAGAAAAGCAGATCTAGGAATCATTAAAAAATGGTGGTTAGTTACAGCCAATAATGTACCAGAATTGTGATTCTCCTTCTGCGTAGACGTTGACATACTCCCGGAAGGCGGTTGAACTTGTTTCTCAAAACTGAGGAAGATATTTCCCTCTGAAGCTGTCCCCTATCATGGACAGGGACACCCAACTAGAATAGAAGAGTGAAAATGACTTGGCTATATTGGGGCCGAGACCAAAGGCCTAATCATCATAGTTCATAGTATCATTAAACAATTATGTTCACTAGACGGAAGTGATTCATATAATAAAGTTAGCCTTATATTAAATGACTATGCTGTTTAAATCATAGCCAGGATATCTAACCAAACTCACCTGTTTATGCTTGCGTGAGTCTCGTGTTTCCAACGACGGAACGTCCGGTAATCTTGCCTCTACTCCGACAGACAGAAAGTGCACACATAGAACACAACACATCAGCAGAAACAGCAGAGTGAAATTCGTCATAGCGTGATTTCCACTAAATTGTCAGACAGTGGCACTGCTGATCTGTACGCATCAGAATGAGTGGCGGAGTGATTCACTACGCGCGAGAGCTCTCCAAGGTGCTGAGCGCATTTCAGCTCAACCAATTTGACTCCGATGTCCACAAACAATATTTTGTCTCGACGTCAATAGCAGACGCTATTGCCGAACCTCTTTAACAAGCACACTGCCCAGTGTGCGCAAACACTCTCCTAGATGCACGGTAATCTTTCCTTTTCTAAACGGGTTTAATGATCACATGACCTCCGTTGCAAATTACACTTTGACAGGTTGACACAAGCTGTAGGCCTTGGCGTTTAGCTCAAATGAACCAACCACGGTGTAGACTATATCCACAAGACAGAGCAAACATGGCCTATTAGCCTATCACACAATTTCCTTTAGTTAATCTACAGCGCCTTCATGTACATGTCTGATCATTTTCATAAAGGTCCAATACAGCCGTTTTTATCTCAAAACCAAACCATTTCTGGGTAACAACCTTATTAGCCAGGTCTCCCCTCCAATTGGCAAAGATTCAATATTCTTGCGAATGTTTAAAACATCTGCATAAAACAATATGTGCATTTTCCCAAGTGTTTCCATTAAATTGACTTGTTGCGGATATAAGCTTTATGATATAGTGTACATGAAGATACGTTGCAGTTAAATTCCCATTGCATTGTCAACTCTACTGATGGTTTTGGCACCAAAAAAATGTGGCATTATATAGTGAATGTGCCCACTCTGGTCTTGGCATGTGCGCTCTAGCCAACAGATTGCAGATACAATGCGGGTATAACCTGTTACATAATGAGATTAAATATCGGGGGTCTTATAATTTGTCAAATGGCAGCCAAACAACGATCATTATGTGACCAGAAGAAGGAGCATCAAGCTCATCACCATGCACTTTCATCAAACTCGGAAGTTCATTATCATTTATTTAATTTGTAGCCTAAAAAACTACATGCTTTTCTGAGTCATAGTGGGAGGGACCACACACCATATCATCGGAGAGAGACTCCTCCAAGTTTACTTCGATATTTACAGTTAAATGGCGCTGACAGAGATGGTCGCCTCACTTCGGAATATTAGGAAACTATGCAGTATTTAGTTTTTTTATGTATTATTTCTAACATTGTTACCCCAGGAAATCTTAAGTCTTATTATATACAACCAGGAAGAACTATTTGATATAAGAACAATGCCAATTTACCAACATTACGACTAGGAATACGACTTTCCCAAAGCGGATCCTCTGTTCAGACCACCGCCCAGGACAATGGATCTAATTCCAGTAGTCGACCCAAAACAACGACGCTGCAGAAGGGGCAGTCGAAGCGGCCACCTGGCCAGGCTCCGTAGGCCTGCACATCGCCCACCGCTCCGAGTATGCTACTAGCCAATGTCCAGTCTCTTGACAAGGTAGACGAAATTCGAGCAAGGGTTGCCTTCCAGAGAGACATCAGAGATTTTAACATTCTCTCTTTCACTGAAACATGGCTCTCGGGATATGTTGTCAGAATCGGGCTTCTCCATGCATCGCACCGACAGACATAAACATCTCTCTGGGAGGAGGAAGGGCGGGGGTGTATGCTTTACGATTAACGACTCATTGTGTAATCATAACAACATACAGGAACTCAAATCCTTCTGCTCACCCGATCTAGAATTCCTTACAATCAAATGCCGGCCATTTGACCTACCAAGAGAATTCTCGTCAGTTATAGTCACAGCTGGGTACATTCCCCCTCAAGCAGACACCAAGATGGCCATCAAGGAACTTCACTAGACTATTTGCAAACTGGAAACCATACTTCCTGAGGCTGCATTTATTGTAACTGGAGATTTTAACAAAGCAAATGTGAGAATAAGGCTACGTAAATTCGACCAGCATATTGATTGCACTATGCGCATGCGCAATACCCTCGACCACTGCTACTCTAACTTCCCTGATGCATGCAAGGACCTCCCCCACCCTCCCTTCTGCAAACCTGACCACGATGCCATCTTGCTCCTTCCGTCTAAAAGAAAGAAACTCAAACAGAATGTACCAGTGACGAGAACCATTCAACTCTGGTCCGACCAATCGGGAGCCACGCTTCAAGATTGTTTTGATCACACGGACTGGAATATGTTCCGGTCAGCCTCTGAGAACAACATCGACCAATGTGCTGACTCGGTGACTGCGTTTATAAAGAATTTAATTGGAGATGTTGTACCCACTGTGACTATTAAAACCTACCCTAACCAGACACCGTGGATGGATGGCGGCATTTGCGCAAAACTGAAAGCTCGATCCACCGCATTTAACCATGGAAAGAGGTCTGGGAATATGTCTGAATATAAACAGTGTAGTTATTCCCTCCACAAGGCAATCAAACAAGCAAAATGCCAGTACAGGGACAAGGTGGAGTCGCATTTCAACGGCTCAGACACGAGACGTATGTGGCAGGGTTTACGGGAAATCACGGACTACAAAAATAAATCCAGCCACGTAACGGACACCGACATCTCGCTTCCAGACAAACTAAACAACTTCTTTGCCCGCTTTGAGGATAATACAGCGCCACCATCGCGGCCTGCTAACAAGGACTGTACTCTCCCCTCCTTCTCCGTGGCTGACATGAGTAAAACATTTAAACGTGTTAACCCCCGCAAGGCTGCTGGCCCAGACGGCATCCCTAGCCGCGTCCTCAGCGCATGCTCAGACCAGCTGGCTGGTGTGTTTACAAACATATTCAATCATTCCCTATCTCAGTCTGTTGTCCCCACATGCTTCAATATGGCTACCATTGTTCCTGTACCCATGAAGGCAAAGATAACTGAACTAAATGACTACCACCCTGTTGCACTCACATCTGTCATCATGAAGTGCTTTGGGAGACTAGTCAAGGATCATATCACCTCCACCTTACCGGCCACCTTAGACCCACTTCAGATTGCATACCGCCCAAACAGGTTTACAGACGACGCTATCGCCATCACACTGCCCTATCCCATCTGGACAAGAGGAATACCTATGTAAGAAGGCTGTTAATTGATGACAGCTCAGCATTCAACACCATAGTACCCTCCAAGCTCATCATCAAGCTGGAGACCCTGGGTCTCAACATGCCCTGTTCAACTGGGTCCTGGACTTTCTGACGGGCTTCCCCCAGGTGGTGAAGGTAGGAAACAACATCTCCACCTCGCTGACCCTCAACACTGGGGCCTCACAAGGGTGCGTGCTCAGCCCCCTCCTGTACTCCCTGTTCACCCATGACTGTGTGGCCATGCACGCCTCCAACTCAAATCATCAAGTTTGGAGACGACACAACAATAGTGGGCTTGATTACCAACAACGACGAGACAACCTACAGGGAGGAGATGAGGGCACTCGGAGTGTGGTGTCAGGAAAACAACCCCTCACTCAACGTCAACAAAATAAAGGAGATGGTCGTGGACTTCAGAAAACAGCAGAGGGAGCAGCCCCCTATCCACATCGAATGGACAGCAGTGGAGAAGGTGGAAAGTTTTAAGTTCCTCAGCATACACATCACGTAGAAACTGAAATGGTCCACCCACCTGAGAAGGAGCTGCGAAGGAGCAGCAGTGCCTCTTCAACATCAGGAGGCTGAAGAAATTTGGCTTGTCACCAAAAACCCTGACAGACTTTTACAGATGCACAATCGAGAGCATACTGCCGGGCTGTGTCACAGCCTGGTACGGCAACTGCACCGCCCTCAATCGCAAGGCTCTCCAATGGGTGATGCTGTCTGCACAACACATCACCGGGGGCAAACTACCTGCCCCCCATGACACCTACAACACCCATTGTCACAGGAAGGCAAAAAAGATCAAGGACATCAAACACCCGAGCCACTGCCTATTCACACAGCTACCATCCAGAAGAGGAGGTCAGTACAGGTGCATCAAAGCTTGGACCGAGAGACTGAAAAACAGCTTCTATCTCAAGGTCATCAGACTGCTAAACAGCAATCCCTAACTCAGAGAGGCTGCTGCCTACATTGAGACCCAATCACTGGCCACTTTAATAAATTGATCACTAGTCACTTAATACAATGACACTTGAAATAATGCCACTTTAATAAAGTGTACATATCTTACATTACTCATATCACATGTACAGTATATACTGTATTTTATACCATCTATTGCACCTTGCCTATGCCGCTCGGCCATTGCTCATCCATATACTTACATGTACATATTCTCATTTTAGCCCTTTAGATTTGTGTGTATTAGGTACAGTGCCTTGCGAAAGTATTCGGCCCCCTTGAACTTTGCGACCTTTTGCCACATTTCAGGCTTCAAACATAAAGATATAAAACTGTATTTTTTTGTGAAGAATCAACAACAAGTGGGACACAATCATGAAGTGGAACGACATTTATTGGATATTTCAAACTTTTTTAACAAATCAAAAACTGAAAAATTGGGCGTGCAAAATTATTCAGCCCCTTTACTTTCAGTGCAGCAACCTCTCTCCAGAAGTTCAGTGAGGATCTCTGAATGATCCAATGTTGACCTAAATGACGAATGATGATAAATACAATCCACCTGTGTGTAATCAAGTCTCTGTATAAATGCACCTGCACTGTGATAGTCTCAGAGGTCCGTTAAAAGCGCAGAGAGCATCATGAAGAACAAGGAACACACCAGGCAGGTCCAAGATACTGTTGTGAAGAAGTTTAAAGCCGAATTTGAATACAAAAAGATTTCCCAAGCTTTAAACATCCCAAGGAGCACTGTGCTTGCGATAATATTGAAATGGAAGGAGTATCAGACCACTGCAAATCTACCAAGACCTGGCCGTCCCTCAGAGAGATCAGAGATGCAGCCAAGGGGCCCATGATCACTCTGGATGAACTGCAGAGATCTACAGCTGAGGTGGGAGACTCTGTCCATAGGACAACAATCAGTTGTATATTGCACAAATCTGGCCTTTATGGAAGAGTGGCAAGAAGAAAGCCATTTCTTAAAGATATCCATAAAAAGTGTCGTTTTAAAGTTTGCCACAAGCCACCTGGGAGACACACCAAACATGTGGAAGAAGGTGCTCTGGTCAGATGAAACCAAAATTGAACTTTTTTGGCAACAATGCAAAACGTTATGTTTGGCGTAAAAGCAACACAGCTCATCACCCTGAACACAACATCCCCACTGTCAAACATGGTGGTGGCAGCATCATGGTTTGGGCCTGCTTTTCTTCAGCAGGGCCAGGGAAGATGGTTAAAATTGATGGGAAGATGGATGGAGCCAAATACAGGACCATTCTGGAAGAAAACCTGATGGAGTCTGCAAAAGACCTGAGACTGGGACAGAGATTTGTCTTCCAACAAGACAATGATCCAAAACATAAAGCAAAATCTACAATGGAATGGTTTAAAAATAAACATATCCAGGTGTTAGAATGGCCAAGTCAATGTCCAGACCTGAATCCAATCGAGAATCTGTGGAAAGAACTGAAAACTGCTGTTCACAAATGCTCTCCATCCAACCTCACTGAGCTCGAGCTGTTTTGCAAGGAGGAATGGGAAAAAATGTCAGTCTCTCGATGTGCAAAACTGATAGAGACATACCCCAAGCGACTTACAGCTGTAATCGCAGCAAAAGGTGGCGCTACAAAGTATTAACTTAAGGGGCTGAATAATTTTGCACGCCGAATTTCTCCGTTTTTGATTTGTTTAAAAAGTTTGAAATATCCAATAAATGTCGTTCCACTTCATGATTGTGTCCCACTTGTTGTTGATTCTTCACAAAAAAAAAAAAAAAAAAAATGTGGCAAAAGGTCGCAAAGTTCAAGGGGGCCGAATACTTTCGCAAGGCACTGTAGATGTTGGGGAATTGTTAGATTACTTGTTAGAAATTACTGCACTGTCGGAACTAGAAGCACAAGCATTTCGCTACACTTGCATTAACACCTGCTAACTATGTGTATGTGACTAATACAATTTGTTTTGATTTATTATATCAATATTTGCGCATAAAGGTGTTTCCACTGCTATTTCTCTACATTTTACTGACACAAAAAGATCTTACCTTGTCTAGCATATTTTGTTTTGTCTACAGTTGGACAGTTTACAGACAAATTAGCTTTTTCTGTCAGACCTGTCGTAAAACAAATTATCAGACAAGCCTTCAGAAAGTACTCATACCCCTTAAGTTATTCCACATTTTGTTGTGTTTCAGCCTGAATGAAAAATGTTTTTCTCACCAACCTACACACAATACTCCATAAAGACAAAGTGAAAACATGTTTTTAGAAAGTTTTGCAGATTTCTTGAAAATGAAATGCCCCAAAAAATTGATCATATTACTTTTATACTCTTCCCCAGATATACAGTATGCCTCATCACAAACGTAGCTCTATGGACAGTTCCTTGGGACTTCAGGGTATAGTTTCTGCTCTGACATACTGTACACTGTCAACTGTGGGACCTTATATAGACCAGTGTGTTTCTTTCTAAATCATGTCCAAACAATTGAATTGGCCACAGGAGAACTCTCATAAAGTTGTAGTGACGTCTCAAGGATGATCAAAGGGAATTGGATGCACCTGAGCTCTAATTTGGAGTGTCATAGCAAAGGGCTGTCGTCAAGACAAAGGGTGGCTACTTTGAAAAATCTCAAATAAAAAATATATGTTGATTTGTTCAACACTTTTTTGGTTACTACATGATTCCATATGTGTTATTTCATAGCTTTGATGTCTTCACTATTATTTTACGATGTAGAAAACGGTCAAAAATAAAGAAAAATCATTGACTGAGTAGGTGTGTGCAAACTTTTTACTGGTACTTGATGTAAATGAGGTGTTTCTGTATTTCATTTTCGATACATTTGCAACAATGCCTAAAAACACGTTTTAATTTTGTCATTGTGGCGTATTGTGTGTAGATGGTTGAGGAAATCAATCAATTGAATCCATTTTGAAGGCTGTAAAACAACACGTTGAATAAGTCAAAGGGGATGAATACTTTCTGAAGGCACAGTACTTTACTCGCATAAAAAGGTTGGATGGAAACCTGGTTTCTGTGATTGTTTTCAATTAAAATGGCCGAAAAGAAACAAAAATAGCTTAGCAAAGAGCAAGAATTTCGCTAGGACTGTGTGGGAGTGGTCTGAGTGGGGACGGGGGAAACTAGCTGTAATTGGCAGAGAGGTTTAGGACTGTCCACTGATTTACCACCTGGTGAACCCAAAACAGGTGGTATTTTCAAACAGCTCTTAGACTAAAAGTGCATTATCATCATCATAAAAAATGTCACAGTATTATTCCAACCTTGTAGTATGGAAATATATATAAAATACAGGTCAATCACGCTTTTGACTGCCCTGGTCCTTTAATATCTGAAATCTGTATTTTAAAAAAGCCATATCTCATCTTCATATCACACGCATTATTCGTATGATCTCAGCGAAAAGGTCAGTCAGGGTGATCTAACATGTGATAGAAAAGTGCGTCATAGATGTTGTTTTTTGTACACCCGCCTCCTTAACCATTTACGGAGTCAGGCTCCAAATCCGTCTGGTATTAAAGATCACCACTTGTCCATCCAGGTCAACTCAAACCTTGACAGATTGATTCATATTTGGTTGGAAAGTCTTAATGATGGCAGCACAATTAGTCATATGCATAGTCATTATGGAGTGAAGACATCTGCAGCAAGACAGCATTGACTGGATCACTCGGCAAGATTAAGGCCTATTGCATTAATGTACAATTACTTCCAAACGTAAAGTTTATCACCTTGGTCTTTTATCAACGAACTAAAATGTGAGACATTTTCAGACAACGTGTTTGAATGAAAACGTCTTTTTAGATAGCATTTCTGATGTGTGCAACTTCATCTCATTTTTCGACTTTCAATGTCATTATAAGCAACACATTTGGAGATTAACCTAAATAAACGGATTTAATTGCAGCTGTAGGGCTAAAAATGCAATAGGAAAATAAGAAGTGAACTTTTGATTTAATGACACATCAAAAAGGGCCCGTCTACAATGCAAGAGGATGCGTGGAGCTTTATGGAGATGTTTTATTAAACGAAAATAAATACATTTGTTTATACTTCCAGAAGACAAAGGAATTCAAGACAGTCATACATGCAGACTGACATTTACATTGGTAACGGTACAGGTGCATGGGCGTATCACAAGCCTGGGTCTCGGAAATGTTGTGCGCCTGAGGGGAAAGGTCTGTGACCCGGGTCAGTAACAACGCAGGAAGAATGTGTTGCATGCGGTGCCTCGCAGACAGTCACAAAGCCTTCCGATGCGCGGCCCGTGCTTCATAGCGCACCGCTCTCCAACATCACACTGTAAATATGAGAGGAGAGAGAGTGTTAGCAAAATTCGTTAGGTCCTTCTTGCACATTTCTGTTCCCAAATAAAAGCACATTCAATGTAACAGACAACTTCCGACAGCACCGTAGGCTCTGCTGGCACTCCAAATATATGACTCTCGGACGACCTTTTGCGCTCATTCAGTTTTGCGTTAGGTGCGTTTTGGAACTGAGATATGTAAGGTAGATGTAAAATAACTTAGGTTATTCTTGACTTACCCGTGGAATGAGACTTGCTTTCTTCTCCACTGATAGACCTATCATGTTGTCTTGCTGCCCGCCTTCTAGAAGCCCCTCGAGCACATCAGCCTGAAAAAAAGTCGCCAATAAAGATATTTAGAACCATCTTCACTATCAACCCAAATAAATATTGCATGGCATCTATTTCTCGACATTAGCTTGAAGGCGGAACGATATAATCGGCTACTTGACATTGGGCAAGAATGGGCGCAAATGCATAATGTACATAATAGATATCTTTACATAGCTCATTTGAACACATAAGGTAAAAGTAGACTGTCCTCAATCTCCATCACAGAATAGTTACACATCAGTTGATGGTACAACATAAATAAATGCTTGAACAAGTTCTGGATTGGTTTGAGTCGAAACAAACAGTTTTTTCCTAAAATCCTCAAAAAGGACAGAAAAATAAGTAAATTAGTAAATTTGACACACCAAATGTCTGGTGACATATCCCAGTGGAAATTGTTCCTCTTGTGAAGAGAGTATGTTATCGGGTGACATCTGCTCCTGGCAATCAACACTGAAGACAGACAGACAGACGCCCAGGTAGAAGACTGCGCGGACCCTGATGCTGTCCATGGTGCTGAAAATCTTCCGCTTGAACTGAGAGGATGAGAAACAAGTCGTACTTCAGCAAAGTTCTCCTGGCAACTATCCGTGACTTTGGTATTATTCTCTCCCTCTCTATTTTGCAGTTCAGGTCCTCACTCTTCTGCTCATGGGTGCTGCACTTGCTTCTGTTGTTGCTTGGAAACTTTCTCTATTTATATAGAACCAGCCCGGTGCTGCTCCCATTTCGCTCGAACGTCATCACCTTGGTCTCCTCAGACCGTGTTTTGCACGGATTGGGTGAGATGGGTATCTCGGTCAATGATATTAAACATTCCCACCACTCCAAGGAATTCAACCACCAGGGTGAAACTTTAGGAGCCGATCTATAGTAGTGGGATGTAGTTTGGGGGTGCTGCGATTTTTCAGGTTGGGGGGTAGGGATGCAGGTAAGAACAGTAGGCACAGTGGACTACTTTTTATGATTGTTTAACTTAATGTATTTGAGTGTTTACCAGCATTTACCAGCATACCACCTGTACACTCTCGTTGGCTGGCCCTCGCTTCATACTCGTCGCCAAACCCACTGGCTCCAGGTCATCTACAAGACCCTGCTAGGTAAAGCCCCCCCTTATCTCAGCTCACTCGTCACCATAGCAGCAACCACCTGTAGCACGTTCTCCAGCAGGTATATCTCTCTGGTCACCGCCAAAACATATTCTTCCTTTGGCCGCCTCCTTCCAGTTCTCTGCTGCAATTGACTGGAACGAACTACAAAAATCTCTGAAACTGGTAACACTTATCTCCCTCACTAACTTTAAGCACCTATAATTTTAACCATCTATAATTTAGCCCAAACAACTACCTCTTCCCCTACTGTATTTATTCATTTATTTAGCTCCTTTGCACCCCATTATTTCTATTTCTACTTTGCACATTCTTCCACTGCAAATCTATCATTCCAGTGTTTTACTTGCTATATTTTATTTACTTCGCCACCCTGGCCTTTTTTTGCCTTTACCTCCCTTATGTCACCTCATTTGCTCACATCATATATATACTTATTTTTCTACTGTATTATTGACTGTATGTTTGTTTTACTCCATGTGTAACTCTGTGTTGTTGTATGTGTTGAACTGCTTTGCTTTATCTTGGCCAGGTCGCAATTGACAAGCATTAGACTGGTTGAAATCTGTCCTTTGGTCTGGAGTCCAAATTTCAGATTTTTGGTTCCAACCACTGTGTCTTTGTGAGATGCAAAGTAGTTGAACGGATGATCTCTGTATGTGTGGTTCCCACCATGAAGCATGGAGGAGGAGGTGTGATGGTGTGGGGGTGCTTTGATGGTTACGCTGTTGGTGATTTATTTAGAATTCAAGGCACACTTAATCATGATGGCTACCACAAGCATTCTGCAGCGATACACCATCCCATCTGGTTTGCACTTAGTGCGACTATCATTTGTTTTTCAACAGGACAATGACCAACACCTTCAGGCTGTGTAAGCGCTATTTGACCAAGAAGGAGAGTGATGGAGTGATGCATCAGATGACTTGGTCTCCACAATCACCCAACCTCAACCCAATGTAGATGGTTTGGGATGAGTTGGACCACAGAGTGAAGGAAAAGCAGCCAACAAGTGCTCAACATATTTGGGAACTCCATCAAGACCGTTGGAAAACTATTCCAGGTAAAGCTGGTTGAGAGAATGCCAAGAGTGTGCAAAGCTGTCATCAAGACAAAGGGTGTCTACTTTGAATAATCTAAAATATAACATATATTTTGATATGTTTAACAGTGTTTTCATTTCTACATGATTCCATATGTGTTATTTCTTAGTTTTGATGACTTCACTATCATTCTACAATGTAGAAAATAGTAAAAATATAGAAAAACCCTTGAATGAGTAGGTGTGAAAACTTTTGACTGGTACTGTATGTTTTCCAGTTTAAAAAAAAATACTTTGCCAATGCAACTTATTTGTATGTGAAAACTAAAATGGTCTATTATTTTATTTTCCATTTTAGTAGACGTTCTTATCCAGAGCTGGTAGCTTCATTAAATAGTACCCGCAAAACACCAGTCTCAACATCAACAGTGAAGAGGCGACTCCAGGATGCTGGCCTTCTAAGCAGAGTTACAAAGAAAAGCCATATCTCAGACTGGCCAATAAAAAGAAAAGATTAAGATTGGCAAAAGAACACAGACACTGGACAGAGGATCTCTGCCTAGAAGGCAATCACCCCGGAGTCTTCACTGTTAATGTTGAGACTGGTGTTTTTGCTGGTACTATTTAATGAAGCTGCCAGTTGAGGACTTGTGAAGTGTCTGTTTAGACACTCTAATGTACTTGCCCTCTTGCTCAGTTGTGCACCGGGGCCTCCCACTCCTCTTTCTATTCTGGTTAGAGCCAAATTGCGCTGTACTGTGAAGGGAGTAGTACACAGCGTTGTACGAGATCTTCCGTTTCTTGGTAATTTCCTGCATGGATAAGACTTAATTTCTCAGAACAAGACTAGACTGACGAGTTTCAGAAGAAAGTGATTTGTTTCTGGTTATTTTGAGCCTGTAATCAAACCCACAAATGCTGATGCTCCAGATACTCAACTTGTCTAAAGAAGGACAGTTTTTATTGCTTCTTTAATCAGAACAACAGATTTCAGCTGTGCTAACATAATTGCAAAAGGGTTTTCTAAAGATCAATTACCCTTTTAAAATGATCAACTTGAAATAGCTAACACAAGGTGCCATTGGAACAAAGGATTGATGGCTGCTGATAATGAGCCTCTGTTCGCCTATGGAGATATTCAATAAAAACATCTGGTATTTTCAGCTTCAATAGTCGTTTACAACATTTTTTATTTTATCTTTATTTAACTATGCAAGTCAGTTAAGAACAAATTCTTATTTTCAATGACGGCCTAGGAACAGTGGGTTAACTACCTGTTCAACGACAGATTTGTACATTGTCAGCTCTGGGATTTGAAACTTTAGACTAGTAACCTTCCGGTTACTACTCTAACACTCTAACCATTAGGCTACCCTGCCGCTCGTTTACAACATGAACAATGTCTACACTGTATTTCGGATCAATTTGATGTTATTATAATGCACAAGAAATTTGCTTTTCTTTCAAAAACAAGGACATTTCTAAGTGACCCCAAACTTTTGAACGGTAGTTTATATATATTTTTATTACGAGTTTCAGGGGGTGCTGCAGCACTACCCTACTATGACCACCAGGTTTATATCGTGCCTCCAAAGTGTAAATCTCTGCCACTAAAATCCAGTATATTTGACTTTGATATGATTACATAACAAAGAGGGAGATTTGTCTGGAAAGATGGGCAGGCGTATAAAACAAACATCTAGTAACCCAAAGGTTGCGTGTTCAAACCACATCACAGACAATTTTAGCTCATTAGCAACTTTGAAACTACTTACTACTTTTTAGCTATCTAGCATGTTAGCTAGCCGATGTACATGCACAAATTAATTCATACCATGCAAAACTTAATACTAAATGTAGGGAGAGCAATTTACATTTACTATGTTGCGCCTACCCCTGAGTCCAGGTTGAAAGTTGTCATATTACCATATTGCTATGGTGCTACATCAGATAAGAGAAGTCAACATTCTGAATAATGCTTTATGATTTATGGTGTTCTCATTTCTTCAATAGGCATCAGCCCGAATGAAGGAAACTGTAATATGGCTAGTATAAACGCATATTCATTTGCAACAGGTTAGAATAATTATGTTAATGAACTTGTGCACACTTGGAAATAAATTGCCTTCTAATACCGTCACGAATAGGACGAGATTGTGTAATATAGTCTAATATGAGATTACTGATCATCTCATTGTTAGTAAAAAAGTGACCTACACCTGTGACCAATAGCAATCTTTAAAATAGGCTTAACTGACATGATTCAATTAAATGCCATATTATTTTTCAATATTTAGGCCTAAATGCACATGAGGGGTTTATGGATGTTTCTCAATGTTGTGTGACTGACTCTGCCTACAGTGCCTAAAGCACAAAAGCAAGTGACACTCTCCCATATGTAATTTGCTGGGATACTTCATGCATGGCTCCCTCGCTAGATGAGGGCATCACTCTAGGCGTTAAGGCTTGAATTATTTCTTCTCTGTGGAATTTTCTCTCTTTCTTTAATGTTATTCTAGTGTGATTGAATCCAATAATTATCTGATAGTGTTTATTTATGGGCAATCAAGGCTACCTAGAGAATAGGTCCACCATAAATGTAAAATTGCTCAATTTATGGTGTCCAACAGATATATCCTAGGCCTAGACAATATCTGAGCAATTTCTGGTCCGTAAACAACATGCCTACAATCAATAAAAAAAAAAAAAGTTTCCTCAAAGCAAATCTCGAAGGAAGAGCGCCGGTGTCAGGTGCACAGCTTGTTTCAGAGAATGAGGGCAAACTGTGCGTTTCTCAGATTTAGTAAAGCGCTTTGGGATTAGACCCCCGAGGAGCGTTAAATGGGACCATGCATGCACTGGCCTCTCTTCGCATTATGGCTTTGATGAGTTAGAATGCAGCTTGCGCTTTGTGGAAGTACAAGGAGGCTTCAGGCTTCTCCCGCGCGCATCACGTGGGTCCGTCTTATATTAGACCTATAAATTGAAAACACGTCTTCAGACTTGTCCTCACTGTTCGCCTCCGGGTCTGTATCAAAAGTAGGATTGCACAACAGGTGCAAAAATGATATGGTCCCACTGATTGCTAGAGAACGTAGCTGAAGCATCACACAAGCACAAGCTTTCTGGAACATTGTGCTAAGTATGAAACAGTTGGGGAAAGTATTTCTGTGTCATGTTGAACTTAGTCAAATATGGAATCAAACGTTTTCGGAACATCACAGTTGATAGATACATGTTCGACAGCTGTCATCACTGTGGTCTCATTATAATCCACTGCAGAAGGTCTAGCTCAAGGATCCCTCTCCATTACCAGGGCGTTCATACTTTCCTGACACTCCCCAGCCACAGATGTGTGAAGGTGGAAACTGGACTGCAGTGTTGAGCCATGATGGACGTCCATTGGGAAAGTGGCTACAGGTGATATGCAATTATAATAGAAAGGCACACACTATTGTGCAAGTGATGTGGACTTTCACATTTGGCCACCTTAAGGCTACAGCTATCCATTATTGACTAATTGATAGGTCAAGTAAAGGTGTAAGTAATGAAATGATTCAGGGATTCCAGAGTGAACTGATTGGTCTCATCACAGTGGTTCTTGGATTGATGTGGTAATTCGGGGTTAAATTGGGAATTTGGATGTTTGAAATGAGATAAACAGTACTGGTTGATTACTTTTTTCAAATCCAATGTCTTTTCCACGTTGATTCCACGTCACAATACCTTGACAAATTACGTTGAAACAAGGTTGATTCAACCAGTGTGTTCCTAGTCTCTGATGTAGAGATCTAATGCTGTGGTTTGCACACGTGAACTGATCACAACCCAGCCAGGCTAGGCTCCATCCCCAATTTATCTCTTTCATTTCAGCAGACAAGTGGTGTGGAAGTGAGTGGTGATAGTGTTAATGAGCCATCAATGCAAAGAAAGCAATTAAATCCCTTCTTTTCATCCATTCTCCATGATGGACAACCGCTGTTCTGATTTACAATGGCAGTTATGTTGCATAGAATGATTACCTGTGTGTTTGGTTGTGATACAGACAACTCTCACTGTCACTAGGATTAGTCTCTCACTGTGGAAGAATTCAGGGCATCAGTAATACAGAGCTGGGGTAAGAAAATGTTCCTTGACATGTCATTTACACCTTGGCGATTATGGAGGAGACAGAGAATGTGAGTTCATCCTGACCTCACTCAATCACAAATACCCTCTCCATCTCTCCCTCCCTTGAATATGGAATGCACAGGGCCTTGCTGGCCAGTTCAGACCAGTTTCTAACACTTCACATCTGATTCCCAGGTAAATGATTTGTCCATTCTTACTAGCGCTATAGGAATGGACAGTTGGTCTTTACCCTGCAGTGCCTCCTCTCAAACAGGGAATAGAGAAGGATCACTCCTCCACCCTTTCTTGATTATTGTATGGCTTGGAATTGTCAATGAACCAACACGCCTAGATGACTCACTCTCTCTCTTTATTGGAGTGACCAAAAACTGTTGTGTCCGTGTTACAAATGAACTACTCAGTTTCAGTGTTGCAGTCCTGTCAAAATGTGATACTGGAAAAAACATACCACAAAGCAATTGACTGAAGTATTTGGAAGATATTATCTAAATGTTTTGCATACAAAGATCACTGAGAGAACAATTTACACGAAGAACAGACACTAGATGGTACACCAAGGCCATAATATAAATTAAAACTTGACAACATATATTGGTCGGTTTTGATTGTTTACATGTCTGTGTGTGCAGTTGTGAGTGGGAGTCTTTGACAGACAGCCCTGCATTATTCAGAGGTGTGGGGTCTGCCATATCCCCCGTCTACAAGATGTTAGGTCATTTTTCAACCCTGCACCTGATTATCCCAATAACCTTGTGAAACACACTCCCAGGGGAATAAACACTCTGAAATATGTATAGGTAGTGCGTCACCGGCATCGTGCGAGGCCTCCCCAAGGACCTCTCATGTAGGAGGGAGTTGCACTCTAGAGCGGGCTTTATGAAGGACTCACTGACTCAACAGGTCTGCAATAGTTCACCAAGGACTATTAATGAGATTTACTACACATGACTTCAGAATTACCCTAGCCAGTTAGTTTGCACATCACCAAAATGTAACTTGTAGCCAGTGGGGATTCAAGTTGAAACATTCCCAAACTGCTGAAAGCTGGCACAATCGTGTCTCAATATATGTATCCTTACTTCAGACCTCCATGCATACAGTACTCCAATCTAGCAGTAGCTAATGAAATGTGTATCAAGTGGTATTTGTTATCAAATAAAATGTGTGATTTCAAAGGAGAACTGTTTGATCTGATAAGCCACATCTACAGTGCATTGCAAAAGTATTCATCCCCCTTGGTGTTTTTCCTATTTTGCTGCATTACAACCTTTAATTTAAATGGATTTTTATTTGGATTTTATGTAATGGACATACACAAAATAGTCCAAATTGGTGAAGTGAAATAAAAAACAACAACTTCTGGTGCAACCAATTACCTTCAGAAGTGACATAATTAGTTAAATAAAGTCCACCTGTGTGCAATCTAAGAGTCACATGATCTTAGTATATATACACTTGTTCTGAAAGGCCCCAGAGTCTGCAACACCACTAAGCAAGGGGTAACACCAAACAAGCGGCACCTTGAAGACCAAGGAGCTCTCCAAACAGATCAGAGAAAAAGTTGTGGAGAAGAACAGATTGGGTTCTAAAAAATATCAGAAACTTTAAACATCCCACGGAGCACCATTAAAGCCGTTATTAAAAAATGGAAAGAATATGGTACCACAACAAACCTGCCAAGAGAGGTCCGTCCACCAAAACTCACAGACCAGGCAAGGAGGGCATTAATTAGAGAGGCAACAAAGAGACCAATGATAACCCCGAAGGGGCTGCAAAGCTCCACAGTGAAGATTGGAGTATCTGTCCATAGGACCACTTTAAGCCGTACACTCCACAGAGCTGGGCTTTACGGAAGAGTGGCTTTTCTTAAAGAAAAAATAAGCAAACACGTTTGGTGTTCACCAAAAGGTATGTGGGAGACTCCCTAAACATATGAAAGAAGGTACTCTGGTCAGATGAGACTAAAATTGAGCTTTTTGGCCATTAAGGAATACTATATTTCTGGCGCAAACCCAACACCTCTCATCACCCCGAGAACACCATCCCCACAGTGAAGAATGGTGGTGGCAGCATCATGCTGTGGGGATGTTTTTCATCAGCAGGGACTGAGAAACTGGTCAGAATTGAAGGAATGGTGGATGGCGCTAAATACAGGGAAATTCTTGAGGGATACCTGTTTCATTCTTCCAGAGATTTGAGACTGGGACGGAGGTTCACCTTCCAGCAGGACAATGACCCTAAGCATACTGCTAAAGCAACACTCGAGTGGTTTAAGAAGAAACATTAAAATGTCTTGGAATGGCCTAGTCAAAGCCCAGACCTCAATCCAATTGAGAATCTGTGGTATGATTTAAAGATTGCTGTACACCAGTGGAACACATCCAACTTGAAGGAGCTGGAGCAGTTTTGCATTGAAGAATGGGCAAAAATCCCAGTGGTTAGATGTGCCAAGCTTATAGAGACATACCCCAAGAGACTTGCAGCTGTAATTACTGCAAAAGGTGGCTCTACAAAGTATTGATTTTGAGAGGGTGAATAGTTATGCATGCTCAAGTTTTCTGTTTTTTTTGTCTTATTTCTTGTTTGTTTCACAAGAAAAAATATTTTGCATCTTCAAAGTGGTAGACATGTTGTGTAAATCAAATTATACAAACTCCCCCCCAAATCTATTTTAATTCCAGGTTGTAAGGCAACAAAATAAGAAAAATTCCAAGGGGAGTGAATACTTTCGCAAGACACTGTACATGTCCATTTGGGGTGTGGAATTCAAGGGCATGTGATGGTATCACTCCTCTCAATCTTAGGACGGTCTATTGTCAAATAAAATAAAATAAAATCAAATTGTATTGGTCACACACGTGTTTAGCAGATGTTATTGCGGGTGTAGCGAAATGCTTGTTCTTCTAGCTCCAACAGTGCAGTAATATCTAACAAGTAATATCTAACAGTTTCACAACATATACCAAAAATACACGTACATCTAAGTAAGGAATGGATTATATATACATATATGTCAGAGCGGCATTGGACTAAGATACAGTGGCATAGTATAGAGTACAGTTTATACATATGAGATGGATGATGCAATATTTACACACAATTAAAGTGACTAAGATACCGAAGAATAGTATAGAGTACAGTTTATACATATGAGATGTGTAATGCTAGATACGGAACATTATTAAAGTGGCTAGTGATCCATTTCTAAAAGTGACCAGTGATTCCTAATCTATGTCTATAGGCAGCCACCTCTGATGTGCTAGTGATGGCTGTTTAGAAGTCTGATGGCCTTGAGATAGAAGCTGTTTTTCAGTCTCTCGGTCCCAGCTTTGATGCACCTGTACTGACCTCACCTTCTGGATGATAGCGGGGTGAACAGGCAGTGGCTCGGGTGGTTGATGTCCTTGATTGTCTTTTTGGCCTTCCTGTGGCATCGGGTGCTGTACGTGTTCAGGAGGGCAGGAAGTTTGACCCTGGTGATGCGTTGGGCAGACCGCACCACCCTCTGGAGAGCTTTGCGGTTGTGGGTGGTGCAGTTGCCGTACCAGGCGGTGATACAGCCTGACAGGATGCTCTCAATTGTGCATCTGTAAACGTTTGTGAGGGTTTTAGGTGTTAAGCCAAATTTCTTTAGCCTCCTGAGGTTATAACCAGGCCTATATGTATGTGTTCTTGGTGCTTGGTAGGTGGAATTTATTACCATTTAACAACACATTTAATAACACATTATCATCTAACAACATTGATTGAAATCAGTGTGTAGCAGCAAGTGGCCATGAGTCAAACATTTTACTCCAGTCACTCAGGTGTGCCACAGGGATCAATTCTAGGTCCTTGATTATGACTAATAGACAACATTGGGAAATAGTTCAAAACAACCATTGTACTCAATATGCAGACTATACTGTTGCTTACTCTAATGACAGTAGTTCAGTATCTGCTTTTAGAAGAGTGAAGCGGACAGCATTGATAATTCTACTAACCTTGTCCACAGTCCTCCTGTTATTGTAAACCCTAGGTATTGTTTTGTCTGGCCCAAACTTGCCTGAGGAATGATTTTGGTCTGGGAGCAGTGAATAGAGTCAAAGGGATATCGGAGGGCTATCTCCATCTCTCTGTTGGTTCACTCGCTTGTACAACTGTCCCTTCCTTGTTTTATCTGAGAGTACTCACATTTTCACCCAGTAGCTAATGATAGTAACTTAAGTAATTGTGTTCTGAGTATAGATGCGTTCTATAAATGTCATGGAAATGTAGGAATATACAGGACATGACATTATCTGGTCCAGTATGGTAGCTTGAATGCCATGGCATTTGTATTCCACAAATGTTAATTTATGCCCTGCCATGCCATGTTACCTTTTCCAATGTTTGTGTGTGAGAAAGCTGAAGATACAGAACATGGTGGAAAAAATGTTTTTGTATCTCTTGGGAGGTCATCTACTGAAATTAGATTGATTATAGCATTTTTGGAATGTGTGAAAATAAAATGGATTGTTGGATGGATTGTTGTTGTGGTCTAGCCTCTCTATCATAAGCGAAAACAGCTAGACCATCTACCGTTGATCTCCAAAGAACACCCAGCTCTGTGCCAGTTATTTTAAATACATTTTTTATTACATGCTCAAATGTTCTAGGGAATACATTAATTAATTTAGGGCAACTAAAAGGACCAAAAGAAGATGTTACACTATTGTTTCTCAAATAGGAAATTCATGAGAATGCTAGTTTCAAGACTAGCCCCTTGTTACATTGGTGTCAGAAGTGGGATTGGAGACCGCAGATGAGATAAGCAAATATTTAGTATTAGAGACTTGAGATAAAGTGTGGCACAATGTAATGGGAAACAGTGAAAACCACCACTTCCTTCGGGGTCCAGTGTTCTGCCCAACAATTCAGTTTGGGTTGGCATCCCTGAAATAAATGTATCTGTAAACCCAGAGGTCTTGCTTGGTTTCCTTCTTAACGGGGACGTGCTGTAGCAACCTTATGGATGGCCCAATAGAGCTTATATGACTTATTTATACAATGCACAGAGATGCTTTATCACACTGTTCAGATTGCAGGGAAGTCCAGCTGAAAAGAGCAGATTAATAACCGGTTCAGACTCGTCTTATCTCTCCTCCTCATCAACGAGCCGGCCAGGTACATCTCTACTGACCTCACCGTGTATTTATTTTTAAATGCCTTCTGACACCTATTTTCTCTCTCCGTGCAGACCTATTGACACCGACGCCGCTTCTCCAGCCCTTGCGCGCATCATAGTTATCTTACTGACTCACAAATGATTAAAGTGGCAGGCGCAGGATCCCGAAGCAGCGTGACATTTTCAATCCACTTTTGTGTTGTTTGTTAATTATGTGATCATACTGAAGTGGCAGCAACTGGATACATGTACAGGAAGGGAGGCGTTGTTCTGGCAGCATGTTGGTGCGCCATAGTGTTTTGACAAGGGGGTTTTAAGTGGTTGTTTACATGTACAACCTACCACCAGGTAAAGAGATCATTTCAACAGCTTCTTCAGTTTGACTAATTATGTCACGTTGACTGGCCAGATTTGTAGACTTCTTGTCGAACATGCCCTGAAAACATGAGATGCAACCACATTAAGGTGTTTGTCTTGGAAATACTGCCCCATAAATAGCGTGTTCCTGAATAGTGAATTGTCAATGTGTGCCCTTGAGGTGGCTTTTAGTGTATAATATAATTCAGTTGAGGCATAGTTAGATGGCAACTTCATTCCGCAATGAATAATATGGGCAGAACCTTGTGTCAGTGTGAGACTGCTACACATTCATGAGATTAGTCACTTCCTCACAACACAGTAGCACAGTGTGTTCCCATGGCTTGAAAGCTCAGGTGCGACAACATGCGGCAAGCAAAGTTAAGATTCAAATGCCAAGCTAAGGAAATTATTATCTTTGATTATCTTTGTTGCCTGAATCGAGGAAACTTTCTAAGGCGCCAATGTCTGTTATTTCAGCTCTTGTCTCTCGACGCTCTAAAAAGTAGAGGTTCAACAAGGGTTCTTCTAAGATCCTAAAAATTCTTCGAAGAACCTTATGGTTCTTGGCACTGAAAATTGCCCCCAAAAGGTTTGTCCAAGAACCCCATAGAAGGTGGGGTTCTTCGAGGAACCTCCTTAGTTAGTGGGTGTTCTTGCAGGAACCTAATTGCCCAACTGAAACATTTGGATTTGAATTTAAAAGAGCAGCAGGTGTAGGCACCTAACTGAAAAATGTAAAGATCTCCTTCATTTAAGGTAATATGTTTGTCCCTTCTATGATCTAAATTGATATTGTTTTAGGATAATACCATATATCTTTTCATATTTGTGCAAATATTTGTAAAGCAGCAAATAGACACAATTCAACGGGTTGACAATCACCACGCACTGCAAAATCATTCTGGCTATGGATACAGCGAACATCAACACATTAACATCAACACGCCAGATGATATATCAATTGGACTTGGGGCTCTGCTGGGAGTTTGCCTCGTATTTCGACATATTTTTTCATTGCCACTAAAATCATAAACACAGACAACTAAAATATACTTTTATTGTTATGCGTATTATTAATAATAATAGGTGCGGGGGGGGTAGAACCCCACACGCTTATCCAAAAGGTTATCCGAAAGGTTATCTGAGGATCCATTAAAAGGTGTTCTTTGACTAACCATTTTTAAAGGTTCTTCAAATAACTTATAGGGGTTCCCTCACAGTTTCAATTTGAAGAACCCCTAAAAGATACTCCAGGAACCTTATATTTTAAACTGCAGTCTGACTTTTTATTCATGTCAATATTAAAGTACTTTTGGCAGACAATTGCTCGGCCACTGACTGTTTAGCCGATCATCGGCCCTGTGTGCTCTTCTTCAGACATCGTTCTCCTCCGCAAAGCCTGTCCAAGTCTCCCTCCCATGCAGACATCATTTATGGTGCAATAGTTTGGTGGATGAGTAAGTAAGCAATCATTGACCTGAAGGTACAAAAATGTTCCACGATTGTACAATCTTGCACAACCTGATATTCATAAGGAAGACAATGTTCAAGTTAATTAAGGTAAACAACTATCTTCCACTTTTCTTCACTTAAGTTATCATGAGTGGAATGCGCAAGCATGCCAAGGTGCTGAAGGTACAGAGTGCTGAATGTATCAGTTGAGAAATACACAAACTACGAGAAAGTACACAAATGCTTTACTTGAATACATAAAACCAGGTGGAGTATTCAATGTACACTCTAAAAACAAAAGGTTCCTGGAGTGTCCTTTAGGGGTTCTACAAATTGAAACTGTGGGGGAACCCCTATAAGTTATTTCAAATAACCTTTTAATTTGGGTCCTCTTTTAATGCATTTTCCAAATACCTTTGTGTAATTTCGTTGAGTTGAATCTTTTCAGGAGACAGAAAAGCATGATATAATGAAAAGGTTCATCAGACAAATAATCATTAAAAAGGAGAACAAATGTATTTCAATGATTTATTATGAAACAAACCATATGCATAAATGCGTACACTACACGGACAACATCATTCAGACATGATTAACCTTCTGTGCATTTGAGTAGTCGGTATGATCCCCTCTAGAGTTCATTTATACACCACACCGTCTATAAAATATTCATAAAACACTTGTAAAATGATATAAAACACAGCATGGTAAATACTGGTATGCTGCAGAGGGTTACCTGCCCTTATGAGGAGGTGACTGGTGATGCAGAAGTGCCAAAGAAAAGTGCCTGTGTATTTGCTCAATAAACAGCATGGCTTAGATTTGAAGGGCGCTGTGCCGTGTTTGTGTATGATGTACACAGAGAGGAACCAGGGTAAATGCGACACACCGGAAGTAACAGAGCTGGGAATGAACACGTGTTAATTAAATGGAACATCAGATATATTTGTGCTATTGGCATCGACAGGTTCACAATATTTTCAAAACAGTTTTTTTTTCTCCGGAATTTTCTCAATAAAAATCCACATGAATTAAAGTAGTTCCAAAACAGACGATGAATAAGAATGACCACCCCGATGGACAAAGCATGTAACAGGTCATGTGTTGCTGTGGTATTGTATCTACTTTTTGAGCAACAAATTGAAGTCCTCTCATTAACCTGGCCTACTTTCACATTTAGGACCTTCTGCCCTTTAATAAAATCACCATTGGGCATCTCTTTTCAGCAGCCCAATGGTGCCTGAACCAACCTTACAGATCAGCTACCACCTCCCTGAATGATGCAACACGCAATGACTATGAATGTTGTGCGGTGGTGGCGTGTGCTACATAAGCAGGGTTGTGTGTGTTGTAACGCATAAAAACACAATTGTGTGTTGATTTATCCTACAGTGTGCAGTGGTTTTCGTCTCTCCACTGCTATAGAATACTATGGGTGATGTTGTAGTGACATGTCCAATGGGAGCAGTGGTTTGAGTCCCTGGTTTGGGCTTCAGGTCCTACAGGGGGAGCAGTCAAAGACTGAAGGGGTTCTTTGCATAATAAAGTTTGAGTTCACAGGAGTCCCCCAAGAGTCACTGCCGGTGAGTGTTGAGCTCTGTCCCGCCATTCTTTCTTGCGCTTCACTTCATGCTTAGACCCATGGATATCTGAAATGTTAGAAAATTTTTAGTCATGTTTTCAACCAAATAATATTGAACTCATAACACTGCACACAATGTAATACACATACACTGAGTATGCCAAACATTAGGAACATATTCCTAATATTGAGTTGCACACATACACATGTCTCAATCGTCTCAAGACTTAAAAATCCTTCTTTAACCCGTCTCCTCCCCTTCATCTACACTGATTGAAGTGGATTTAACAAGTGGCATCTATAAGTGATCCTAGCTTTCACCTGGATTTACCTGGTCAGTCTATGTCAAGGGCAGGTGTGTTTTGTATACTCAGGGTATGTAGAGGTAGAGGTATATATTCTTTATACTAAATGGTGTGTTCATCTCATAATCTACACATAGGCTGCAAATACCTCTGTAGCAATCAGCCATATTCACCACATAATTTAGTATGCACAAAGCGCCATCTACTGTATATAAATATCACTACATCTACATACCACAAGACATTGTGTTACTATTGGAAGTCTGGTACACAATTATTGGAAGAGTATATTCATCTTCTGCTTAATATATGTTCTAATGTATCCCACTTAAATCTGTAGTATGCATTATTATGCATTAGTGTGTTTCAAGTGTGTATTCAGTACATGTATTTTAACACGTGTGTGTGACCCACCTCCTGAGTGTGTATGTGTGTGTCCTATAACGTCGATGGTACCTCTCATAGGAGTTGGCCCAGCTGGTGCACGGTCAAGGCCAGGGCAAGCAGCAAACATGGAGGAGCTGTCCTGGAGCCCTGTACAAACCAATACACAACAGCAATGTAAGTCCTTCTCAACCGTAATAAAATAAAACAACAACCGTCCTCCACAGGATCAAATAAAAGATAACCAGAGTTATAAACTGAGGAGTGGCAAGGTGATCAGACGAGAACGGAGTAAGACCCGATCACTGCCACCAATGTCCACCACTGCCATGGACATCCCAAAAATAGTTAAACTGAAAGATGCAATGGAATTTCTTGTGGGAGAGATGTATGGTTCAAGGCTGTCATATAAATACTGTATGCTTTTGTCTGGCTAGAAGGCAATAATTACAGCTGCCTTCTAACATTTCGACAGTTATGTGAATGTGTTAGCATGTACTGTATGTGTGTATGCATAATACATTACTATATATACTATATCTATTCTGTATATTGTATACTCTGCATCTTCAGCATTAACTCTATGTGAATGTGCAATGTTCAAATAATTGGATACGCACCAGCTAAAAAGACATGGTGTAGCGTTGTTACTTAACCTCAGTGTTATATATACTCCTTGACATTCCCTGGAAAGGATCTGAAGGAATCTTGAGCAAGTGAGTTTGAAGCCCCCCCACTAAGATACTCCACATGGCCATCCAGCACTCTATTGTTACACAGACAAGGGAGAGCTTCTATCTAAACATGAATTCCAATGACAAGTGTTTGTTTAACTGGCGAAGACTAAACCCTCCTAGAGTTTAGACTCATGGTTGGGAAGTTTTGGACAAATCCCAAAGTGTTTGTTGATGATGGTTTCCTGGACTTGAGTTTGAGATAAAAAGCAGATGGGGCTTTCAGACAGACCCGTATTGATAATAGGATCCACCTGTTGAGATATTGACTAAGCCACTGAAATGTGCTGAATTTGTACTTTTAAAATAAGCACTCTCAAAGCAGTATGTATTAGATGTCATTACTAAATTGAATGGTCTTTTCCAGAGAAAGTATCGTAATAATCAAGTACTGTTACCATTTTGGTAAAGCTATCCACTCATTTTTAAGTACGACTAGGCTAACTTAACAGTGTCAGTTTGTTCTTGCTGTCAGTTAAGAATTGAATTTAGATATGCGGCCTATTTTAAAATAACTGAAAACACTTACAACTGTAGTGGAAGTAGCAGCAGGAGAAGTGGCTCAAAAATTGCTCTGATTCCTAGTACATTTATTGTTCCAAATGAACCCATCTGTCTTAAATCTCTCCAGTGTTGGTTTGTCTCTGGGTAATCCACACACCCACGCAAAACACAAGTAAACTTCCGCAAGCTTGGAACAGAAGGTCAGCGTTACAGTGTTCTCAGGGCAGAGGTATGTGGTTTTGGTTTAAGCCTCCATCTTAAAAGATATATTCCTCAAAGGTGAACTTTATACACAATAGACCGCTGGAGAAGAACAGGCACTGTTCCAGTGTTTGGGAGATAAAAGGTAGCCTTATCAGACACAAACGACTGCAGCAACATGTTGGGATAATGGAACGGGATTCGTCCTCCTCTGACGAGGAGTATGAGAGATCGGACCAATACGCAGCGTGGTAAGTGTTCATGATATACAGTATAATAAATACAAAAACAACAAGAGAACGAAAAAATGGAACCGAAACAGTTCTGTCTGGTGCAGACACAAAACAATCACCCACAACTAAAATGGGGAATACAGGCTACCTAAGTATGATTCTCAATCAGAGACAACGAACGACACATGCCTCTGATTGAGAACCATACCAGGCCAAACACATAAACACAACATAGAAAAAAAAGAACAGACTACCCACTCCAACTCACGCCCTGACTAAACTAAAACAAAGACATAACAAAGGAACTAAGGTCAGAACGTGACAGATACCTTCGCTATGCTGCTGTCTGTGGTCGACAGAGTGGTCGAGAAGGTTGTGTCTTCCTCTTCCCCCATATCTTCTCCCTCATAAAACTCCTCTTCACTTGCTCTTAGAAACTTGTCCAGGTCCTCAGTACTAGCGTTGCCTAGTGAACAACACATTTGTGAGGTACTTTCCAGTACTTAGTTCAAAGAATTAAACACAAACAATGAAGCAGATTAAATGATTTTGTACAAACAGGGGGATAAAAACATTAATTAATTAACAAAATTAAGGTGTTTTAACATACTGAAAAAGATGTATTCAAAGGTGGCGTTGTAGTCGTAGTCCGGTGTCTGTGTTGTGTCACCGTAGTCATCATATACAGTTTGGCCTGTAGGGATGGAGTAGAAACAGAAGGTTATGTCAACGCAGTGAGACAATAGCAGATTGGGTTTGGGTCAAAAAAAAAAAAAAAAAAAAAGCTTCTGACGAAAATCAAGGTCAAAGATGAGGGGAAGGCTGACCTACAATGTTTTATTTCCCAAGTGCTGTTTGGCACACAGCTAGCATCAATATAGCTTAAAGAGATGGTACACTCAAAATGCATAGTTTATCAGATAGTTTGACCTAAAAAGTGGTATAATGTCAAGAGGAGTCCCAAGCTATCGGTTGTATAGATCCAGCTATATGGTCTCAACTCCAAAATAATGGGAAAGATGGGCACCAAATAAAGATCAAGTAATTAGATAGGGCCTATCTTATATTAATTTAGAGTTGAGGCATATAGCTGTATCTACAGTATACAACCGATAGCTTGGGACTTCAGAGGTCTGAGCATGTCTCGCAAAGATTAACTTTATAGTAAATGATCACTTAAGAGGCCATATGGACAGTTCAATCCACCCCACCAAATAAAACAATGTAATAAAAAGGAGAAATAGATCATGGCGCCAAATCTCCTAAATCTCAAGTAAACCTTTAAAATGGGTTAATCCATCTCGCCTTCTCTTTAAATTCACTGAGCTCTTTCATCGTCAAGCATTATTAAAGTACTTTTTATCCGTATTTACAGACAGCCCATTAACACTCCTTAAATTACGTGATGAACTTTTATATTCTGAATAATCTAATGGTCTGTAAATATCCAGCAGAGGCTGTTGAATGTTAATGGCAGTCTTAATAATTTACTATGGAAGTAGAGTCCAGTGCTAACTCAAGGGAGTTACTCAAGGGAAATCATGCATAGTTTTGGCACGCGAGGGGGGGGGGGGCGTCCATGAATTGTGCCTGGCCTACAAAGCTGTTGCATGTATTCATGGAAGCCAAGGGAAGCTAGGCTACCCCCAAAGAAGTACAAAGAGAAATTTATATTTTGTCTGTGTTTCTCGTTGTTCAAGATGTTGTTCAACCCTCAAGAGCTTCCAAGCAAACGATATAGCGCATCTATGCTGTCTTGTCAAAAGGTGTATGTTATTGTTGCCACCTGTAGCGTTGGAGCATTTGGCTTGGCCTCCCTTGATATTTTGTTTTTAACTGAAAATCAGCATTGAGCTAAACTGAGTGAGCTCAGCTGTGAATGGTCCTGGCGCACCAAAAAAAATTAAAATCAAGTGTAGCCAGTTTGTATTTGGCTTCAAACCAATCACATCACATTAAACAGAAAACTAGAATTGTTGCATCTCGTTGTGTCATTGTGCTCCGGTAGCTAGCTAGCTTAAAACGTCCCTTTACTAAATTAGCAATGGATGGAGAAATGGATTTGGACTTGTGGCTTTACTTAAATCTCCATACTGGCCAATGATTATAACGAGATTCTGATCCAACCATAAATTCATACATCGTGCCCCTGGACTGAGAGGATGGAAGTTCAACATGCAGTTAGATGTAGTTGGCTGGCTAATGTTAACAAGTTGGTCTGGCGCATCATTGCCCATGAAAGGAAGTTAAGCTAGCGAGCAAGCATTTTGACCAGGTAGCCTAGGACAACAAAAACCAAATGTATGTCCTGTATGACAAAGTGATAGACCATTCAGGTAACATGAAAGAGGCATTGGAGTTTCTCTACAAGTAGGGTGAGTCAACATGTTTTTTTCTACTTGCACACACACACACACACACACACACACACACACAGAAACCAGTACCATAGACAGACACAGCGAATGTAGCTTGTTGATTGGACTAAATTGTTTTTGGTATCTTTTAGTTGTCACTATATTAGACTAAGCAGAGGTGAATAGATGATGTTGAAATGTTGAAGTTAAAATGTGCTGGAATAGTGGAGGCATCGGCTGCTTTCTTTGCGACTTGGGGTAACTCTCCACGGTTCTAAAATAAATAGTTTAGTGGTCTGAAAATGTCAGAAACATTAACTTGCTTGACCATGCTGTAGGTCATGTAACTGTTTGTTACATGTAATATGCTATGTGAACTCCACCAGACAGAGGTTTGTATATCACAGTAGGTCTGTATATCAGTGTCAAGGCATATGAACTAACAGGTTATAGAGCAAACAACGCAATTATCACAGTACATAGGATTTAATAATGGCAATTTTCTTGGGTGGGCTTCCCCAGTGATTTTACCCACGCACCGCAACAAAGATGTTTCTGTGAGGAAAATATATCTCAGCCGCGATAAGGCCAAAATATATTGGGTAGTGAATGCCATCTCACGAGTTGTAAGTATTTCTGGATAACAGCATCTGCTAAATTACTAAAATGAAAACGTAACATCTCTGCATCATTTACAGTTAAAAGCAGTGGTTTTCAAATGTTCTACCCTTTTCCCCCAACAAGTGAGAACCCTAAACAAATATGCCTCGTATTGTTCTACAGTGCCCTTTTCATTTCCAACAAATGTTCCTTTTATTATCGAACCGTGAGGAGATTTTGATCAGAGGTAAAGCGGTAATATGAGACTGATATAATCACCCATACACACCTTGTACGTTAGTCAGCAGATGTTTGGCTGACTGTTTGAAATGGGCAGAGTTGCACAGCACTAAACCAGGAAATGAGAGGTAAGCTCCTCCAAACCAATCAAAATCAGCACAGCACTTAGTTCTGACAGCTGTTGCTCAAACTTCATTTAGAACAGCTTATCTGGTAAGGCAATATTTGAGACAAACTCGGGTTATTAAGGTGGGTCAGGTAAATAAATAAAGAAGCGACAACAATAGCTACAGCAAAGCTGGTTCTGTCAGTCAAATCATGATGGTGGACACAGGTGGCAAAAGTCAGATTTTATTTGGATAGCACTGATGTCACTCAAGGAAATGATGTACTACCCCAATATAAGTAATTGACATTTGTTTTGTTAGCATATCCATCAGTTAGTCATTTCAATGAAACTAACTTGCTTCAGCTTTTAAGTCTAAACTTACTCAAGAGAATCAGTAATCCTCTCTATAACAGCATTCAAGCTGCAGGACTTCCATTCAGTTACCTGAGTTTCAGTTCAGTTACCCTACTAATGGGTGGACATCAGGGAGAGAAGATGGCAGCCACGGTACATCATCGTCATCAAATAGTTTGGAAAGTCACATCACTTAGGCCATGCGAACCAGGGCTAGAGTCCAGGAAAAGAGGACATGATTTGCTGGTAAAAAAAGAGATATGGGAGACCTCAGGACAGGGGTCACCCTGCCTACCCCACTACAGGGCTCTGGTGGTGTTTGGTCCATAGAACTCACAGAAACTCTGGACCCTGCACTTTTGGACCGGAAGTTCTGAAGAACAGAGAATGGGAACTAAACTGACCCCCAAGAGCCCACTTCCTTATCCCAAAAAGGCCTATATAAATAGGGATCCATCAGTTGCATGTGATTCATTTATAGTTTGAGGATGTATCACAACCGGGCCGTGATTGGGAGTCCCACAGGGCGGCACACAATTGGCCCAGCGTCGTCCAGGTTAGGGTTTGGCCTGGGTAGGCCTTCATTGTAAATAAAAATTTGTTCTTAACCGACTTGCCTAGTTAAATAAAGGTTGAATAAAAATAAATTAAATGAATATACAGATGTATTAGTGTAGAGCATTTCCCAAGGACAATATATTGTATGTGTTTGCCTCTGTTATTTCAACCGGGACCCCCTGCTTTTTTCAAAATGTGTTAAAATGTCATCAAAGTCAGTGAGACTCATCATGATCATCTGGGTGGACTAGTTTATAAATTGTATTGTGCCCATCTCCCTCCTCATTCCAGTTTCACATGCAACCATTGCCCCAAACTTCCTCCTGCTCCAGTTCGGTCTACTTGAGCGGAGCCCAATAAATCCTGTACCAGTCCCCACTCCATGATCATCTGTTTCTGGTGGAGTCATAAAGGCTGTCTTGAAGTGGAAGAGATGGCCTACACATATTACGATGCCTAACGGGAAGGGTCAGTGCAAAATGATAAGGTACATGGGTGGTCAATGTTACTACCAGAGAACTTTCAGATGGGCTTTGATGCTCGCTTCTCATTTAATTGTATATATTTTTTGAACCCAGAGATGAACTGTAGCTTGTGGCAGTCTGCCATCATGCCTTCAGATACACAATCCCATTCTCTGTCAACACGCCACGACTGGCAATGGAGTGCTATGTGGAAGAAAACACCAATTCACTAGTATCCGGCATTGTGTGGGCAGCTGTGGGCAGCTTAGAAAAAAATGAGGCAATGAGGCAATGTGTGTGCTGCTGTCCTCTATATATTCCTGTCCTTGATCGCCACATAATGCTTGTGTGTCAAAGTCTCCTCTCAGGACCAAGATGAATGCTACCTCTATGAAAGTATTCAAAAAAAACGCTCTCATACACAACAGTAAATGACACAAACCTTTTATAGTGAGCGTAAGTGGATCTGTTCTTCATCTGAGAAGACAGGCTGCCCACCAGTATAGGGGGAAAAGGTTCCATTGTGGTCACTGTGACGACCCTCTCACTCGGTCTGCCGTATTCTCTCTGTTCTTGTTTCCTTATTAGGATGCCGGTGGGTGGAGTTGGGGAGGGTCATCAGCTACATGGGAAACACCTGGGCCAGGTGTCTCCCAGGATAAATAGACCTCTTCCACATTCATGGAGGAGACTCTCTTCATGCAAACACCTTTCTAGATTTTGTTGTGTTTCTTGGTGGCCTTTTGGTTGTTTGCTTTGGCACCTTTCAACACCCCACATTCATGCATGCAAAACACTCACTTACACTACACCATTGTATATTGTACTTAGTTACTTATTTAATAAATATATATTTTGTTACTCCTTATCTCCACGTTGTCTCCCTTTTGTTATGGGCTTTGAGCCGGTTCGTGACAGTCACAGTATGTGCTTTCCATCCTGAAAATTCAGCTGATTTCCATAGTGGGCTCTGAACAAACATGTTCAGAATACCGACCACATCACATGCTAAGCCCGTAGGGGGGAAGGTATTAGCAAAAAGACAGTAACGCCAGCCATATAAGCAAACTGGGGGTAGGTGTTGAATGACTGTTTTCAAACACCCTATTAAAAGGAGCGGCCCTTTGTCTACCTCCAACAGGGAACCATAATGAAGTCGAGCTTGTCCAAACACTGTCAAAACGTTGCCTGGCATGAAACACTGGGAGTCAAAAAAAAAAAAGTTTTTTTGGGTGCATTTTGTTCCATACAGCCACAGATGAGCCAGTCAAACTTCAAATGCAATGTAGGCTATGGGATGGTAGCTAGGTAAGTGCACAGACACAATCCACACAACACTAAATACTTCCTCTAAGCTTGCTAGCCTCTGTAGCTAGTATTGAAATTATAATTAAATCACAACGGATTAGTTTGTTTCCATGAAACAGCTGCCTGTGTTAGCTGCCGAGTTAGTGCAGTGTCCTTAGCTAGTGCAGTGTCCTTAGCTAGCGTAGTGTCGCTAGCTAGCTATGTTGTGCTAGCTAGTGACTATGCTAACGTTAGCTAGTTAGCTAAACATTTGGCTATGGACTGGCACTCAGTATGGACAGTGAATTAAATTGTTTCTTTGTCATCTAGGTAGTTATCTAGCTGTGGCCATCTGGCTAGGATCAACAAGCGCTTTCTACAAAATAGCAACATTAGCGTAGATAGTTTGGAATCTACGCCATACGCAATACACACGGATATCCATTGACAAACAATGCTACTGCAGCTTCTGGTTTGGAGTATTTTAACAAGGCTGAGTGGCTGACGACTTCCAAGGTCTTTGCTGTGTGAACACGAAAGAGATTGACTGCCAACACTGTTCAGAGGTAAAGTACTGTCCACAGGTAAACGTTTGAGCTAGTGGTGTGTTTGAGCTTTTAATTAAGGCATCAGCATAAAGATGTTCTCCAGTTATTGTTTTACTTTTCCTGTTAGAAAGTGATATCCCAAGTAAAATACAGTACACTCACTATAGGGTAAAAAAATATGTTTTGTGCAAAATAGTGCTTTTTAGACACAACTGTAAACTTCCCTACAAGTTTGTTTTGTTTACATACCTACTAGTGAGCATTTCTCCTTTGTCAAGACAATCCATCTACCTGACAAGTGTGGCATATCAAGAAGCTGATTAAATAGTATGATCATTACACAGGTGCACCTTGTGCTGGAGACAATAAAAGGCCACAAAAAAAGTGAAGATTGTCACGCAACACAATGCCACAGTGTGCAATTGGCATGCTGAATGCAGGAATGTCTACGAAAGCTGTTGCCAGATATTTCATTAACTTCTTAGACCTAGGCCCCTTTTCTCTCCACTTCCTGTCTGAATGACGTGCCCAAAGTAAACTGCCTTTAGCTCAGGCCCTGAAGCCAGGATATGCATATAATTAATACCATTGGAAAGAAAACACTAAGTTGGTGGAAATGTTAAAATAATGTAAGAGAATTTAACACAATAGATGTGGTAGGAGAAGATCCAAAGAACAACCAACCAGTTTCTTTTTGAGAGACCACCTTCTTACATATGCAAGAGAAAGGTCATATTGAGAATTAGCTCCCTGGATGCAATTCCTCTGGCTCCCACAGGGTGTCAGCAGTATTATGTTTAAACAAAGTTTAGGGGTAGATTTTCAGATTCCTTTCTCTGCACGTTGAATGAGTGGATTACTCAAATCGATGGTGCCAACTTAACTGACTTTTTCGGATATAAAGAACGATTTTATCTATCAAAACGACACTACATGTTATAGCTGGGACCCTTTGGATTACATTTCAGAGGAAGATTTTCAAAATTAAGTGAATATTTAATCGTTATTTGTGAATGTATGAAACGAGCCAGTTTTCGCTATAATAGCTGCTGTAAATAGGACAATGCAGTTAGATTAACAAGAATTTAAGCTTTCAGACGATATAAGTCGTAATGTATGAAATGTTTAAAATCCATATTATTTAAGATCATTTATTTGAATTGCACGCACTCCAGTTTCCCCGAGAGTGGTCCCGCTAGTGGGACGCCTAGCCCTAAAGAAGTTTTTAAACGTTCATTTCTCTACCATAAGCTGCCTCCAACGTCATTTTAGAGAATTTGGTAGTATATCCAACTGGCCTCACAATCGCAGACCACGTGTAACCACGCCAGCCCAGGACCTCTACATCTGGCTTCTTCACCTGTGGGATTGTCTAAAACCAGCCACCTGGATAGCTGATAAAACTGGGAGTTTGCACAACAGAAGAATTTCTGCACAAACTGTCAGAAACTGTCTCAAGGAAGCTCATCTGAATGCTCGTCGTCCTCACCAGGGCCTTGACCGGACTGAAGTTCGGATTCGTAACCAACTTCAGTGGGTAAATGCTCACTTTTGAATCCCGATTTTAACCGTACGGGACGTGTATGGTGTTATGTTGGCGAGCGGTTTGCTGATGTCATCGTTGTGAATAGAGTTCCCCATGGTGGCGGCGGGGTTGTTATGGGCAGGCATAAGCTATGGACAATGAACACAATTGCATTTTATTGATGTAAATTTGAATGCACAGAGATACCGTGACGAGATCCTGAGGCCCATTGTCGTGCCATTCATCCGCCACCATCATCTCATGTTTCAGCATGATAGTGCACTGCCCCATCTCGTAAAGATCTGTACACAATTCATGAAAATGTCCCAGTTCATCCATGGCCTAAATACTCACGTGTCACCCATTCAGCATGTTTGGGACACTCTGGATCGACGTGTATGACAGTGTGTTCCAGTTCCCGCCAATATCCAGCAACTTCACACAGTCATTGAAGAGGAGTGGGACAAGATTCCACAGACCACAATCAACAGCCTGATCAACTCTATGCGAAGTAGATGTGCATAAGGCAAATGGTGGTCACACCAGATACTGACAGGTTTTCTGATCCACACCTCTACCTTTTTTTAAGGTACCTGTGACCAACAGATGCATATCTGTATTCCCAGTCATGTGAAATCGACAGATCAGGGCCTCATGATTTCTTTTCAATTGACTGATTCCCTTATATAAACTGTAACTTAGTAAAATCTTTGAAATTGTTGCATTTTATATTTTTGTTCAGTGTAAATCACGTGTTAAATGAGGTGAAAGGTGAAAATGACATGAGGTGAAATGAGTAGGACACCCAATACAGCATCACAGCTTTGTTTGGTTTTTAGGTCTATATTTCATCCGCTTATGTGTCATTACCACCAAGGTTTGCAAAATAATGTCATTTCCTCAATCTGGGAGGTGGCCCAAGTCAAGGTACATTTATTTTAAGGAGGTTGAACACAGCCTCAGCATTGCAAAGCACGGGCAAAGTATTCTCACCAACTAAATGTGAGACAAACAGGGTTAGCGTGACAAAATGTGGCCTCATTTGCTCTAATTATGATTCATCGAATAGAAAAAAAAAATGTAAAGTCCCTATCGATACAATCCCAGATGTGGAAGCCTCCAACCATAGTTTTTTCCCCATTTCATTATCTACAGTGTGTACTTTTGAAATGTCAAAACAAAAATCAAGCAACGTATGCCATTCATCATCATTAAGAAGAGTAGCATCTGGTAATGCCTGTCATGATCATTAATTTATTCAGATGTTTCCTTATTTAATTAGATTGCCCTTTTTTTGTTAAAATGTAATGAGCAAGTTGCACAGGTCTTTCATTCCGAATTGAAACGCGTCCACCACTGCTTCCTGATGGATTCAGTGTTTTGACAGGCACTTTGCAAACATATACTGAGAACAATCAAGCTTCCCACTCACTGCCTGAAAGCCAATGTGGCCCACAGTGGGACAGGGGGGTTAGAGGGAGTGAAGGAGGAGGCTGGCTGGGACCTGCAGCAGGATTACGTCGCTGGGTGATTGTTCTGCCCCCAGGGCTTGAGAGAGGAACATTGTTGCGTACAGCTTGGTTCACTGGCTTGTGTGTTTTCAGACTTTCCCACACTTTGGAGCGTTTTAGCTGAGTAGACTTCGATCAAAGATATTTGTATGGAAAGTCAGACCAACTAACTGGATTTGTCAATCTGATAGTCAGCAATGCCTCATCCCACCATTACCCTGTAACTACAATTGTGAAATATTTGTGCAAGTCTGGCAAAACGTTCAGGGGAAAAACTTTCCACTTTGTGTTAAAAAATGATCTTGCAGAAAGTTCCCAGTCTTAAAATTCAACTAAATACGCAACCCACTTGGCACAGATGTCAATTCAACGTCTATTCCATGTTGGTTCAATGTAATTTAGTTGAAATGATATGGAGACAACGGTGATTCAACCAGTGTGTGCCCAGTGGGAAAGTTCTGACACCTGCCCCCCTCAGTACTCCTCTCAGTACTCCCTCAATGTTCTAGATCACCCAATAATACTCACACACACTAACACACCTGCCTCTCTCTATCAGAGGTCAATCCAAACAGATACACATGCCACAGGTTCTCAGTTCTTACATTCCGTTTTTTCATGGTACTCAATCTCCCCACAGATAAACACCCTGCCTATTGCAGTACTCACCGCAGCAGAGAGGCAACAGCAGCACTCCAGTCAAGCAGACAAAGAGAAGGCGGTAGTGGGTTAGCCTGTGCATGTTGCTCCAGAAAGAGATAACGTGAGTGTGTGAGGAAGTGATTAGACTCCAAACTGGGCTCTGAATGAATGTGGTGTGTGTGAGAGAGAGGGGTGGGGGAAGAGGGAAAAGAAGGAGGTGGTAGAAGAGGGGAACTCTCCTTTGTCTCAATGTGTTTCTCAATCTGCCGAGTATAAACCAAACACACCCCAAAAATGTCAATGGCACACAAAGTGGCTGTGATCTGGTTTAAGGTGAGGTAAACTGATTCTGGATCCATCATGGCCTTTTAAAACACTGACGGGTTGAGGTTGGGATTACAGTAGATTCATCTGATTTTCAGTCAGTGACTAGTGACCACTTTTTACAAACTGTAGATGGGGTTTGGGATTATATTGTGATGATTCTGGGTTATAAAGGACATTGAGTGGTGGGTAAATTGTCAAGACAGTGAGTCCATTATATGAACAGTGCTCAAGGCACTGAAATGGATCTGCAAACTTTGGTATGAGAAAATGCATTTCGCAATTAGTGAAAAGGTTACCGGGTGGCGAGAAATAACATGGTCTTTCTTATATATTACACAATAAATTCATATACATTCCAATTGAACATGATGATTAGATAACGTCGGATAACAGTGCATATATTCATGCATATTTTGCATATGTTCAAATTGTGCCTCTAAAAAGCTATTGTTGTTTGGACAGCTCATCTCGCTGTGACCCGGCCAGTAAAGACACAGTCAACTACTCTTTCCCTATTGTATGTTGTGGAGAAAAATGCTCTTTTCCAAACGCCAGATGTTTTTGCGTTTTACATAGAAGAGGTGGGGGGTTTCGACCGCCCCCATCCTCCCCAGTCAGCATGGGGTCGTGGAGTAAGATATATTTAAGCCAGTCACCTAAATGGTCCCACGGTCCTGTTCACAGCCGGTGGTGCTTATAGTAACAAGGGAAACCAGGCCAACTCTCACTGAGTCATAGAGCTGTTCCAAAGAACATCTCTTGATCAGAGTTTGGTTTCTCAGTTCTTTAACCTCTCACTCCTTTCTTGCTCCCTCTCTCAACGCGTGCGACCTGTATTCTTCCTGTGAACGAACGGCCAAACCCCGAGTGTCTCGTCTGTTTCCCGCCTAGTTGTCAAGGGCGAGTCCAGCAGCCTGGCAAAGCCTTCCAGAAGTGTCCTGTTTTTTCCCGTCCCATTTGATATTTCTCTACACAGAGAGACACCTTTTAATGGAATGGCCCGCTGCCAGGGGAAAAATGGTATGAACAGAGCATGCACAAAATGTGCCATTCTCCAAGTCTCCAGTTTCAGGACGGCTGGGGGAGAGTGAGAGTGACATCCCTGACCTGAGCATTAACCAAGGGGCGCGTATAGGCATGTACACAATTCACACTGCTCGACACCCTGACGGATAGATATGTGACAGGAGTGGGGGAAGGGTGGAGTGGTTTTGAAAACAGCCATGGTCAGGACAGGGGGTTGGCAGGGATGCCCAACAAGCACAGGCAGTGTTCAATGAAGTGGACAAAACTCTGTACAAGGCCTTGTTTTTAGTCTTGTTTTGTGGTTGTCACAGTGTCAAATTTGCAGGCTGACACACAAATTCCAAGGAATCTCATTTAGTCCATATGGCTGGTCAGCATCATGCAAGAGGGTGTACTTATTTTGAGCAGATGTAACCTAGTCCAGTTTGCAGTGTCACCTAGCCCAGTTTGCAGTGCTATTCACCAATAACGTACACATATAAAAAGGCAGATAAGAGGACTCCTGCAGGCCAATGAATGGTAGTTTAATGATGTGCTTGGATAGCAGGTCAGGCATGTGTTATAGACAAGTCTGATATGTTATTTCCTTTCTGGGGATTCCTTGTCGGCACCATCTACTGTATGTGTTGATAGATGGTCGTATGGACACTCTGGAAAACAAACAGGGCATTCAACAATATGATCAAAGTCCTTAGAGACTTGGATCATATGCACTCTTAAATGCATTAGACACAACATCCACACATTCATTATCAAAACTGATTACTACGTTAAACTCCAAAAACCCTGTGTAACTATCAATATCAGTGCGCTCCCTGAAGACCAAGTCAGTGTTCAACGCTGTGTTCTCTCCCACAGAAAAACTTGTGGGTGCGAGGGAATCATACAGGATTTGTCCGTGGGAGCAGCCAGAAGATAATTCTCAGGGCTCCAGAGGGCTCCAGAGGGCCCCTTAAGGTGGGGGGGGGTTGTGCTGGATCCGTTGTGCTTGCAGAGGGTCCAACCCAGGGGGAGAACACATTTGTGAATGTTTACGATTGGACATTTGAATGGAATCTGGGCACGGTTCCAGCAACTGTTTCCCGCATGTGCACCACTGATCCATCGTGGTTTCTCAATCATCTCCTCGTAGAAATCATCCCAACGCTCATTATCTACATGAAAGAGCACTGCGCCTATAATACAGTGCAGTCGGAAAGTATTCAGACCCCTTGACTTTTCCCACATTGTGACGTTAGTCTTATTCTAAAATTGATTAAATTGTTTTTCCCCCTCGTCAGTCTACACACAATACCCCATAATGACAAAGCAAAAACTGGAATATCACATTTACATAAGTATTCAGACCCTTTACTCAGTACTTTGTTGAAGCACCTTTGGCAGCGATTACAGCCTCTAGTCTTTTTGGGTATGACACTAAGAGCTTGGCACCCCTGTATATAGTGTCTCCCATTCTTCTCTGCAGATCCTCTCAAGCTCTGCCAGGTTGGATTGGGAGCGTCGCTGCACAGCTATTTTTCAGGTCTCTCCAGAGATGTTCAAATCGGGTTCAAGTCCAGGCTCTGGCTGGGCCACTCAAGGACATTCAGAGACTTGTCCTGAAGTCACTCTTGCGTTATCTTGGCTGTGTGCTTAGGGTCATTGTCTTGTTGGAAGGTAAACCTTCACCCCAGTCTGAGCGCTCTGGAACAGGTTGTCATCAAGGATCCCTCTGTACTTTGCTCCGTTCATCTTTGCCTCAATCCTGACTAGTCTCCCAGTCCCTGCCACTGAAAAACATCCTCACAGCATGATGTTGCCACCCCCATGCTCCACTGTAGGGATGGTGCCAGGTTTCCTCATGATGTGGCGCTTGGCATTCAAGCCAAAGAGTTCAGTCTTGGTTTCCGTCAGACCAGAGAATCTTTTTTCTCATGGTCTGAGAGTCCTTTAGGTGCCCTTTGACAAACTCCAAGCATGCTGTCATGAGCCTTTTACTGAGGAGTGTCTTCAGTCTTGCCACTACCATAAAGGCCTGATTGGTGGAGTGCTGCAGAGATGGTTGTCTTTCTGGAAGGTTCTCTCATCTCTACAGAGGACCATTGGAGCTCTGTCAGAGTGATCATTGGGTTCTTGGTAACCTCCCTGACCAAGACCCTTCAACCCCGATTGCTCAGTTTGGCAGTCAGGCAGCTCTAGGAAGAGTCTTGGCGGTTCCAAACTTCTTCCATTTAAGAATTATGGAGAAACATCTCTTGGATTATCAATGGAAACAGGATGCACCTGAGCTCAATTCCAAAATCTCATAGCAAAGGGTCTGAACACTTATTTAAATAAGGTATTTCTGTTTTCTAAAAAACAGTTTTCGCTTTGTCATTATGGGGTTGTGTGTAGACATAATGTGTGGGGTAATGTGTGGCCGTAACATAATAAAATGTTTGAAAGAGAAGGGGTCTGAATACTTTCTGAATGCACTGTATACCCACAGTGGCCCAACTAATAGCCAGGGCTCTTTGAAATGAGACTACAAGGTTTTTTGATACTGAACATAGTAAACACTATTAAACTGTTGAAATCAGAGAGTAAACCTATACTGAGCACTACATTTCTAAGTAAACATATGATTTAGAAAGTCCGTACTGCAGGGTTAAACAGTGCAGATTTGCAAATTCTTTTCACAATTAGAGACAGACTATGGCTACTACCATAAAGAGGAAGTCACAAATATCTGCCTCTTTTCTTAGAGCCATGAATACAAATGCGCCACAGATAATAGGGCCTGTTTGCCATCCCCAAGACGTCCTCTAAAACAGGCTGATGGACAGGGATTTTCACTAGCGATGAGAATAAATCTAAACAAATCAAATGTTATTGGTCACATACACATGGTTAGCAGATGTTAATGCGAGTGTAGCGAAATGTTTGTGCTTCGATTTCCAACCGCGCAGTAATATCTAACAAGTAATGTAACAAATTCACAACAACTGCCTTATACACACACACACACACACACAATGGAACGAGATGGAATAAGAATATGTCCATATAAATATATGGATGCGCGATGGCCGTGCGGCATAGGCAAGATGCAATAGATGGTATAAAATACAGCATATACACTACTGTTCAAAGGTTTGGGGTCACGTGGAAATGTCCTTGTTCTTGAAAGAAAAGCAACCTTTTTGTCCATTAATAACATCAAATTGATCATAAATACAGTGTAGACATTGTTAATGTTGTAAATGAAAATTGTAGCTGGAAACGGCAGATAAACAAAAAAGGAATATCTACATAGGCGTACAGAGGCCCATGATCCTGTGTTCCAATGGCACGTTGTGTTAGCTAATCCAAGTTTATCATTTTAAAAGGATAATTGATCATTAGAAAACCCTTTTGCAATTATGTTACAGTACCGGAGAGGGCTGAGAATGCACCCTTGTGGGGCCCCAGTGTTGAGGATCAGCGGGGTGGAGATGTTGTTTCCCATCTTCACCACCAGGGGGCGGCTAGACAGAAAGTCCAGGACCCAGTTGCATAGTGCATGGTCGAGACACAGGGTCTCAAGCGTAATGATGAGTTGAGGGTAATATGTTGTTGAATGCTGAGCTGTAGTCAATGAACAGCATTCTTACACAGCTATTCTTCTTGTCCAGATGGGATAGGTCAGTGTGTAGTGTGATGGCGATTGCATCGTCTGTGGACCTATTGGGGTGGTAAGCAAATTGGAGTGGATCTAGGGTATCAGGTAGGGTGGAGGTGATATGATGCTTGACTAGTCTCAAAGCACTTCATAATGACAAAAGTGAGTGCTATGGGGCAATTGTCATTTAGTTCAGTTAACTTAGCATTCTTGGGAACAGGAACAATGGTGGCCATCTGGAAGCATGTTGGAACAGCAGATAGGGTTTGATTGAATATGTCCATAAACACACCAGCCAGCTGGTCTGCACATGCTCTGTGGATGCGGCTAGGGATGCCATCTGGGCCGGCAGCCTCGCGAGGGTTAGCACATTTAAATGTTTTACTCACGTCGGCCACGGAGAAAGAGAGCCCACAGTCTTTGGTAGCGGACTGTCGGTGGCACTGTATTGTCCTCAAAGTGTGCAAAGAAGTTGTTTAATTTGTCTGGAAGCAAGACGTCGATGTCCGCGACAGGGCTGGTTTTCTTTTTGTAATCCGTGATTGTCTGAAGACCCTGCCACATAGGTCTCGTGTTTGAGCCGTTGAATTGCGACTCTACTTTGTCTCTATACTGACGCTTTGCTTGTTTGATTGCCTTGGAGGGAATAACTATACTGTATTCGATCATGTTTCCCGTCGGCTTGCCATGAATAAATGCGGTGGTTCGCCCTTTCAGTTTTGCACGAACGCTGCAATCAATCCACGGTTTCTGGTTAAGGAAGGTTTTAATAGTCAGTGGATACAATATCTCCAATGCACTTCCTAATAAACTCACTCACCTAGTCGGTGTATACGTCAATGTTATTGTCTGAGGCTACCAGAACATATCCCAGTCCACGTGATCGAAGCAATCTTGAAGCGTGGAATCCGATTGGTCAGACCAGCGTTGGATAGGCCTAAGCACGGGCGCTTCCTGTTTTAGTTTCTGCCTATAAGAGGGGAGCAACAAGATAGAGTCATGGTCAGATTTGCCGAAGGGAGGGCTGGGGAGGGCCTTGTATGCATCATGGAAGTTAGAGTAGCAGTGGTCTTGTGTTTTGCTTGAGCGGGTACTACAATCAATGTGCTGGTAGAATTTAGGTAGCCTTGTTCTCAAATTAGCTTTGTTAAAATCCCAAGCTACAATAAGTGCATCCTCAGGATATATGGTTTCCAGTTTATACATGGAGTCCAGTAAGGTTCTTTCAGGGCCATCAAGGTATCTGCTTGGGGGGGGGGGATATACACGGCTGTGAGAATAATCGAAGATAATTATCTTGAGAAATAATGCAGTCGCCATTTGATTGTAAGGAATTCTAGGTCAGGTGACTTGAGTTCCTGTATGCTGTTATGATTATACCATGAGTCTTAAATCATGAGGCATACACCGTTCCCTTCTTACCAGAGAGATGTTCTGTCGGCGCGACGCATTAAGAAACCCGGTGGCTGTACCGACTCTGACAACATATCCCGAATGTTACAATCTCTGATGTCTCTCTAGAAGGCAACTCATGCCCTAATTTCATCCATCTTGTTGTCTAGAGACTGGACATTGGTGAGTAATATGCTCGGAAGCGATGGATGGTGTGCGCGCCTTCTAAGTATGACCAGGAGGCCACTCCGTCTGCCTCTCCTGCGGTGACAACTTTGTTTTGGGTCGGCCTGTGGGATTAGTTCCAATGCCCAGGGTGGCGGTCCAAACAAAGGATCCGCTTCGGGAAAGTTGTATTCCTGATCGTAATGTTGGTAAGTTGACGTCGCTCTAACATCCAATAGTTCTTCCCGGGTGTATGTAATAATGCTTAAGATTTTCTGGGCTAACAATGTAAGAAATAATACATAAAAAAAAAAAATTACTGCATAGTTTCCTAAGGACTTGAAGCGAGGTGACCATCTCTGTCGGTGCCATCTTGCTAATAGCCATCAGACTCATGATCTTGGAGACCCAGCAAAGCATAAACACAAAGGAGGTAAAACTCCGAGTGGCGCAGCGGTCTAAGGTCTCAGTGCTAGAGGCGTCATTACAGACCCTGGTTTGATCCTGGGCTATAATCACAACTGGCCATGATCGGGAGTCCCATAAGGCGGCGCACAATTGGCCCAGCATCGCACCGGGTTAGGGGAGGGTTTGTCTGGGGTAGGCAGTCATTGTAAAATAAGAATTTGTTCTTAACGGACTTGTCTTGTTAAAAAAAAAAAAAAGACAATGATAAGATTCAATATAGGTAGACTGGAATTTCCCTTCACTTGAACCCTCAGATTATTTTGTGATCTATACAGATGGGTTCATTTTAAACTACATGCATGATTGGAATGAAACTCCTTCCCTTCACTGTAGAACTATTGTTCAGCCATCCCGATCCAAGCCTATCCCCGACATCTGATGTGGGTGGAAGCTAAAACTTGGAAATGATTTCCAAATATTGAGGCAATCTATTTCAATCATTACCATGGCAGGCTTACATTTACAGGAGGTCTAATTCAACAAATCTCTAATCCTTTTGTAGATAAAGCTCAATTGCTACAGTATTTTTAATAGAAGAGCTAGTTGAGATACAAATCTGATTCAAATGGAATTTGATGGGAGGGTTTTACCCGTGGGTATGTTAGGCACTGAAATGTCTGTTCCCATTATTAATCAAAGCTGCCCACGGAGGCAAAGGGCCGAGGCTATGAAGTGGAAGAAAAGCGGGGGACTGGGAGTTGGATGGGGGCCCAGACTCCGACACCTGCAAGGCCTGTGTCGCATAGTATAAACTCTCAAGCACAAGGAGACACTAAACTTGTGATCGATTCTCTGATATGTAGGCTATATAGTGTGTGTTTTTTAAAGAAGGTAAACATTGTTATTGTAAAGAAAACATTTAGTGAATCATAAATGGGCTTGACTGAAGCTCCCTTGAGTTATAGACCTATTATGCCATTACAGGAGACGAAAGCATATTTTGAGTAGGAGAGTGTGGGGGAAGCAACTCTGAAAATATAGTTCACCAAGCTACCAATCACTTCCTGTTGGAAGAAGTGAAGCTACACTAAAGCTACCCTTTAAAAAAATATATTGTTAACTGAACTAAAGTTACTTTGAACTACTTTGTGAAAAAAAATTAACTTTGTACCATGTCAATCTGAAATGTCAAAGACAACAAATTCCAAGATCAGATCACTTTGGGGTCATATGTTAATTAACAAAATGTGCAATTTAGCCTTTTAAAACACAAAAACGACTTTCAAGTAACATTCATTTATTGCCTATTTTACCCATATTTTATTTTTGCCAAAATATTAGTGTGTCGTTCCAATAGTTAGCTACCCCACTACATGGCAAAAAATGTAATTACTAGTTGAACTACATGAAGTTCACTACTCCCCAAACACTGAGTAGGATGTCATGAAAATCACTGTTGGAAAATACAGTATAATGGCTGGAAATACAGAAAGATATTGATGGCTTCTCTAGGAAGAAAGGAGTATCTTGTACATTGCATTCTGCAATGTGCAGCATCTGTTACAATAAATGGTCCTTTTCCACACGAGAGGACAATTTTGAAAATCAGGAGTGTACAGCTGTATTACAATAAACCAAAGGAAGTGTTAAACTAATTTACCAGATGTTTGTCTTCCCAATAGTTTAAGAGTGAGTCTTTTAAGTCCTTGGTCTGACATGTTGAGAATGTTTATGAAATCCCCCAGCTGTGAAAATGATTCAATAGTCCCTCTGGGCTTATTGTGATTTCAAACAAGCCATTTATTGTTATGAATGAATACATTAGCTGCTCTTATTACAAATCAATTCATAGGGACGGTGAAGAGGGGAGGTGCATATACTGTGAAGGGTTTCCTGGTGAACCACTGGCAGATGGTTTTACGATAGAGGTGCACTTGACATTGAGCTACCAAAATATAGTCGCAGGGTCCCCTGCCCGACATGGTTCAGAACCAACAGGCATACTGATCCCACATCAACGCGATTGGAACTGGGGCTTCAGATGAGACCTCTGTGGCGAGCAGTGCAGCACTCCAATGAGCTGCTGGCTCAGCTGCGTGGTGTACATTCATGTAATTCCATTGACTAGCCAGCCAAGGACAACGGTAAGAATCCACAAACTCCAGTCTATACCTGCTGCTGAAACAATTGTACACAAATGTATGCCTTAATATTAAAGTGGGTTTCATTTTGTACCCTCACTTTCAGGGCATTTGTTTGTTATTTTCCCATGTTAGATCAGGGAAAGTAAAGACGTGCAAATATATTGTGCAAAGGTACCACTGTCCACAAACCTAGTTCGTTTACGTGATAATTGGATAGGTAACGACATGGTAATCATTTTCTAACTGCTTAGACAGCGTTTACAGACAATTGTATGTGTAGTGCAGTTTTAACACAGTTTCAGTACTGATTCGATTGAATGCCAGCCTGAGTCAAGTAGAGTTCAGGAGGTGGTCAGCAACACAGTAGTCACTGGACCACGAACTATGCATTTCCCACCATTGGCACATATACCTACATGACAGTTAGCTATCCCCCATCATAGCCTATATTTTACCTTTTATTAAGAACATTCCCAATTACCCACAAGGCATGTGCCCATACTCATTTATTATTGGTTGCTCCCTCTGGTGACCACTACAAGGATCATGGGATGAAAACTGCTTACATTCTTGCCCTCCCCATCTGTAGGACTAGTGGATGGGGTGTAATTTAGGGAGATTATACAAGTATTACATAAAAAAACTGAAGAGGGGGAACGATGAAGAGTGAGAGTCACAACTGTTAAATTTCAGTGTTATGAAGGAATCAAGCAGCAAACCAAATAGTTTCAGAAATGGCACATAATCCAAGTTGAGTTTCAAGTACTGCAGCCAGTTTGCTACAAGCAGGAAATAATCGTGCAGCTACAAGAAATTTGAATTATTATGTTGATTATAATTCATGGACATTTTTATAGGGGTTGATACATTATTCAGAAGGGAAGAAAATAATGTCTGACATTTCTAAGTGGAAATTACAAACTTCAGATGCCTTATTAAACCTCAAAGTTCTCCTGCAAAAGGGTGATCACATTAAGATCCTACATCTGTAGTGGTTGCATGGCGTGCAATGTGTTGTTCACAAAAAGCAGCACCACGAACATCATGAAATAAAGTTACCCCATACATTGTGCTGTAGAGTTGTGCTATACATCTTTTTCCATCATCAACAAGTCTAAAGGCCAGTTTTATTGCTTCAGTTTTCAGCTGTGCTAACATAACTGCAAAAGGGTTTTCTAATGATCAATTAGCCTTTTAAAATGATAAACTTGGATTAGATAACAATGTGCCATTGGAACACAGGAGTGACGGTTGCTGATAATGGGCCTCTGTACACCCCATTTAGATATTCCATTAAAAAAAATCTGCCGTTTCCAGATATATTAGTAATTTACAACATTAAATGTCTACACTGTAGTTCTGATCAATTTGATGTTATTTTAATGGACAAAAAGGAAGACATTTCTAAGTGACCCCAAACTTTTGAATGATAGTGTAGATGTACTGTATATGACAGAGGCTATAAGTCTGTTCAAAGACGTGAGTAAGATTGACGAACGGCCCCTACGGCAGACTGTGTTTATGAATGACATTACTCCCCTTCCTCTCCATCTATGATATAATGAATGGCAGTGTTCACCCACAGCAAGAGTGCCTGTATAGACAAAGGCATCACTTGGCTGGCAAGATGTTTTCCTCTTTGGGGCATGCCATCTGTGTAATGGTGAATGCATGTCGTTGGCACGTAGCCCTTGGCCCGCGTACACTGGTGGTAAATGGCCATTGCCAGATCATGAACCGTATCCAGACAAATTCAATTAAAGTCATGTTGACTCATTGTTGTGTGTTAGTTAGAGTTCAACATGTAAAACGCTAGGCCGAACTCTTCATTTAGGCTAGAAAATGCTTATAAACTTGCAGTAGTCCTGGCCAGTCTAACTGCTGATTGGACTTGGAAGAGCCCAGCAGTCATTTCAGCCCATCTACATCAAATCAAAGTTGTCACGTGCGCCAAATACAACAGGTGTAGACCTTACATTAAAATGCTTACTTACAGGCTCTAACCAATGGTGCGAAAAAAAAAGGTGTGTGTGTGTGTTTGTAGGTAAGTAAAGAAATAAAAACAGTAAAAAGAGTAGCAAGGCTATATACAGACACCTGTTAGTCAGGCTTATTGAGGTAGTATGTACATGTAGGTATCGTTAAAGTGACTATGCATATATGATGACCAGAGAGTAGCAGATGCGTAAAAAGAGGGGTTGGCGGGTGGTGGGACACAATGCAGATAGTCCGGGTAGCCAATGTGCGGGAGCAATGGTTGGTAGGGCCATTTAGGTAGTATGTACATGAATGTAGAGTTAAAGTGACTATGCATATAAGAATAACAGAGTAGCAGCAGCGTAAAAGAGGGGTTGGGGGGGACAATGCAAATAGTCCGGGTAACCATTTGGTCACCTGTTCAGGAGCCTTATGGCTTGGAGGTAAAAACTGTTGAGATGCTTTTTTGTCCTAGACCTGGCACTCTGGTACCGCTTGCCATGCGGTAGTAGAGACAACAGTCTATGACTGGGGTGGATGGGGTCTTTGACCATTTTTAGGGCCTTCCTCTGACACCGCCTGGTGTAGAGGTCCTGGATGGCAGGCAGCTTTGCCCCAGTGATGTACTAGGCTGTACGCACTACTTTCTGAAGTGCCTTGCTGTCAGAGGCCGAGCAATTACCGTACCAGGCAGTGATGCAACCGGTCAGTATGCTCTCGATGTTGCAGCTGAAGAACCTTTTGAGGATCTCAGGATCCATGACAAATCTTTTTAGTTTCCTGAGGGGGAATAGGCTTTGTCGTGCCTTCTTCACGACTGTCTTGGTGGGTTTGGACCATTCTAGTTTGTTGTTGTGGACACCAAGGAATTTGAAGCTCTCAACCTGCTCCACTACAGCCCCGTCGACGAGAATGGGGATGTGCTCGGTGCTCCTTTTCCTGTAGTTCACAATCATCTCTTTGGTCTTGGTTAAGTTGAGGGATAGGTTTTTTTATTCTGGCACCATCCGACCAGGTCTCTGACCTCCTCCCTATAGGCAGTCTCGTCGTTGTCGATGATCAGGCCTACCACTGTTGTGTCGTCAGCAAACTTAATGGTGGTGTTGGAGTCATGCCTGGCCATGCAGTCGTGGGTGAACAGGGAGTACAGGAGGGGACTGAGCACGTACCCCTGGGGAGCTCCAGTGTTGAAGATCAGCGTGGCAGATGTGTTGCTACCTACCCTCACCACCTGGGTGCGGCCTGTCAGGAAGTCCAGGATCCAGTTGCAGAGGGAGGTGTTTAGTCCCAGGATCCTTAGCTTGGTGATGAGCTGAGGGTACTATGGTGTTGAACGCTGAGCTGTAGTCAATGAACAGCATTACCACACAGGTGTTCCTTTTGTCCAGGTGGGAAAGGGCAGTGTGGAGTGTGATAGAGATTGCATCATCTGTGGATCTGTTTGGGCGGTATGCAAATTGAGTGAGTCTAAAGTTTCTGGGACAATGGTGTTGATGTGAGCCATTACCAGCCTTTCAAAGCACTTCATGGCTACGGTCATTTAGGCAGGTTGCCTTTGTGTTCTTGGGCACAGGGACTATGGTGCTTCTGCTTGAAGCATGTTGGTATTACAGACTCAAATCAGGGACATGTTGAAAATGTCAGTGAAGACACCTACCAGTAGCTCAGCACATGCCTGGAGCACAGGTCCTGGTAATCCGCCTGGCCCCGCAGCCTTGTGTATGTTGACCTGTTTAAAGGTCTTACTCACGTCGGCTACGGAGAGCATGATCACACAGTCGTCCGGAACAGCTGATGCGCTCATGCATGCCTCAGTGTTGCTTGCCTCGAAGTGAGCATAGAAGTGATTTAGCTCATCTGGTAGGCTTGTGTCACTGGGCAGCTTGCGGCTGTGCTTCCCTTTGTAGTCTAATAGTTTGCAAGCCCTGCCACATCCGACGAGCTTCGGAGCCGGTGTAGTATGATTCAATCTTAGCCCTGTATTGACGGCTTTGCCTGTTTGATGGTTCATCGCAGGGCATAGTGGGATTTCTTGTAAGCTTCCGGGTTAGAGTCCCGCACCTTGAAAGCGGCAGCTCTACCCTTTAGCTCAGTGCGAATGTTGCCTGTAATCCATGGCTTCTGGTTGGGGTATGTACGTACAGTCACTGTGTGGACAACGTCCTCAATGCACTTATTGATAAAGCCCGTGACTGATGTGGTGTATTCCTCAATGTCATCGGAAGAATCCCGGAACAAATTCCAGTCTGTGATAGCAAAGCAGTCCTGTAGTTTAGCATCTGCTTCATCTGACCATTTTTTTTATAGACCGAGTCACTGGTGCTTCCTGCTTTAATTTAATCAGGAGGATAGAATTGTGGTCGGATTTACCAAATGGAGGGCGAGGGAGAGCTTTGTACGAGTCTCTGTGTGTGGAGTACAGGTGATCTAGATTCTTTTTCCCTCTGGTTGCACATTTATCATGTTGATAGAGATTTGGTAGAACTGATTTAAGTTTCCCTGCATTAAAGTCTCCGACCACTAGGAGCGCCGCCTATGGGTGAGTGGATTCCTGTTTGCTTATTTCCTTATACAGCTGACTGAGTGCGGTCTTAGTGCCAGCATCTGTCTGGGGTGGTAAATAAACAGCCATGAAAAGTATAGCTGAGAACTCGCTAGGCAAGTAGTGTGGCCTGCATTTTATCACAATATACTACTTCAGGCGAGCGAAATCTAGAGACTTCCTTAGATTTCATGCCCCAGCTGTTTACAAATATGCACAGACCGCCGCCCCTCGTCTTACCGGAGTGTGCTGTTCTATCCTGCCGGTGCAGCGTGTATCCCGCTAGCTGAATAACCATGTCGTCATTCAGCCACGATTCCGTGAAGCATATGATATTACAGTTTTTGGTGTCCTGTTGGTAGGATATTCGTGATCATACCTAGTCTAGTTTATTGCCCAATGATTGCACGTTGGCAAGTAATATTGACGGTAACGGCAGCTTTCCTAGTTGTTTTCTGCCGGGTCCGGACGAGGCATCCGGCTCTTCGTCCTCGGAGTCTCTTCCTTTTGCGAATAATTGGAATGTCTGCCCTGTGGGGTGTTTGGAGAATATCGTGTGAGTCCTGTTTGTTGTTGTTGTTGAAGAAGTCTTTGTCTAATCCGAGGTGAGTGATCGCTGTCCTGATATCCAGAATCTCTTTTCTTCCATAAAATACGGTTGCAGAAACAATAGCACAATTGGTTTGGAGACCGTAAAACGGTGGCCATCTCCTCCGGCGCCATCATCACTGAAAATATGACTGGTAAAAAGTTAAGATACACACAGCCTGAAAGGACTGAGTCACTATCATTGATATAGAACACCTCTATGCTCACCGTACTGTATACTGTACATTTACATTTACATTTAAGTCATTCAGCAGACGCTCTTATCCAGAGCGACTTACAAATTGGTGCATTCACCTTATGACATCCAGTGGAACAGCCACTTTACAATAGTGCATCTAAATATTTTAGGGGGGTGAGAAGGATTACTTTATCCTATCCCAGGTATTCCTTAAAGAGGTGGGGTTTCAGGTGTCTCCGGAAGGTGGTGATTGACTCCGCTGTCCTGGCGTCGTGAGGGAGTGTGTTCCACCATTGGGGAGCCAGAGCAGCGAACAGTTTTGACTGGGCTGAGCGGGAACTGTACTTCCTCAGTGGTAGGGAGGCGAGCAGGCCAGAGGTGGATGAACGCAGTGCCCTTGTTTGGGTGTAGGGCCTGATCAGAGCCTGGAGGTACTGAGGTGCCGTTCCCCTCACAGCTCCGTAGGCAAGCACCATGGTCTTGTAGCGGATGCAAGCTTCAACTGGAAGCCAGTGGAGAGAGCGGAGGAGCGGGGTGACGTGAGAGAACTTGGGAAGGTTGAACACCAGACGGGCTGCGGCGTTCTGGATGAGTTGTAGGGGTTTAATGGCACAGGCAGGGAGCCCAGCCAACAGCGAGTTGCAGTAATCCAGACGGGAGATGACAAGTGCCTGGATTAGGACCTACGCCGCTTCCTGTGTGAGGCAGGGTCGTACTCTGCGGATGTTGTAGAGCATGAACCTACAGGAACGGGCCACCGCCTTGATGTTAGTTGAGAACGACAGGGTGTTGTCCAGGATCACGCCAAGGTTCTTAGCGCTCTGGGAGGAGGACACAATGGAGTTGTCAACCGTGATGGCGAGATCATGGAACGGGAGTCCTTCCCGGGAGGAAGAGCAGCTCCTTCTTGCCGAGGTTCAGCTTGAGGTGGTGATCCGTCATCCACATACTGTACATCATTAGGCTATACTGATTTTAAGAGTCTGTACAGTACAGAAATCCCTCTTCATGAATTATGGTAATAGTAGTACATTATACAGAATGGCACATCTTGGCCCATGCTGATTACTGACGTGATTTAAAGCACGCAGGTCTCTCTTCACATGTGATGCAAGACATGAAACCACATCTGGAATCTGTTTAAAACATTTACACTAAGGAGTCGTCAAAATGTAACTACTTAGGATAATTATTTCAGGTTGTAATGTAGCCCTCTATACAGAAGTTAATCTAATCAGCTGATACCTGGCTCAGTTAAAGGGACCGTGTGGGGACATTTTGGGGGGAGCCGTAGTACCTCTGAGCACTGTCTGACACATTGTAAAGTAGTAAATCAGTGGCCAAGCTGATGCAAATATATATTTTTTGTTGGGTTTGGATGTTTCTATTCAGGGGGAGTCGTTGACATAAAAGCTCAGAGTAAAAGAGCTGTGTACTCACCTGTGATAGCTCGCGCCAACCACAACCTTTCCTTTTGTGTTTGTAAGTACCAGAGCATTTTATGAAGCCATTGTTTGAAAAGTCATCACACATTACAAAGGGAGGGGTGTGGCATGCAAATTGTATATTACAATTCTCTACCCTTCACCCAGAAGTTTGCACTCGTTCACTCCCCCACATGCATTTAAAGGATTCAATCGGTGCAAGAATGGCTGAATTCATGAATGGGAGTGTTCAGGTGCTGACTGAAGCCACACTTAGGTATTGGATCCTCGAATGGACTCCCATGCCATGTAACTAGCGTTAGCCATGTAACTAGCGTTAGCCATGTAACTAGCTTTAGCCATGTAACTAGCTTTAGTCAGTAAACATCTTCAAGTGCAGTAGTACTACACAGAGTACTACACTGTTTTCAGACAAAGAAATCAGAAAACTCAGAGTAAAGGAAAAATAGCAACATTAGGCTAAACAAAAATGTTAACGCAACATACAACAATTGAGTTATAGTTCATATAAGGAAATCAGTCAATTGAAATCAAATAAATTGAATTAAAACATCCATGGTGCAAGAAAGTACATAAATGAAAGGTGAAAACTAAACACCTTTTATTTATGGACTATCTTGCGCTAAGATTTTTTGGGCACCATGATGTTTTAATAAACATCTTTATATTGCATTCAAGCCGGTTTTGGATGTATTCATTTTTCTCAACAGTGTTTAATCTGTTCCAGTATTCTTATTTAGACTCCTACTCACCTAGAACAGACACTATTCAGTAGTAAGGACCAGAAAAGAGCGCAGATGGCCTCATCATTTATGTATTTATTCCCCGTCTGCAGCCACCCCTTTTGAATTGTAGTGGATATTTTGTCCTTTGCAGAAATCGGAGGCTTAACTGATGCCCAAGCACACACACGGACTTACACTGAGGCGGATATTTAAAACCCATTTTTTCCTAACACGGGCCCCTTCCAAATGCTGGCTCCCTCAGCTGACCATCTCTCCTGCAAACTGATATATCTCTACCTCAAGGAAACCAGACCTCAACTACATGGCATGACACTGAGTGAGTATGTAAGGTCAAAGAGGCCTCCGTATTCAGAAAGTAGCTACTCTGGGTCGCAAAGATGAGGATTTCTGCATCAAGTGGTGAGAGGTCCTCAATAAAGCCTCCTTGGACCTTAAGGTTCTTATCCTTGAACACACTCATTGGGTACTGACCAAAACTAAGACAGAGATCTATGACACCAGAACCTTTTAAAGCTCTGGAAGAAGATCTCAAAATATCCATGATAACCTACAAAAGACAAAGATAAGCAAACTGAGGAGAGATACCATGGACAACCGCGATGACAGGGTGTATCCATGGAGGTTGAACGCACCATCACAGGGTTATGGAAAACCTAAGAAGCAAGTCGGTTTAGAAGATAAAAGACATCCTACACCTTTGGCTCCAGCACCTCCGATTTCCAATCTGACTCTGATGAAGGTTTTCAAAGGGAAGGAGAACGACACAGCCCTGTAGCACGATCAAGACCAACAGTACTGCTACAACACCAGACAAAGACAACGAGGAGGGGTCGACACGGAATGGGGAGAAAGATTTCAGCACTGGCCGAACAGCAGGACCAGAATCTAATCTTCAACCTGTCCGACAACAACCTGACACCGGCTGAGCAATGCCTTCTTAACAAAGGTTTGTCCTATGTCCCCCCCCCCCTCTACCAAATAATCTATGTAAGGTAAAAGTTGATGTTCAAATTATAGAGATCCATCAAGTTGAAATATTTCAACAAATACAATGTGCAGGTGTACAATCCCACTACTGAACAAACTTTTGTCCACCAGAAAAACAATGTCAATATTGACATTTTTTGTAATCTGGTGAATGTTGACTTAATCCTGCAGTCGTCTAAACACAGAGACATTGGGAAAGTGGAACGCGATACACTGTCGTCCCCGAGCAGCAGCAACAGGAAAGCGGCTAAATAAAGACAATTATGACTTTGAGATCATGTCCCAACTCTCTAATGGGACTTGTTACACCACTATGGAAAGCAACCCTACCACCATTTTTAAGGAGGAAATTGTCTATTTTCTCAAACGCATTGGTAGAGGGCCACATCTCCCAATCTGAACTTATGTTTTACAAAAGACTTCCCTTCAGTCCCTCTTATGCACTGCTTCCTAACGTTCACAAATCATTAGAGAACCCCCCTGGACAGCCTATTGTAGCATGTAATGACAGTTTAACTGAACCTATTTCCCATTATGTTGACCGGATCCACGTCCTATTGTGGTGTAACTGCCCTCATACTTGAGAGACACTGGCGATTTTCATTCAACAGCTATCTGAACTTGAAATTGGTGATGACTATTTAGATTTCTCCCTCATTGCCCTAGATGTTGTTTCTTTATATACTAACGTACCACATCACAAAGGACTGGAGACCTTTTGGAACAGAGATGGGACAACAACCCTATACAGGTTGTTGGACCTGGGGACAATCCTAGACAATAACATTTGTTTGAAGACTGTTACTATTTACAAAAACAGGGAGCGACAATGGGCTCCATTTCCTCTCCTGAGAAAATGTGTGGGTTATCTGGAATACAAGTTCATTTGGCACAATAACCCTTTCCCCCAACATATACTTGTGGAAAATATATATTGAGGATGCGTTTCTCGTTTGAAATGATCCCCTCAATGCGTTTGATGATTTTCTCACTTACCTTAATCATATGGTTCAATCTATCAAGTTCACAGCCGAGATTAGTCATAGCTAGATATCCTTCCTTGACACCTCGCCTCAGGGTCCTTGTCGACTACTTTGTATACAAAGCCTACAGACAAGAACAGTATTCTACATGCCTCTTGTGCGCATCCCACATTTCTAAAGGGATTAGCGTACACACAATTTCTGAGACTCTAGCGCATTTGTACTGATACAGCAGTTTGAAAATAAGACTTTCAAAATGTATAGACAGTCTGACGACCGCTCGTACCCCTGAAGAATGGCTTGATGATGCTCTCAGTAAGAGTACATACCCTTGGTGAGACCTCAACCCGGAAGGAATAAAAGTAATTTAAAAAAAATGAATCTCTGCGCCACTAAATATTGTCCTCTGAGTTATGACATCACATCAAGGGAGCGATTAAGAAACGTCTGATCCTGCTTGACAAGCTATTTTCTCTGTCCCTCCTCACTTCTCACACTACAGGGCCAGGAATGTCAGGGACTTCATTGTTCGGGCAGTCCCCCTGAAAATAAGTGATGTAAGACTGGATGAGGTGACTGGCTCCTATCCCTGCCATAGTTGTGCAGCATGTAGGTTCCTGTAACAAAGTGAGTGTATTCAGCAGCTCTTCTAATGTGATATTCCATCTCCTGTCCATGCAATAAATCCCCTATTGCAAGTCATTTCTCAGAGGCTGGTCACAGCATCTCCTCCATGTCCTATACAACAGATGAAACATTCAAGTAGAGGTGGAAAAGCTTGTACTTAGTCTTCTCCAGACAGAATGCAGGTGGATGTTCTATTAAAAAAATAAAAAAATCTTCACCCATCAGGCATGAATGAAGAATTGTTACTGGTATATTGCCTCATTGGTGTTCAACACCCCCATCTAGTGGTGTCTCTAGCACCCTACTCTACAATCCTGTGTTTTTTTATTCTGAGGAATATTCACATATAAAAGCAATAATTGATGATATTTCTCTGTCCGCTTTAGTATCATACATTCTATTCTACTATGCACAGATTTATAGATTACCTGATGTGTTTTCTTGCTTGATCATGTGACATGCAATTACCCTTGAAATAGAAGCCAGGTGTGTGTGCCGACAGTCACACCAATGATGGCCTGAGGCCGAAACGTTCGTGTTTTGTTTTCACCTTTCATTTATGCACTGGTTTTTTTGGGCACCATGATGTTTTAATAAACAGCTTTATTTTGCATTCAGGCTCAGTTTTGGATGTATTCTTTTTTTTTGACAGTGAGGGTCTCAATCTCTTTCAGTATTCTTATTTTGACTCCTTCACACACCCACAGTTTCATCAGCTGTCTGGGTGGCTGGTATCAGATGATCCCGCAGGTGAAGAAGCCAACCCAGACTGTTTTTCCTGGGGCAAAAGTTCAGGATATCACCAGGTTGCTTCCCGAGGCTGTGCGTCAGTCGCCTAGGGGCTGATACTGTCATGGTTCATGTGGGGTCGAATGACATTATGAAGGGCAGCTAAGAACAGCCGAAGATGGATTTTAAAGAACTGGATTGGGTCACTACTTGACAGCAACAAACGCCCAATAACATCTGGCCCTCTGCCCTCCCTAAACTGTGGCATTGAACGGTTCAGCAGACTTTTATCCCTCCTTAACTGGCTTCTAGACTATTGCAGCTTTATGAGAGTAACATTTATTGACAATTTTGATACCATATGGAATCCAAGCTTGTATTCTAAGGATGGGATTCACCACTCAAATCATTTGGGTTCCTGGATCCTTTCACAGCATTATAAGGACTTATCAATGACCCAAGTCCAGCTCATTTAATCCCTACCATTGTGTCGCTGAGTTGTCATAATGTTTCAGCAAACGTACATGATCCCAGGGACGTTGGAAGACAAAGTAAGTAACCTCATTTATGTCCCTCTTACTGCCCTGAATGCCTCTGCTGATCCTACAGCTATTGGATGCAGTAATCATGTGCCTATGAACCAGAGTTCTACTGTTAGCACTGTGGTGGTGTGCACTAGCAGGAAGTCCACTGTGTGCAGCTCACCCTGCACTAACAAATAACCGAGCATGTCTACCTCTGCTAAATTTCCCAGTAAAGCAAAAAAAAAAAAAAGGACCAAGGTTAATGAAATCAATAATTTGCCAGTAACAGATGATATTCATATCTAACAATCTCTGAAACTCACTTAGATAATACCTGTGGTGATGCAGTGGTAGCAATACATGGTTTTAATATCTACAGAAATGCCAAAGGTGGAGGTGTGGCTGTTTATATATTCAGAACCACATTCCTCTAAAGCTTAGAGGATATCATGTTAAATACTGTTGAAGTAATATGGCTACAGGTTCATCTGCCTCACCTAAAGCCCATTCTGGTGGGAAGCTGCTTTAGACCACCAAGTGCTAACAGTCAGTATCTGGATAGCATATGTGAAATGCTTGATAATGTATGTGATATCAAGAGAGGTATATTTTCTGGATTACTTCAATATTGACTGGCTTTCATCAGGCTGCCCACTCAAGAGCTTCAAACTGCAACTAGTGCCTGCAACCTGGTTCAGGTTATCAATCAACCTACCAGGGTAGTGATTCCTATGTTGTAAAGAATATTTTTTGGTCTGTGGTGTGTAATGACAAGCAACCAGACGCTGAACTTGAAAAATGTATGAAATTGCTTATCTCGGTTACTATTAAGCATGCACCCATTATGAAAATTACTGTAAAAACTGTCAACTCCCGTGGATTGATGAGGAATTTAAACATTTTATCTTTGAGAGGGATGAGACAAATTAAATGGCAAATAGGTCTGGCTGTACAACCTATTGGCAAACGTACTTCAAATTGAGAAATCGTGTGACTAAAGTGAATGAAAAGAATAAGAAACTACACTATGAAACAAAGAAATTACATAAAGAATGATAGTAAAAAGCTTTGGAGCACTTTAAATTAATTTTTCACAAAACCCATTTCCAATAATTTCTCATTGGCAAGATTAGCAAATTTAGACCTGACATGCCAGAAACAGACACTACACATCCAAGTATATCTGACCAAATTATGAAAGACAAGCATTGTAATTTTGAATTTTGTAAAGTGGGAAAAAAATCTGGATATTATAGGATGATATTGCTACTCCTATTTGCCATATGTTCATTTAAGCCTTCTAGAAAGTGTGTGCCCTCAGGCCTGAAGGGAAGCAAAAGTTATTCCCCTTCCTAAGAATAGTAAAGCCCCCTTTACTGGCTCAAATAGCTGACCAATCAGCCTGTTACCAACCCTTAGTAAACCTTTAGAAAAAAATGGTGAGAGAAACTGATAATGCAAAGATTGTGGGGGCGGTTTTGTTGGGCAGCACTGCTGACCCTTGGATGTACACAAAGAGTTAACATTAATAATATGCTTTTCAAACTCTTCTGGCTCAAAGTGGAGGAGAGATTGACTTCATCACTACTTGTATTTGTGAGAGGTATGGACATGTTGAATCCACCAAGCTGTTTGTTTGAACTACTGGCACACAGCTCAGACACTCATGAATACCTCACAAGACATGCCACCAGAGGTCTCTTCCCAGTTCACAAGTCTAGAACAGACTATGGTACTACATAGAGCCATGACTGCAAGGAACTCTATTCAACAGCATACTTAATTTTTTTTTTTTTAAACTTAGCTAGCAAACTAGACAAGCAGTCATCATCATGAATCAAATTGGCAATCTACTGGCAAATCCTTTTCAATCCTTGTCATATGAAGAGAAATTATAGATCAAATGTATCGGTGCTCATCGGCCATTGGACATAAACATTACACAATAAGTTGCAAATCTCAAATTCAACAATGAATGGTTTGGAAGGAATCAGTGGCTAACTGTAAGCTTTGCAAAGCAATCACTAGCCTGCTATTCATTGGAGTGGATGTGTGGTCCAAATCTGGGAATAAGGGTCTCTTTCATGTTTAAATGGATAAAAATTCACTCGCAACACACCATGGGCCAGAAAAGGTTGAATACATTGGCCAAGCTGTCCATCCAGCATGACTTCTGCCGCGTTCAAAACAACTGGAAACACAGAACTGGGGAATCTCAAACTTCAGTGAATTCAAGACTACTTGCTCCAACTGGAAAATAAGTTTTGAACTTTCATCCAACTCGGAATTCCAAGTCGGGAACTCTGACCTGAAGATCACTGATGTCATGATTCAACCTTGTCCCCCCCAGAGTTCCCAGTTGTCTTGAAAGCACCATAAATCCAGAGAATGACAGACATTGATGACAAAGTTTGATGATGACATTTGCCCACAAGAAGGACCGACTCACATTCCCATTCAAGTGAGCACAACACAAGGGTGAGTCCAAAAACGTCTTGTATCCTGCTGCATAAATTATGTAAAATGCCAGGGAGATGTAGACGGTAGCTAAGAAAGTAATACTAAGTACATGTTGTGTAGTAAGCCGTTAGTAGCCCATGTGCCTCACCCTAATAATTTGGTCCCTTTCCCACTCATAACTTAGCCTACTGTTCTAACTTGGTGGTGCACATGTAGCCTATAGCCTGTTTTAGTGAAATGTAATCTGATATTGTAAGAGCTTTCATGGGTCTGCTTACATGCCCCCTTTGTCCTACGTCCGTGCTCGCTCATTAATGTCTTAATAGAAATTACGTATTGCCTCTTATCCACTCGTCATCCTCTTATGCCATAGTTTGTACATCTCAATTGTCAGTAGAAACCACATTTGTTGAAGCAAGGCAGACATTTTTATTTATTTAACCTTTAACTAGGAAAGTCAGTTAAGAACAAATTCTTATTTACAATGACGGCCTACCAAAAGGCAAAAGGCCTCCTGCAGGGACGGGGGCCTGGGATTTAAAAAAAATACATACATACAGCTGAAAAGACAGCTGTATGTAGGCCCTAACAGTTTATGGGCACCGTTGCTCACCATTCTAGTGCAATTAATGTATTGTTGTGGCTTTGCTGGCATGCATCTAAAAACAATCATTTTTTAGTTTGCCCCACCAAGATTACATGCTAAAATCACCACTGGTCTCAATGCATTTTATTCCCATTGAGGACCCAAGAGAGTCCAGACAGGGTCATTGTTGCAGCTGCTCCTTGCTGAGGTATTCCCCCACTGTGTGTCTATTATTGTTCTAGTTTGATCCCACCCCAACCCCCACTGTCTGTCTATGAACAGCATTAGGTCACAATGTTGTCGGCAGACAAAAGGAAACGCTGCAACAATTCACTACCATGTTCAAAGAGTACAATCACTGGGGTTCCCCATGAATGGAATTCCCCAGCAATGAGTCCTTGTATTTGACAAATCAAGAAGTCTATGTAATCTTCCTATCCTGAACGTTTGAGTACTTGTGAATCTTTTAGGGTCACAAAGCATGTATAGCCTAATCAGTGCTAGAACACTAATCAATCAAGCTTATTGACAAGGACTCAATGAGGTGCAATGGTTGAGAAAAAAAAAAACTGTTTTAGTAGCTACAATAACTGCTACATTGTGGTTAAAAAAAATTGTGAATTAACGCATTAGTAAGCCTCTATTCAAAGTCAGACGACAAGGAAGATAAACTCGTTGGTTGAAGCATTGTTGCACCCTCTAGCGACTTGTCATTGAAAACAAATGTACCAGGTTACAAGACACAGCAACGTATGTGTATGGGTGATTACGCATATCCAGTTTTATCTGGTTTTGACTTCATCCTTGCGCCGTCTGCCATCTTGTGGACACTGATAGCACAACACACTGTTTTGGAGGGGGATAACTTGCTATACAGTCAAAGTTATGATTTACAATATAACACGTAATATATGGTTCTTAAATTAACCTGTTGCTTTTCAAACTATGTATTTCTTTGAAAGAATCATGCAATTTTTTTATTAAAAGTTCTGTCCCGAACCAGCCTTAACTATCCCTCCTAGCTTTTCCCTAAAAATTGTACTGCTCCACAGTTTGTAGTCTGGCATGTTTTAGGCCTCACCAAAACCAATAGAGTTGGTAATTTGCTACACTTGTCTAAATCTCTAAAAGGGGGGAAAAAAAGTATTTGCAACTTGTGTAGTAACAGGTGTTATAACAGAGTTTGTAAATGTAGTAATAATGAGTTACAATTTTATTTCTCAAAACTGGGTGTACAATATCTGTGGACCGATCCATAAGTGACACAAAAAAAAGTTGCTTGGAGACAGACATGCACAGCAATGGTGGATATTAACCTCCATTCTGGTAACTTAACGAACAAATCAGCTTAGTGATTGAGTGTCAGGATATTCACCTCTCAGAGGTCATTGTGGGTTGTCCCTCTAGTGGTCACCTTGAGGCATTGCATTAATCGTGTAATCATGTTGTTTTTTTACAATGGGTTAAAGGATATTTTTATCCTAATGTGAAACACTAAATCAATAAAGATTGGGCCGAATGTGTATGTTTAGTAATACATAAAGGTACTCTTTAAAAGTATGCTGCCAGCAATGTTGCATCATAAGACCACACTGCTTATCCAAGACAAATACACAAATAGGCCTATTCAGATTCATAGTAATACCTTCGAACGGAGTCTCCATCCCCATTGGATCAATAATGAAAGATTAGACTGCAAGAATAGCTTTTAAATACCACACGCTTGATATGATGTAAGACTGAGTGCAAAGGACTTTGGTCTATGAGAGCAAAGCAGCTGAGCGGTCGACAACCCATTACATTGCACAGATGGTGTGGCTTACTGCCTCTCCTCTTTAAGCCACCATGCTTGGTGTGGTACATGGTCAGCCATTTTGTTACAGTTCCAACTGGATATTCTGCCTTGCTTATCGAATGGTAGAGCAAGTCTGTTCGCTGCCTAAGCCTTGGACTCTAGATTTAAAAACATATTGTGGGGGTTTATGAAACTCAAACCGTTGTATATAAAATGCCTTAGAATCATTTTTTGCATTCTTGAACCTCAAGTTCCTGACTGATACATAAAATGTGAGGGAATTAAAGGGTGGTGGGGGTGACAAGGGCTGTAGCTTTTGGATAAATGTGCCAATGACAAAAGACCAGGTGGGTTTATGGTTTAAAGCCATGTCTGCAGATCAGACTTTTCAGGTTCTGCGCATGCGTTTCTTCACCTCTACTTTACTCACACATTTGTTGTGGTCTCCTTCCCATCACATTTCCCACTGTCAATCGTGAATTATAAATCATCCGCAAACGTCCATGCAGCATTTGCATACCAACCATTGGATCCCATCCAGTTTCATGGGGATATGCATTAGATCTTCTTGAGTTATACACAGTGTTGTTTCAGAGGAAACTGTAGTGTTGTTTTGAATTATGTACAGTGAGCGAATTTTAGAGCAGATGGTGTTAATTAAACTGTAGATTAGTTTACCTCTGTATTTTGCCTAGTGACACATGCTGTTGAGTTTTGGCCATGTGAGAGAAAAACGCACTGGTGTTTTTTTCTTACAGTAAAATAATATGCCATTACATTCGGTTCTGTTATGTACAATACTATAGTTATGTGATCTGGCAGACATTGGGCTTGTTTGAGTGGTAAGGAAAAAAGCAACCAACTGTAGACTAAAGTTGTGGAGTGAAGTAGGGGGAGATGTATCTGCAACAGCCGAAACTCAGACACTTGTGGTTTTGCAGAAGCAAGGCTCAGAGCAACATGGCAGTGTTGCCATGGTTTATAAAACATTGTTTTTTGTAATGTTGAAATAAACTTGTAAATGTGTGTACATTGTACAATCAATTGGTGAGAGAGCACCTCAAATCACATTCATTTGTACATATATAATGTATACATGAATCGCTGCAAAGTTAGTCATGTCTTTGGTCACATTCACTTGGGTCAAACAAAAACACCCTAATGATTGGTTGACAATAGAAGCTCTCACAATGCAGGTAATGCCTGCATTATGTAGTTGGTGGAGAGCAACTACAGAGATTTGCAGTCCACTGCAGTCCGATCTTCATGACCTTTGATCACATGGTCTTTGTAACGTTCATGTAGTTGCAAGTCTGATCATTTTTATCCCTATAATGAAAAACAATTTGGAAGGCGGTGATTATCGACTTGAAAAAAAGTGATCTGCTCGAATGCGCCCATTGATTCAGCTTTGATCTAATTTTATTCAACTTTGAACGCCATTGGCCAGAGTAGACTGTAGAGCCAGAGATGAAAAGGCGAAGCGAAGGGTTACCCTTGCTAGAATCTGTCCAAAATAAGACCAATGTGTTTCTATGGACTTATTTTGGACCTAATATATAATAATAATAAATGCCATTTAGCTGACGCTTTTATCCAAAGCGACTTACAGTCATGTGCATACATTCTACGTATGGGTGGTCCCGGGAATCGAACCCACTACCCTGGCGTTACAAGCGCCATGCTCTACCAACTGAGCCACAGAAGGACCTAAATTTGTAACTTGCCCTCCCACCTTTGGGACAAGCAGCATACCACCCTGCATCCCACTGCTGGCTTGCAACTGAAGCTAAGGAGGGTTTGTTTCTGGATGGGAGACCAGATGCTGCTGGTGTTGGAGGGCCAGTAGTAGGCACTCTTTCCTCTGGTCTAAAAAAGGATCAAGGTCAGCGATTGGTGACATTGCCCTGTGCAGGGTGATGCATTTCAGATGGGATGTTAAACAGGTGTCCCGACTCTGTGGTCACTAAAGATTCCATGGAACTTATTGTAAGAGTAGGGGTGTTAACCCTGGTGTCCTGGCTAACCCCCCCAATCTGGACCTCATACAATCATGGCCACCTATTCATCCCCAGCTTCCAATTGGCTCATTCCTCTCCCCTGTAACTATTCCCCAGGTTGTTGCTGTAAATGAGAATGTTCAGTCAATTTACCTGTTAAAATAAGAGTTCAGTTTTTTTTTTAAATAAACGACTTCCATTGTTATGGCGGAGATATAAGAATCTCTTCGTTTTATACAGATCTCTGGTAGAGCAGAGACTATGGGGTTATTCGACAGTCAGTCACTGATCTACAAACCTTACATCATAAATAACTAGTAGCCTACTGATGGATGTGTAGATCAGTCTGTCACAATTTACCAATGGCACATTAATGTTTAGATTCTCTCGAACATGGCCTGTGTTTAAAGTAGAACATGAAGGATCTTTAGTCCGGAGAAAAAAAATGTTCGAGAAATCGGATCGGCAGCTTTTTGGGGCTTAATTTAAGATTAGGGTTAGTCATAAGGTTAGCAGTGTGGTTAAAGTTACGGTTATTTGTTAAATCAGATTTTAAGACAATACATTTTTTAAATTAGCGGGGTTCAGCCACAATTATGACTTTGTGGCTGTGTTAACTAGTGACGCCCCCGACGGTTTAAAAAGGAAGACTGGGTGGTTTAAAACGATGATATTGACGTTCGCGTTGACCCATCTAAATCTACTGCGCGCGCAATCACAACCAATCACCTCTGTCGTAAGAGGCGGATTATGTTGAGCGGCATGAACTGTTTGATTGGCGTTTCAATCATCCGATTAAGATGAAGGAATGGAGAACTGGCCTATCAAGAGCTCCATAGGGCGGGATTTGATAGAGGGGGCTGGGTGCTAAGTATCATGGAGGATCAGTAGGAGAACTGGGGCCATACAAGAAAACCGAGCTGTGGGTCCAAACTCTGGAGTTGAACATTGTATTGACATATTTTTTTATTTTTTATTTTACGTTAACCTAGTGTTTTATATTTTACTAATAATGGAGATGAAAAAGAGGATCAGTTTAGAATTGAGGAATAGGACACCAGCGGAGGTAAGTTAACTTGCCATTATTTATCTTAAATTAGAGGTGATAACTATGCGAGCCGATAACCCAGAGAAGAGCAGGATTTCTTAAGAGCCTCCGCTCTGCACATTGACAACAGAAGATGCGAGTCCGATTAGGTTTAAATTGTTTTGGATTCCGATTATTCGTCCGATCACAACATATGTTGGTTGCTTGACAAAAACGAACTGAAAGTATCCACAAAGCAATTTAGATCGCTTTGTGATTCTAATAGCATGTTATAGATCTGCAACACTGTCTTTGCCATCATCCGCCTTGTCTTGCGCCCGGCCAGAGATCCATTGGATGTTCAAGGTGGCGGAGCGGGCATAATTATGAAGAACACATTCCGCTCCGATTATGCTATTGTTGTGAGAATTATTAAAATTGTGAAAAGCCAATAACATCTTAATTAGGGCTCAGCTGACGTCGTGTTGACTCCTGTAAGCAAGCTAATCCAAATAGAGAATTCACAACTGATATGGAAATGTAAAATAACTTTTGATAGCCCTCGGGAAGCGATTAATTGGTTTGTCTTGGAAGTTGCCTGATATTATTCCATATGAATGTTGATGCAAATAACTATTTCAGTCGAATTTAAAAACTCAAGCTTTCCATGCGTAACAGATCTTAGCAGGTTAACCAAACGTCAAAACAAGCTGGTTGGTTTCTCTGAGCGGACATTTTACTAATCGAATAGTTTTTTTTTAGCTAAGACCCATTTAATTTTACCGTAACATTTTTTTAAGTTTACGGGATTTAAACATCAATACTCGAATGAACAGCGCCTGAAAGAATGTATAAGCAATAAAACCAGCATGCACGCAAGCAGACAGTTGTCGGAGCGAGACGCGCAGTCACTGTCTACCCTGGCGTCAGTGTAGCGGATTTTTTTGTACAGTACAGGCTGTTGAGCCCCGTTTCTGACGGGCGGGAGTGGAAGTCATTTTGTTACATCTATACACGAGCACATTTTAACGGCGATTACCAGTTTAACTCGATTTAGATAAGCAAATTGATAAATTGTTCGTATTATACGGCTAACGTTACATGTAGGCCTAAATCAAAATGTACAAAGTCTACTTCCAAGCAAATATACGATTCACTCAGCCGGCCATTTAAACAACCTACTTGTACTCTCATCGGAAAACAAATGGTCTATTTTGCCTCCATGATGTAGTGATTATGTAACGACAGGCTTTTCCTCGGGACATTGACGACGTCTCTGTAAAACGTATATGTATACATTAAAGTGTAGCAGCGTTTGCGGTCCTGTTGTGCATTTTATGAATTTAAGTAATATGGCAGATGGCGTGCGGGGCTCAGACCTCCCCCCAATTTAGTAGATTAGGCTACAGTAAGTCCCCCAACCCTCAGAGACGGCGCTTGTTTGAGGATTGACAAACCAGGTCCCCAGTCATTCATGCCACTGACTCTAGCCTTCGACAAACCTATTTATCTTACCATTTCTGTAGTTACATAACTGCTGTGCATTCAGCAGTGAAGTCCATTAATAGGATGTAGGCTACATCTCCACTGTTTCTCACTCAATGACGATATCAAGATGTGCACAGAACTGGTCCTTTACAACCGAGAGGCATTAGGTGAAGATTAAACCAGACTAAGGCTGTGACAACACCAGCCTCCTTTACCATCTCTTGTTTTGAGGAGCGTATTATTTTCAATTTTAAAAAGGTACGATAATACAGTGCATTCGGAAAGTATTCAGACCCCTTGACTTTCCACATTGTGACTTTACAGCCTTATTCTAAAATTGATTAAATATTTTACCCTCATTAATCTACACAAAATATCCCATACTGACAAAGCAAAAACATGTTTAGATTTTTTTGCAAATGTATAAAATAAATACATGGAAATATGACATTTACATAAGTATTCAGACACTTTGGACTTTGATGAAGCACCTTTGGAAGCGATTACTCTTCTTGGGTATGACGCTACAAGCTTGGCGCACCTGTATTTGGGGAGTTTTTCCCCATTCTTCTCTGCAGATCCTCTCAAGCTGTGTCAGGTTGGGTGGGGAGCGTCACTGCACAGCTATTTTCAGGTCTCTCCAGAGATGTTCGTTAGGGTTCAAGTCCAGGCTCTGGCTGGGCAACTCAAGGACATTCAGAAACTTGAGACCCGAAGCCATTCCTGCGTTGTCTTGGCTGTGTACATAGGGTTGTTGTCCTGTTGGAAGGTGAACCTTTGCCCCAGTCTGATGTCCTTAGTGCTCTGGAGCAGGTTATCATCAAGGATCGCTCTGTACTTTGCTCCGTTCATCTTTATCCTGACTAATCTCCCAGTCCCTGCCACTAAAAAACATCCCCATAGCATGATGATGCCACCACCACCATGCTTCACCGTAAGGATGTTGCCAGGTCTCCTCCAGACGTGACGCTTGGCATTCAGGCCAAAGAGTTCAATCTTTGTTTCATCAGACCAGAGAATCTGGATTTCTCATGTCTGAGAGTCCTTTTGGTGCCTTTTACTGAGGAGTGGCTTCAGTCTGGCCACTCTACCATAATGGCCTAATTGGTGGAGTGCTGCAGAGATGGTTGTCCTACTTGCAGGTTCTCCCTCCTCCACAGAGGAACTCTGGATCTGTCAGAGTGACCATCGGGTTCTGGGTCACCTCCCTGACCAAGGCCCTTCTCCGATTGCGCAGTTTGGCCAGGCGGCCAGCTCTAGGAAGAGTCTTGGTGGTTCCAAACTTCTTCCATTTAAGAATGATGGAGGCCATTGTGTTCTTGGAGACCTTCAATGCTGCAGACATTTTTGGTACCCTTCCCCAGATGTGCCTAGACACAATCCTGTCTCAGCTCTACAGACAATTCCTTCGACCTCATGGCTTGTTTTTTGCTCTGACATGCACTGTCAACTGTAGGACCTTATAGAGACAGGTGTGTGCCTTTCCAAATCATATGTCCATTCAATTGAATTTGCCACAGGTGGACTCCAAATCAAGTTGTAGAAACATCTCAAGGATGATCAATGGAAACATGATTCACTGGAGCTCAATTTCGAGTCTCATAGCAAAGGGTCTGAATACTTATGTAAATAAGGTATCTTTTTTATTTTATACATTTGCAAACATTTATAAAAACCTGTTTTCCCTTTGTCATTATGGAGTATTGTGTATAGATTGAGGATTTTTTTGGTGTCCATTTTAGAATAAAGCTAAAATAACAAATTGTTGAAAAAGTCAAGGGGTCTGAATACTTTCTGAATGCACTGTAATCCCTGGATTGCTGATGCTACACTACATCACCAAAAGTATGTGGACACCCTTTCAAATGAGTAGATTCAGCTTTTTTAGCCACACTCGTTGCTGACAGGTGTATAAAATTGAGCACACAGCCATGCAATTTCCATAGACAAACATTGCCAATAGAATGGCCCGTACTGAAGAGCTCAGTGACTTTCAACGTGGCACGGTCATAGGATGCCACCTTCCCAACAAGTCAGTTGGTCAAATTTCTGCCCTGCTAGAGCTTCTCCTGTCAACTGTAAGTGCTGTTATTGTGAAGTGGAAACATCTAGGAGCAAGAACGGCTCAGCCGCGTAGTGGTATGCCACACAAGCTCACAGAACTGGACCGCAGAGTGATGAAGCACGTAAAAAGCGGCTGTCCTCGGCTGCAACACCCCACTACAGAGTTCCAAACTGCCTCTGGAAGCAACGTCAGCACAAGAACTGAAGCTTCATGAAATGGGATTCCATGGCCGAGCAGCCACACAAGCCTAAGATCACCATGCACAATGCCAAGGGTCAGCTGGAGTGGTGTAAAGCTCACCGCGATTGGACTCAGGAGCATTGGAAGCGCCTTCTCTGGAGTGATGAATCACTCTAAACTATCTGGCAGTCCGACGGACAAATCTGGGTTTGACGGATGCCAGGAGAACGCTACCTGCCTGAATGCATAGTGCCAACTAAAGTTTGGAGGAGGAATAATAGTCGTGGGCTGTTTTTCATGAGTCGGGCTAGGCCCCTTAGTTCTAGTGAAGGGAAATGTTATTGCTACAGCATACAATGACATTTTAGACAATTCTGTGCTTCCAATTTTGTGGCAGTTTGGGGAAGGCCCTTTCCAGTTTCAGCAGGACAATACTCCCGTGCACAAAGCGAGGTCCATACAGAAATGGTTTGTCGAGATCAGTGTGAAAGAACTTGACTGGACTGCACAGAGCCCTGACCTCAAACCTATTGAACACCTCTGGGATTAATTGGAATGCCGACTGCTAGCCAGGCCAAATTGCACAACATCAGTGCCCGACTGCACTAATGCTCTTGTGGCTGAAGTCCCTGCCGCAATGTTCCAACATCTAGTGGAAAACCTTCTCAGAAGAGTGGAGGCTGTTATATTAATGCCCATGATTTTGGAATGAATGTTCAACGAGCAGGTGTCCACATACACTACATGACCAAAAGTATGTATTGACCATTGAGGCTTTGAAGCCACCTGTCGGCCATATTGGCACTCCCCAATCCTCTATAGGAATTAATGTAATTCTACAGTATTTCAATTAAATGTTTAAAGGACAAAGTTACATGTATTTAAGTATTTTTGTCATTATAGTGGTGACAGTAACATTAGTACAAAAAAAATACATTAAAAATGTTTCATGTTTTGTTCAGCGCATTATAGCGCAAATTAATATAAAGTATGCATGAACGTGTCTGTAATAGTGTCAAAGAATGTAGACATTAAATGTTTCTATAGCTTCCAAAAAAAAAAATTCAAATGGAGTGCGAAGATGACTGTGCAGTGGCGTCAATAGTGCCCCCTGTCAGTCATCTAGGGGTTATACACATCATTGGTTAGTACATTTATATTTTTACCTCTTGAAGCCTTGTAGCTAGTCAGCTACTCCAGCCGTGGCGTTTTTCCAGACAGGGCTTCAGTCTTGTCCACACAAGGCATTCAAGCAGAACATTTTTGAAAAGGCATGTGTTCACAGGAAACAGCTGACTTTAGGTCAAGGGTCAGCTTTTCCAATCAACATGCAATAAGATCACAAAATGGTGAATTAAACCAAACAAATCAAATGTTTGCCTTTGTCAATAAAAATGCAAACTAGCTAAGCATTTTAATTTGGTTTAATGAAGTTGATTATTTAACATTTAAGGATGACATCTCTTGAGATGCACCATCTCATTTTCAAGAGTGTCCAATGTATGGTGATGACTATTCCTACAGGTGACAGAGCTGGTGGTGGATAACTGCCGCACCAGTGATGGTGAAGTAGAGGGCCTGACAGATGACTTCAAGGAGCTGGAATTCCTCAGCATGGTCAACGTTGGACTCACCTCCCTGGCAAAGCTACCGTCGCTGCCCAAACTGCGCAAGGTGAGTAGGGAAGCCAGATCTTTTTGAGCAATCAATTCTCACTGACAATAATTTAGTTAGCGGAATTATAAGCCAGTCTGGCTTCACTCCCAATTACCAATATTTGACATGCAGGATTACATATTTTTCCCTAAATGATTAATCAAGAAATGTATTATTCTTTCCACAGTTGGAGCTGAGTGACAACAATATCTCAGGTCATTTGGAGACACTTTCAGAGAAATCCCCCAACCTGACGTATCTAAACCTGAGTGGCAACAAGATAAAGGAGCTGAGCAACGTTGAGGCCCTGGTGAGTAGAGTCGTCAATGCTACAGTTGTAGCATTCTGCAGTTCCAGGCAGAAGCAGTTTTTTGGGACTCAGTCATGGTCTTATATCAAATTGTATTTGTCACATGCTTCATAAACAACCTGTGTAGACAGTGAAGTGCTTTCTCAACAATGCAGAAAAAGCACAGAAAAATTATAACACTAGGAATAAAGACAAATAACAAAGGAATAAATACACAATGAATAACGATAACTTACTGCTGAGACTTAGTATATAGTAGAATACACAAGGTGCAAGTAAAACATTTGGTTGTGCATCAGCAATTTGTCTTATGTCAGTCCCTCAATTAGCCATGTCAGCTAACAATTTATAGACTGTTAAGTTAGTCTAGCCAGCCATCTAAACCTGCAATAATCATGGCCCAGACCTCCAGGGGCCCCCATTGATTTTGAGCAGGAAAAGGGGCTGAGCTGGACCCAAGGAAAGAAACAATAAGCATCCAAAACACCCCTAAGCTAGACTAGCCTATTTCAACAACAGCTAACTAACCAAAAATACAGTGGGTGGTCCTCCCAGTTCTAACTAGTGTTAACAAAGTTTACCTACGGGGTAGTGTATGCCCATGGGCAACTTGTCTTGTTTCCCCCTTTTCCCACCAGCAAACAAACACCATAACCAAAAACAATACTCACAGGTGATGTGGAGGTGCTCAAACAAAAGAGAGCTCAATACATATAGAGAGACATAGTAGGAGATGGTGAAACAGCACGCGATCTACAGACATGGCATTTACAGAGAGATTGAGCTCTAGAGCAAACAACTGACAGGGTTTTTAAACCAAGGGAAAGGAACTGTGATTGGGTAGGAAACAGGAGGAGGTGTGTCTTCTGATTGATGATTGATTGGGGAGTGATGATTTTCACCTGTGAGGGGAGAAGGAGAGAAAAGAACACAGGATACACACACACGGGATACCTGTATGGCAAAATTTGTAGACTTGCATGAAATTTGTTATAAAATTGCTACATGTTCTCTCCACCTCATGGCAAAATGTGTATAACTGCAGAAAAAATGCTTTAAAATGACTAAATGTTCTTTACATTCCATGGAAAAAATGTGTAGAATAGCAGGAAATGTACTTTAAAACCTAAACTTTTCTTGTCAAGGGGGGCAACCAAATCTCGTTTAGGGCCCCAAAAGGCTAGAGTTTGTCCTGAGGCTGCTGGTTTTATATTATCTGGGAAAACTACTGTTAGCTTCGGGTATTATATTATAGCACAAACTAATCATCCCATTCACAAGGAGACTAGTACTTGGAGAGAATGATTAATAAGGATTGTCTGATAGGGTGTGCTCTCACCCCTTCTCTCTAAAACCACAGCAAAATCTGAAGAACCTGAAGAGCCTGGACCTGTTTAACTGTGAAATCACCACACTGGAGGAGTACCGTGAGAGCATCTTTGAGCTGCTGCCTCAGGTCACCTACCTGGACGGCTTCGACCAGGAGGACAACGAGGCCCCTGACTCAGAGGCAGACGCCGACGGTGAGTATGTCTACCACAACACAACAACGTGGTGTCAGTGATATTTAAGCTGAACTTTCTTGAACGAAATTCTTCTTCATCATAGATGACGAGGGGGAGGACGGAGCCGGACCAACAGGGGACTATGACGATGAAGATGACGAGGAGGAGGAGGAAGAGGAGGTCTCGGAAGGAAGAGAGGTTGGGCTCTCTTACCTAATGAAGGAAAAGATCCAGGTGAGACAACTGGAATATTTGTCGTGTTTTTTTTCAGAACATCTTCATTTTATTTCCGAAGACTCGAGTCTATGCTTAATTAAAGAATGTGAACTCCTCCCACTCCTAAGGATGAAGAGGATGATGATGACTACGCAGAGGAGGAGGATGGAAAAGGTGAGGACAGGAATTGTTATTGACCGGTCACTAGTAATCAAACCCAAGTACATGGACTCTAGTCTGGAAAGGGTCAGATATGTTTGTCTGACACAGATCTATTGATGTAGTCAACATACACCATGTATACCAAACATTTGGAACACCTTCCTTATGTTCAGTTGCACGGCACTCCCCCATTTTGTGCTCAGAACAGCCTCAATTAGTTGGGACATGGACTCTACCAGGTGTCGAAGCGTTCCACAGGGATGCTTCCTACAGTTGTCACGTTGGCTGGAAGTCCTTTGGGTGGTGGTGCAATGATTAAGAAACGACACAAGACAAAACAAAACGATCACAGATAACACAAAAAAATACAGCAGCAGATTGTTACCTCTCCACACAGGTTATTCCCCTAACAGCACAAGATCTTGCATTACCCGAAACTGTTACAAGCAATACAAAAATAAAAATCCTCCAATAAATGTTTATTATGGGCGACAGGGGGGCAAGAGACTCAAGTTTAGGTTTAGTCTGCAGGCTTTTCCATAGGCAAGGAGCATAACAGGAAAAGGCAGCCATACCCAACTCTGTGGAAATTGCATGGGCCTCAAGCCTAGCTATATAAATTGCCAGCAAGAATACTTAGCTACTATCTTATATGTACGCATTAGATCTGAGGTATTGGGGAGCCTTTGAAAGTGTACTTTGATGCAAGAGAACTACATTAACATGAAACCAAACTGGATTCCTTACACCATGCCCAAACCACATGCCAAATTGATTTTGTCCCCCCCACACCAAACGCAATACTCAGGTTGAAATATCAAAACAACATCTGAATCAATTATATTAATTTGGGGACAGGTCGAAAAGCATTAGACATTTTTGCCAATTTAGCTAGCAAGCTAATATGTCCTATTTAGCTAGCTTGCTGTTGCTAGCTAATTTGTCCTGGAATATAAACATTGAGTTGTTATTTTACCTTAAATGTACAAGGTCCTCTACTCTGACAATTAATCCACAGATAAAAGGTAAACCGAATCGTTTCTAGTCATCTCGCCTCCTTCCAGGCTTCTTTTTCCTCTTTGGACTTTATATGGTGATTGGCAACTAACTTTCATATTAAGGTGCAGTACCACAACTGACCTCAGTTCATCTTTCAATCACCCACATAGGTATATGTTCCTAAAACCCAATGAGAAGATGGCACTTGGGTATATGCTTCTAAAAATCCATTGAGGAGATGGGAGAGGCAGGACTTGCAGAGTGTTCTGCGTCACAAATAGAATCAACTTCTATTTAAGCGCCTGGCAACGCAGACGCTTGCGAGCAGTGTGGGTGCAATGATTGAAAAACATGTATGTGTACATTTTATTTTGCGACGCTCACACACACGACACGACCGTGAAGGTCAGCACGTTGGCCTCTCTTGCAGTGTTTCGCTAATGGGTAATTCAGTCTACAGGGTGGACTTTGTTACGTGACTGAACAGATGTATACTGGTGGTACTGTTTGTTTTCCCTCAGGTGTTTTTGAGATGGGTATGTGGGTGCGGAACATACAGTGGGTTGTGCATCAACTCCCACACAGCCTGTGGATATATCATCGAATTCTGAATGAAGGGAAATGCCAATTGGATTTGATTGCCATTGTTAATTTTGACTTAGTCCTGATTAGAAATGATTGTCACCTCTTTTTAATTTTATCAGACAAATTCTGACATTTTCATTGTCTTTTGTCCTGTGCAGAGGAGAAGGCAGGAGTCAAAGTTGAGAAGAGAAAGAGGGATGCTGAGGATGAAGGGGAGGATGATGATGATGATGACGATGACGACGATGATGACTAGGCTTGTCTTTCCCCAGCGAACCTCTGGATCCAGATCCAAGCTGTAGAACAATAACCACAAAAAAGTGTGATCTTGCAGATTGTTTCTCTTTGTATACCATAGATATCACTATAGAGGCTGTTTTTTTTCTTCGTTTTTATATATATGAGATACAATATGAAAATGAGATTTTATCGACAATTAATTTGTTAATCATTCCATGTTAAACGACCACCCCAAATCTCTTCAATGTGTAAGGGATCTAAAATAAATGGATGAGGGGGGGGGCTGGTTTTATCTCGAATGGCTTGCCAATGATATGATCAGTTGCAACTAGAGGTGTGTTATGGACTAATTTAAGAACGGCTGTCGCAATAATGACCAGCACAACAGAAGTGGCCCACACTGTCCCTCGTTGACGTCAGTGTTCAACAACCATCCAATGGCGTTCCAAGACCCATGACAGGCCATGCAGCCCAGAGTCCAGTCCAGTTCAGCCCATAGAGATAGATAGAGGACTCCTCTTTGTATCTGTGCTATTATAGTGTCTGTGACAGCATGAGCAGCACCATTAAGGCAATCTCCATTTTGAAGTAGTCAATTTTCTTCTTTACGATTGGCTGATTCTGCCTGATGACCCAGTTGGACATTACTCCAACAGGGTCATTAGGAGGGATCAGCCAATGAAGTTGGAAGTTCCACGCAGTTGACTAAATTAAAATGTTGGAAGCCCTCAATGGCGCTGCCCATGCTAATATGACCTTTTGGCCACTAGAGGCCTCTTATCGTTCGTTCTCTATGGTCCAGCCAAGTCTCATCTACCTCTCTGGGCCACGGTGAGGAAAGAATGCCCCCTACAGGACAGCACTCTACACAGCACCATGCTCACTACTCAGGCAGCCAGGGATACCAGGCTAGAAAATAGGCAACAGGAAGTTCAGGAACCTCTATCGTCATCGTTGTCTGCCACAAACGGTCTCCTCTTTCCCCTCAATGCATTTTGTACCAGATTCCACCCATCAATGAAAGTCCTGTCTCGCGTAAGATAGCATAGCAAAGACTGTTTAATCCCTCACACAGTATATGACTTGTTTTAGGAATTTAAAAAATAATGGGAGATGGGGAGGTCCAAAACAGTAGTCTAACAGTTTCTAAACCAGCGTTAGTCCTGGGGAGGCGCACTGCCAACTGATGTGCAAACTGAGGGCCACAGAGATGTGGCTTTCTAGGACCGGGGCCGGTAATCTCTAGTCTAAATCAAACCTAGCGGTTTGGCCTTAACATCCATCCATAACAGATGGGTCAACAAGGACATATCTGTTTACAGCTTGAAATACTGGAACCTGACTGTTAACGCTGCTGTTGCGGTAAAAGTGACAGAGTGGCACGGCCGTAATGTTTTTAAAGTTAAGGTCAAACTGCTTCGGATTTAGGATTTAATCGCATCCCTAAGTACATTTTTAACTTTGTCTTGCTGTTGATGCAAGTTAGTTTATAATTGTACTGGTATTTTACATAGCAGGAACTTTAATCTATTATTTGTAAGGCAATATGTAAATAGTTTCAGTTCCAACCGTTTGGTGTTTCATGTTTGTTTTTTAAAATAAACGTTTTTGTCATTTTGTTTTAATATAAAGCACAGGTCAAGGGGCCAAAGTCTGACCCAACACACTCAATATAGATTATTTTCCATCCTTGGCTGTTGTGACAAGTTATGTGTTTGGTGTGCTGTAAACATCTTTAAAAGAGGGGTTTTGAATAAAAAAAATTATGAACAGAAAAAAAAAATGCTTTGATAGTTGATGTTTTTTTGTCTTCAGAAAATGATTACCTAACTACACAAATGTCATTCACTGCTATGTGATGTACAATTTACCAACAAGTGACCAAAGGAGTGAGAATGTCAGCATATTACATTGGCTGGACCAAACTCACAAAACAAAATATTTTTACAAGGTATTCAGTGAGATGTGAGGAGTGTGAGTGTATTGGAACCCATAAGGCCTTGGGCCACTGTGGCGTATGAGTTACAGTTCCTCACGAACACAGTCTGCTGGCTTTGTTTTCTAATATCACCCACAGCTGCCATCTGCTGGGCATCACGGGCATTAAGAATTCATGAGAGAGGTCTTGGTAGGTGGAGCACACTGGACATGAAGGGGGTGGGGTTTACGGGTTATGTTCGAGATGGAGGGGCAGGGCCACTGTGGAACATGCCATTAACGATGTATTATACTGGTTTTAGGTTGCTTAGTGCTGTGCAGATGGAGTGGGGGATTAGTACTGCTATTATCACTTCCAAGCCTTATTGTGGCATGGCTAGTGTGGGGATGACGCCATATTGCTTTCACCTTTCCAGTTAATTCATATAATTTAGGCACACTGCTAAAGACTTGTTAGGGGGATAGCTGTTTTACTGCCAACAGTAAGAAACACCTCAGATGTTCCTCTATCAATAACAGAAGCCACAGAAATCATCTGACTCACAGAAAATGTAAAGACTGATCCTAAAAAGCAACTTCTGTTTTTGAAAACGGCCTAAGTGACATCAATATTTTTATTTTATTTTACCTTTATTTAACTAGGCAAGTCAAAGGCAAAGAACAAATTCCTATTTTCAATGACGGCCTAGGAACAGGCCGTCATCTGTTCAGGGGCAGAAACATATGTGTAAAAAGGATAATTTTGGTCATAAAGTCAGTCTTGTCCAAAACCTAGATTTGCCAGATGATAGGACATTTTTTTACACTATTTATACAGAAGTATGTGGACATCCCTTCAAATTAGTGGATTTGGCTATTTCCTCACCTGTTGCTGACAGGTGTATAAAATTGAGAACACCGCCATGCAATCTCCATAGACAAACATTGCCAGTATAATGGCCTTACTGAAGAACTCAGTGACTTTCAATGTGGCACTGTCATAGGATTTTACATTTCAGCCATGCTCGAGCTGCCCCGGTCAACTGTACGTGCTGCTATTGTGAACTGGAAACAGCTCAGCCTTGAAATGGCAGGCAAACACAAGTTCACAGAACGGGACCGCAGAGTGCTGCAGTGCGTAAAAATCGTATGTGCTTGGTTGAAACACTCACTACCGAGTTCCAAACTGCCTCTGGAAGCAACGTCAGCACAAGAACTGTTCGTCAGGAGCTTCATGAAATAGGATTTTATGGCCGAACAGCTGCTCACAAGCCTAAGATCACCATGCGCAATGCCAAGCCTCGGCTGAAGTGGTATAAAGCTCGCCATTGGACTCTGGAACATTTGAAACACCTTCTCTGGAGTGATGAATTACACTTCACCATCTGGGTTTGACGGATGTAGGAGAACGTTACCTGCCCCAACGCATAGTGCCAACTGTAAAGTTTGGTGTAGGACGAATAATGTTCTGGGCTGTTTTTCATGATTCAGGCTAGGCCCCTTAGTTCCAATGAAGGGTAATCTTAACGAAACAGCATACAATGACATTCTAGATGATTCTGTGCTTCCAACTTTGTGGCAACAGCTTTGGGAAGGCCCTTTCCTGCTTCAGCAGGACAATACCCCTGTGCACAAAACGAGGTCCATACAGAAATGGTTTGTCGAGATCAGTGTGGAAGAACTTGACTGGCATGCACAGAGCCCTGACCTCAACCCTATCAAACATCTTTGGGTTGAATTGGATCACTGACTGCGAGCCGGCCTAATCGCCCTATATCAATGCCTGACCTCACTAATGCTCTTGTAGCTGAATGGAAGCAAGTCCCCACAGCAATGTTCTAACATCTAGTGGAGAGCCTTCCCAGAAGAGTGGAGGCTGTTATAGCAGCAAAGGGAGGACCAACTCCATATTAATGCCCATGATTTTGAAATGAAAGTTTCAAATCCCAGAGCTGACAAGGTACAAATCTGTCGTTCTGCCCTGAACAGGCAGTTAACCCACGGTTCCTAGGTCGTCATTGAAAATAAGAATTTGTTCTTAACTGACTTGCCTAGTTAAATAAAGGTGAAAAAAATATATTAAAAAATCAGCAGATGTCCACATACTTTTGGTCATGTAGTGTATGTCACGGAATGAAGGGTACTGTAACAAGTTTTCCTTCGGTTGGGTTATTTCAATACCCACAGCTGGCAGCACCCAAGTAATCATCAATTCTGAGCGAAGCTGCAAGATACCTGACTGTAATGCAATGGTCAATTTGGCTTGATATTCAATATCCCTATGGGTCTGGTAAAGGACCATCTGTAAATTACACAACGTACATGTGACAATATTTTAAAATGTCAATAGCTCCACATTTCAATCACTTTAAAACCTCAAACCAACTATAAATGGTAGAAATTCATCTACAAATATTGAAAGCATAAAAGATGTGCAACATGAAAATATTGTCCCATTTACATTGTGTAATTTCTTGACGGTCCGTAACTTGCCCCAGAGGCTATCCAATGTCAAACCAATTTTGCCATGATCACCACTAGCCTGCTGAAGCTAATTGGCGAAAGAAGTTGGCTAGCACTAGCTACCCTAGGCGACATCAAGACCTGGTTAGACTGTTTCAAGTTATCTACAAGGGTGAGTGACTGTAATTGTGAACTGTTTTGGCAGAGTGAATATACAAAGGCTGGCCACGTGTAAACACACACACAAGATACATGACTGGCTTCAGTCATGGCCGCTGCATTTCTTAATGACCAAGTTGAAAAATAAGGCCAAATCAGGACGTCCAGCCCCCCTTTAACATTGAGTCTATGTCCTTGGATGGCCACCCAGAATTAGAAAAACAATGTTCCACATGGATAACAATTGCACATGTCTAGACATCTAAACATGAACTAGTTGATAAGATTTGTATGGAATTTGTATTCCTATCAGTCACATTTTCAGTGCCGACTCCTCTTTAGACTTGACACTTTGACTTCATAAACACCAAATCCTTTGAAGTGAGGTTCCACATCCTCTTCATGGCATTCCGATCATTTCTGTATTGCAAACATGAGTATGTTGGCAGCCATCGCCATGGTGTCATATAACAGCAACAAACAAAAAAATCCTACCCCCATCAGCACTTCCTAGGAACAGTCTGCACTGTATCTATGAATCGTCAGTCTCAATGAGACATAGCCCAGACTAAAGCTGACTCCTGACACAACTGACAAGTTAATTGATTTAGTTCGACAGTTCTTCTATTCATTTCACACATTTCAGGAAGTGTAACAGTATATTTAATTTAATAAATGCATTTCTCCGAAACGCCATAACAGCAAGTGAAATGCAGTATTGCTAAACCATGTTGAAAACTGTGGAGTGAGTTCCATGTTAAAAACAAACTAAACTGAATCCAGAGTGAAGCGCATATAGCACTGTCTTTACTGTCCCACTAGATGGCAATATGGTCAGTGCTGTGACTGATGGCTACCACTTCTGATATCAAAGCAGCTGGCGATAAGCCTTGCCTCGGTGTTTTGCATAAATTGAACTCAAATAGCATCCGTTCGGTTTTGTAATTTTGTCTGTGTAAAGGGTAGTGAACTTGTGACCATAAACAAGTGCAAAGGTGTTTGGGTTTTGCTGCTCAGGCTTGATAAACAATATTGATGTGGGTCATCCCAGGTTCTCCTTTATCCAGTCCAAATGAATTTGGTTGATGTATTTTGCTCTGTTGTCTGTGATTCTTGTTTTTTTTTATCCCCTTGGACTGTCTGAGGGGAGTGGGAAAATGTCTGCCTGTCAATGCCCCAATAGCAGCTCACCAGTAGAGATGAACAAAATCATGTAAGGGTTTCTGTATTTCACTGAAAATATTCTTCCTATTTAGCAGTTATATTTATTAAAAGTAGATTAATTGATTCATCAATGACCTTACATTTTCTTTTGGCACTACACATGAAAGATATTTTAAGTTTATAGCTACCAATACTCTTTTTAAGCCTATTATATGACATTATCTTCAGCTTAAATCTTTATTTTGGTATGACTGCGTCAGCCAGCACTGGCTCATTGGAACCCGCGCTGGTAAAAGATGATTGCTTTGCTTTCCTGTGTTATCTAAGGCCTGATTTGACCCAGCTAAAGAAGTGAAAAAAAAAAATGGGTCCATATTCAGATCAGCCACATCTGGTTGAGTAACAGAGGCTTTAGCTCTCTCTCTCTCTCTCTCTCACACACACACACACACACACACACACACACACACACACACACACACACACACACACACACACACACACACACACACACACACACACACACACACACACACACACACACACACACACACACACACACACACACACTCACTCTCACATACTCACACACACACACCAGTATTGCCAAAAACATTTGCAGACAGTCTGTATTAGATTCATACATGCATACATACTGTAAATTCCCACATGAATTACTACATCAACCTAAGCACAGTAGGCTGATTGTTGTTTCTAAAACAGGAGAACAACAGCTTGAACCTTTGACCTCTCAGAGGAGACGACCTCTTCAGTGAAGTGGGTCTTAAAGGATCAGGAGTCATCATCCCTTTTTCTGAATACAATCCAGAAGTACAAAACGCCTGTCCAGAGGAAGAAAAACATCTACTTAGTTGATGCTTTGACACGCATTCCACTTACACATGCCTGTGCACTAATGCACGTCACACACACACACACACACACACACACACACACACACACACACACACACACACACACACACACACACACACACACACACACACACACACACACACACACACACACACACACACACACACACACACACACACACACACACACACACACACTCTCAAACTACACCATATTCAGCCAGTTTTGCTACATTATGAAGATGGAATGGGCTTATGTAACAGCCTCCTGCATCGTAGGCACACTGGATAAACCTGGTATTCTCTGTAATGTTATCCGGACAATGTGTAGGCAGCTGCAAGGCCCAGCTGCTGCATCAGACAACCAGAGGCCAGTTGAATACACTGCTGTGCTGACCAGTCAGACCCCTTTACTTTATGTCTTCCAACGAACGTAAGCATCCAGTGAAACCATACCCTCTCCGTGTACAGATGTAGGATCTTCATTTGAGACAGTTTGCCACAGTAGGAAAATAATCCTGCCGCAACAAGAAGTGTGAAATATTATGTGGACGATGTTTAATGTCGGGCTTGATACCTTTTTCAAAAAGGATATCAAGTCTTACCTTTTAAAGTGGAAATTACAAACTTCAGAAGCCTTTGTACACTACAAGTTAAACATTTCCTGCATTGTAGGAAAGTTCTCCTGCAAAAGGGTGATCAAATTAAGATCGTACATCTGTGTGCATGTACAATTATACAGAAACATCTGTTCATCCAGAGATTGTTTGAGTTTTGATTGTTATAGTGAAGGTTGGTTTTTAGGCTAATTACTTTCAAATGTTAACTTTTTTTGGTTGGGTTCTGTACACTTATACAGCCATTGCCTAAATTTGTTTGTGTGAAGATTATATTTAGGGATGTGTATTGAGGTCTGAGCTCACTGGCATGCTTGTACTGTCTTAACCCATGGGGGGCACTGTAACCATACTGTCTTACTCTGGGGTTTGTTGGATGAAGGAGAGAGAGGCCCAACACCTGAGGTTCAGGTACTGTATAGATGTTTATTTAAAATTGATTTTTTAAATGTTTATTTTTTATTTTTTTGGTATAGATGGTTTATCATGGCATGACATTCTTCCAAAATGTAGCACATGTGTGGGAGAGCAGCTGGGATCAAACCAGATACCTTGTATTTGCCAACTCAATGTCCAGACAATAACTGAACCATATTCTAACAATAAGAATATGAATAGAAATATAAATGTATAAAATATAAATTACGACTCACTTCTCACTCTCTCGCTCTCTCTGAAAAGCAAACTGTTATTTACTCCTGAGGTGTTGAACTGCTGCACACTATAAAACCACTGTGGTTATTATTTGACCCTGCAGGTCAATCTCTGAACACTTGAATGTAGGAGCCTGATTCATCTCTAGGTTTCTTCCTATGTTCCTGACTTTCTAGGGAGTTTTTCCTAGACAATGTGCTTCTGCACTGCTTGCTTTTTGGGGTTTTAGGCTGGGTATCTGTAAAGCCCTGTATAACAACTGCTGATGTAAATAATTATATAAAATAATTTTGACCAATCAGATCAGCTCTGAAAAAGATCTGATGTGATTGGTCAATATACCAATTAGTCAAACAAATATCAGAATTTGTCTGCCTGTCTCAATGCAGCCTAAGTAGCCTACTTCAGAATGCAAGTATATTTAACATTCAATCCAATCCATTTACAATTAACTATTGTATATCTTTTCACTTACATAATCCCTATTTCAGTACCAAGAGATACACGCACCATAGACCTACAGTCGAAAATTAGAGATGATGTTGTGTCGTGATGTGCACAGCATAGCAAGACTAAGACAACTGTTTTCCTGTTTAACAGTGGATAAAACGTAAATGACTAATCCTGAAGACTGCTGTTCATATGGACACACGTACATGTAAGTGTACCCTAATGCACACTGCACTCAAGCTGCACTCAAGCAGATAATGGTTAATTCAATCTAAAGACTTGTAATACATAATGCTTATAGCGATGTAAAAAAGCAGCAAAAAGTGATTAGAGATACCACTTAGGGGTATGTTAATCACAGCCAAAATGTCAACATGATCCCCGCCCCTCCCCGCCCCTCCATTACTACCCCCAAGAGTCCCCTGCCACCATTACACCAGGGGGTTCCCAGGGTAATCACTACGCTCTTCTCCCTCCCACACCCAATTACCACACTGGACCTCACCTGGTATCTCCCCAGACCTGCTACCAGCCCCTTCGGAAAGGGATTTAACAAAACATTAATCCGAGATTGACGTATTTCCATAGGGAAGTCGGGTGAGGTGAAGACTTCTTATTTAAAAGGGATAGCAACTCTCTAGTCACTGAACAACTACCAATAGTAAGCCATGCTAAATTCTGCCTCTTCAATGGTAAACCTATAGTTACAGACAAGGCCATCTGTAGCTCGTGAATTCTACATGAGGAGACAGGACCTCAGCTGACTGTAGAGGATTGCGTTTGAAGCCTGTACATTTCAGTGACAAAAGCTGTGCTGTACAAACTTCGAGGCTAGCACCAGAAGTACTATCATTGTTCAACCTATGTATCAAAGAAGTAATATGAAATTCACAACTCAAGGGTTTTTGCCATTGGAGCCATTGCAAGAGGGGGCCTCTTTGTGTGCTATGAAATAGGTTTATGTGAATGATAAGAGACGCCATGTGAGAAGAGCTTAAAGAGTCTAAGGAACCTTGGGACTAGTTTGTCTATCTTGCAGCCAGTCTCTCATTATCAATCGATCCACCGCCACGCTCCAGAAACACATTTCATTTCTCAGTGACTCAATGTGGACCCTGGAGTGCATAAGGATGTGGAACCCTTCAGTGTGTAGAGAATGTGCTCCATTTCGAGGTTGTGGTCGATGGGGAAATCAGCCTATGAAGCATAATAACCTCTATGAAATCCCTGAGAGAATATAATCGCTATACACCAAGTCACTTGGCTCTGTCATAACCTCACATGGTCTCTCCTATCATTGCTATGCAGACGACACACAATTAATCTTCTCCTTTCCCCTTCTGATGACCAATCGCATCTCTGCATGTCTGGCAGACATATCAGTGTGGATGACGGATCACCACCTCAAGCTGAACCTCGGCAAGACGGAGCTGCTCTTCCTCCCGGGAAGGACTGCCCGCTCCATGATCTCGCCATCACGGTTGACAACTCCATTGTGTCCTCCTCCCAGAGCGCTAAGAACCTTGGCGTGATCCTGGACAACACCCTGTCGTTCTCAACTAACATCAAGGCGGTGGCCCGTTCCTGTAGGTTCATGCTCTACAACATCCGCAGAGTACGACCCTGCCTCACACAGGAAGCGGCGCAGGTCCTAATCCAGGCACTTGTCATCTCCCGTCTGGATTACTGCAACTCGCTGTTGGCTGGGCTCCCTGCCTGTGCCATTAAACCCCTACAACTCATCCAGAACGCCGCAGCCCGTCTGGTGTTCAACCTTCCCAAATTCTCTCACGTCACCCCGCTCCTCCGCTCTCTCCACTGGCTTCCAGTTGAAGCTCGCATCCGCTACAAGACCATGGTGCTTGCCTACGGAGCTGTGAGGGGAACGGCACCTCAGTACCTCCAGGCTCTGATCAGGCCCTACACCCAAACAAGGGCACTGCGTTCATCCACCTCTGGCCTGCTCGCCTCCCTACCACTGAGGAAGTACAGTTCCCGCTCAGCCCAGTCAAAACTGTTCGCTGCTCTGGCTCCCCAATGGTGGAACACACTCCCTCACGACGCCAGGACAGCGGAGTCAATCACCACCTTCCGGAGACACCTGAAACCCCACCTCTTTAAGGAATACCTAGGATAGGATAAAGTAATCCTTCTCACCCCCCTTAAAAGATTTAGATGCACTATTGTAAAGTGGCTGTTCCACTGGATGTCATAAGGTGAATGCACCAATTTGTAAGTCGCTCTAGATAAGAGCGTCTGCTAAATGACTTAAATGTAAATGTAAATGTAAATAATATGATGACTATTTTTGATTTATTATTGGATTTAACCAGTAGTTAACTATTTCATTATGAGGATGGGGAGAAGATCGGGGATAACGAAATTACCCATTATACCGTGGTGGGAAACCGATAGTGTGGTGCGTTGCATGTGAGTGCAATGTGGCATGATGTGTGAAGTACAAATTATAAAGGTGCCCCGCCTGTTAACGTAAACGGAAGTATCTGATATTTGTTCATGCTCTAAAAGGTGCACCATAAATGCACCGGAGACTAAATGCCCATTCATATACATCAATCTATCTGCACAATAGAACTTTGTGGATAGGGAGTTGAGCACTCCAGTTGTGTCAGAAAATGCCTTAAACACACAGTGAATAAAGGATAGTTGAAATCAAAGTGTAAGAATATTTGGAAGATAAATACACCGCGCGGAGACAGAGGTCGAGAGGTCAACAGGACGAGAAGTCAATAGGGTAATAACGATTAAGGGAAATAGTGTTTTTTCGGTAATAGGGAATTATTGATCAATGGTTCAGAGGCATGGGAGGAATACGTCTTCTGAAATAGGATACTTGTTATTTGGCCATTGGCTAGTTTTATTGCAAGGAATTCTAATTGGTCAACCACAGGCTAGGGCTGGGTTATAAAACTACATGCTGTCCCTTTGTTCTGGGGAGAGAACCACTGGAGAGAATAACTGAGAGAGCATCACTGAGGACAGGGGAGAATGACCATGTACCTCTCAGCATAACATCTGTGATTTATCCTCTTTGAATAAACCTATTTTCCTCCCCCTGATTTGCTTTGGGGTTTGTGTTATTGAAGAGCAACATACCCTGCTAACAAAAGTGTGAAAATGTTTTGGGTTAAATGGACTCCACTGGGAGTTATTTTAACCCTCAAGAGAGTTCTACACTCCCTGGAGTCATTGTTGATATCTGCAGTTCATTGGGACAGACTATTTTTAACTCCATTAAGAGTAAGCAGAGCCATGGAGTTAAATCTATGGAGTTATCCACTGATGTGGGAGGGGCCTCATTAGTTGCAGGTTGATTTTTTTTAAAAATAGTTTGTTACAATATCTGTGTTTTCACATGTACATTGATTGTTTTTGATCTTATGCTACACATTGATGAGAACAATGCCTTCGGAAAGTATTTACACCCCTTGACTTTTCCACGTTTTGTTGTGTTACAGCCTGAATTGAAAATGGATCAAATTGATATTGTGTGCCACTGATCTAAAATATGCTTAACCAGTCACATAAAAAGTTGCATGGACTCACTCTGTGTGCAATAATAGTGTTTAACATGATTTTTTAATTACTACTCCATCTCTGTAAATGTTCAGAAATCATAATGAATTACAATGCCACAAGAGGAGTGGCGGACAATGCTGGTGACTGGCTACACCTGCAAAAGAAGAACCCTACGCTGGCCACTCGTGATATTCTTCAACATCTTGCACATCTCGGCGTACAACGCGTTTGTCATCTGGATGGCGTTGAACCCAGATTGAAACAGAGGGAACCTCAAGGAGCTGGGCAAGGCATTGGTAAGACCTCAAATCCAGAGGAGGCAACTTATCCCAAGGACCCCAGCTTCTGCAGCCATTGTGAGGAGGATTCAGGAGGAGAATGCTGGTGCTCATCCGCCTGACCCACAAAACCAACAACTCCAATACTGGAAGTAAGTGTGAGTTATGTTGTTGCATGTGCAGGTGTCTGACACTCCTACCTTGGCCTGCTGTAACTATATATGTGAGTGAGTTAGATGTTAGTAAAATTCCTGAACTAAGTGTTTTCATCATTCCAGGAGGCACTGTGATGTGTGTGACCAAAGAAGGACAGGAAGAAACAGTGCACATGCATCAAGTGCAAGAAATACATTTGCAACACACACACAGTAAACCTCTGTCACTCATGTGGTGTGTAGACCGGCCTTAATTTGTGTTCAATGGGGCTCATTTAACATTTCCATAAAATACTGTATGTAAAATATGTCCATCCAATTTGTTCAGTTCAGTCATTTTGCCTAGTGTCAGCCAATGCACACTAGCCAATGCACACTAGCCAATGCACACTAGCCACTGCACACTAGCCAATGCACACTCGAACATGCTTAGCCCGTCTGAAGTGGCTGGACCGGGCCAGCTGAGCAGACCCACATCAAGGGATTTATAACTCCAGAGATACCATGCTATCCTATCGCCGCAGTCCCACTTTACTGCCTCTGAAATATTCAGTCCCTTGTGTCCCTAAAAGCCTTTCGTTGTCATGTTATTTTTATAAGTCACCATGTGCGCGGTGCGTTCATCTGCAAAGGAACGACGCATTAGCTTCAGAGCCTTGGTTCCTCCTATACAGCTTCTGAACGTGCCGTTGGTTAGTCATGTTGTGGTTGTAATAAGCAGGATGTATTTTTAGTGCTGTTGCTAACGTCCCTCGCTGGGCTATGACAAGGAGCAAGTTGTAACCTCCCTGCTCCAAACGAACACGTTCTCCTTCGAGGCAAGCATGGCAACGTGGAGCACTGCGTGAGGAAATTATGTTTCTCTCTCCTGCATACCAATGTTGTTGTTGGGATCTTTTCTACATGCTGAGGCCTGATGTTGTGCTTCAGTATTCCTGCTCTTGTTGGCTCCAATAGCGTACAGTAACTACCTGTCTGATGTTGTTATGTTAACTCTTACTGTACTCTAGCTGTCATTTTGCATCCATTCACTTAGGTCATATTTATCTATTATTATGAAGTCCTCTCCTATAAAATAAACTGATGAAAACGGGGGCCAGGCAGTAGCACTTTAGCTCCAGGCTCCAATATTACTAATGCCATAACTGGAGCGTCATTATTAATACATTTGATTCAGTGACCAAGCTATAGCCAGATGCTGCAAGGCTGTTGAGTCACAATGGAGCACGGAGCAGCCACTCCCCCCACATCCCACACTCATCTACCCCCCCCAAAAACACACACACACACACACAAAGGGATCTGGTGATATGATTCTTCCACCGTCACATCTGCTCTGCCATACAACCTTTAAACTGTTAATCCCTCTGTTTAAACAGGGCTACTGGCAAGAACATGCAGTATCCCTCCTCTAATACAAAATGGATGGGGGGGTAAAAATGAATTTGCACAGCAGTAAAGATGGAGCCGTGAGTCACATTCGTAATAATGTATTATTACATTTGAATACTTAATTCAGTCCTAATGGGTAAAATGATACAAATGAAATTCTGCCCGGAAGGGACTCAAACCGGAAGTTAAAAGTGATGAAAGACAAAGGGAATTCAGTGTAAATAATTTATTTCACTTATACATACATTAGTAATTTCACAATTACTGTTAATACAATCTATGTATGCAGATTGCTTGAGACATGTTAACGCCTTTTCACTTCTTTCTGGCAGAGTTGCTATACGCTGGTCTATGGCTTAGCTCAGATTACAAAGCAGTGGTGGATATCTCTCTCGTTATCAACGTTAGGCCGACTATATTGCATGTTGTCATGTGCACCAAGGGCATATAATTGCTGCTGAAGGGACACATACATACACATAATCAAATAAACCAATAAACCGCAATCATACATGACTGATTTTAACCGTATGTAAGGTGAGCCTGGTGTAATGGAGTGATGTTTGTCCTGTCCTAGATGCACTGTGCATTTGAATTTCAACTCGGTGACCTATGAATCATGTTTTGGCAGTCAGCCAATGACATGGCGGGAAATGCTAACCATGTGACCTAACAAGGACATGATACTGAGAACATTGATTTCCACCCTTTTGGTATGAAATAGTGCAGTGTGACCAACCCATCTTCATATCTCCAAGTTTAACATCTTTGTGCCCTGAAAATGTTTCAGAAGCTTTCATTATCCCCTCTCTCATAAAATAATTGATCCTCATGAAATAATTAATGAAAGCCTCTGAAATGTGAGATTACCCTGTGCACCTTTTTGGAAGAGACAGAAGAACTGTTGAAATCATCTGCCCACTTAATTCGAATTGCAACGAACGCTACAGAGACTCAACATGACGCCTGCAATTATAATCCCATAATAGCATTTCTCCTCAGAAGCTGATCAGAGTTAATGAGCACTTTCTCTTGCTCTCTGCCACCGACTCATTCACATGCAGGCTTTTGTAGATCATAGAACTTCAATTAACCAAAACAATAGAGGCATTCTGAGTACAAGCAGGAGACCATGTTACATGACCAGAATAATAAAAGTACATTTACTAGAGCGAAGTAGTTAGCTACTCTAATATCCTTGCAATCAAAGTGGCCTTGTGGTCCGTGAGTTTCAGCTATAAGTGTTGGGAATCCAATTGGTGACATTAATCAGTTTGATTGCGTGATGTAAATAGACATCTTGAGTCTGTCCCTGGAATATTATTGCTCAGTTTAGGACAGAGAAGGGATGAGGAAACAGCTCATTATCTGACACGCTCACAGTAAGAGAAAGATCGCCTTTGTATTTGGTCTCTGAGAAGACCAACAACTACAGTACTAGGTTTCTGACACCAAGAGACTGGGGAAATTCTTGATGTTTGAAGGTCATTGGACTTGACTGCAAGTTGTCAACAACTGAAGCTAACCGAAAGAGAGCATTCCCAGGCAGCTTCTCCACATAGGAATTTCGCAAGGAAATAATGCTCCTTAGACACTGTTTCCGCTCAAACACATTCTCATTCCATTCGTCCATTATAAAAAAGCATTTAATGTTTATGTTTACAGTACAAAGCATTTATTTTCCAATGAAAACTAATCCACCTCTGGCGGATAATACATGTAAATACACAAGCAGAAACTCTGCTCTTAGCCCTGTTAATGCCTCTCAGTCTGTCACCCACTCATCCACGAACCAGGATTGAGCCATGGTCTGCTCCTACAACCCAGAAGCCCATCCCTCCATTCACAGTGGACCACAGAGCCATTGACAAAGGGAACAAAAATGAGTGCACAGAAAATATATTATGGGTTTAAGGTCCATCCAACCTATTCAAATCAGAAAGCAAACGGCAGTGATAATGAAATTATTATTTCACTACTTGCTCAACTTGATTTGACTAGTATACAATACACTGCATTCAGAAACTATTCAGACCCCTCCACTTTTTCCACATTTATTACATTACAACCTTATTCTAAAATTAATTAACATTTTTTTCTCGTCAAGCTACACACAATACCCCATAATGACAAAGCAAAAACAGGTTTTTATTTGAAAAAAAAAATAATAAAAAAAAATGAAAATATCCCATTTAGTATCCAGACCCTTGATTCAGTACTTTGTTGAAGCACCTTCGGCAGTGATTACAGCCTTGAGTCATCTTTGGTATGACGTGACAAGCTTGGCACACCTGTATTTAGGGAGTTTCTCCTATTCTTCTCAGCAGATCCTCTCAAGCTCTGTCAGGTTGGATATGGAGCATTGCAGTACAGCTATTTTCAGGTCTCTCCAGATATTTGTTAGATCGGGTTCAATTCCGGGCTCTGGCCGGGCCACTCAAGGACATTCAGAGTCTTGTCCTGAAGCCACTCCTGCATTGTCTTGGCTGTGTGCTTAGGGTCATTGTCCTGTTGGAAGGTGAACCTTCGCCCCAGTCTGAGTTCCTGAGCACTCTGGAGCAGGTTTTCATCAAGGATCTCTCTGTACTTAGCTCCATACATCTTTCCCTCGATCCTGACTAGTCTCCCAATCCCTGCCGCTACAAATCCCCCAGCATGATGCTGCCACCACCATGCTTCACAGTATGGATGGTGTTGGCCAGGTGATGAGCAGTGCCTGATGTGACGCTTGGCATTGGGGCCAAAGTGTTCAATCTTGGTTTCATCAGACCAGAGAATCTTGTTTCTCACGGTCTGAGAGTCCTTTAGGTGCCTGTTGGCAAACTCCAAGCGTGCTGTCATGTGCCTTTTACTGATGAATGGCTTCCGTCTGGACACTACCATTAAGGCCTGATTGGTGGAGTGCTACAGAGATGGTTATTCTTCTGGAAGGTTCTCCCATCTCCACCAAGGAACTGGAGCTCTGTCAAAGTGACCAGTGGGTTCTTGGTCACCTCCCTGACCAAGGCCCTTCTCCTTCGATTGCTCCGTTTGGCCGGGCAGACAGCTCTAGGAAGAGTCTTGGTGGTTCCAAACTTCTATTTAAGAATGATGGAGGCCACTGTTCTTTGGGACCTTCAATGCTGCAGAATTTTTTTGGTACCCTTCCCCAGATCTGTGCCTCGACACAATCCTGCTCCTTGACCGCATGGCTTGGTTTTTGCTCTGACATGCACTGTCAACTGTGGGACCTCATATAGACAGGTGTGTGCCTTTCCAAATCATGTCCAATCAATTGAATTGACCACAGGTGGACACCAGTCAAGTTGTAGAAACAAGGATGATCAACAGAAACAGGATGCACCTGAGCTCAATTTCGAGTCTCATAGCAAAAGGTCGAAATACTTATGTATATAATACATTTGAACAATTCTCATTATTTTAGAATAAGGCTGTAACGTAACAAAATGTGGAAAAAGTGAAGGGGTCTGAATACTTTCTGAATGCAAGGATCAAGATAGGAAAGTGCAAAGGGAGCAATGCAGCCTAAAAGCTTTGTACTTCAACACTGGCATGTTATGACAACAAAATGTGACAAAAATGTATTTACTCCATGTCCCTAGTGCTCTTTTATTTTCTCTTTGTTTGGAGACAACCCAGCATGCTTTTCAGCTGTGATGGCGACAGAGGCATGCGTCCTCCAGCCTATAGTCCGGTGGCGGTGTTGGGGGACTGTCTATTGTCTTTTTTTCAGAGCGGCGGTTTAGTGACTGCGTCTGCAGCTCCTTCACCTCATCCAGCACCTCCTTAGCCTGACGCCAGGAGGAGACGGCCTCCTGCAGAAGTCGCTCCGCCTCCGCCCGTCTACTCTCCAAATCACAGTCACTGAGAAGTGAGTGTGCACTCTTACTATGGAGTGATATATATTCATTACCTTTCAGACGGGGCGAGTCAGCACCTTTCAGGGAAGGTGAGCCGATACTCTTCAGACTTGGGGAGTTCTTACTAATTATATTTGGCGAGTCCTTACCCCTCAGAATAGTATCCTTGATGCGAGGCGAGTCAGAACCCTTCAGACTTGATGAGTCAAAACTTTTTGAGAAGGGTGAACCAATGTTCTTGAGACGTGGGGAGTCAGAACCCTTCAGACTTGGCGAGTCTGTTTCCTTGAAACTGGAAGAATCCGAACCCTTCATACAGGGCGAGTCAGTAACCCTGAGACGGGGAGAGTTGTTACCCCTCAAATTAGGAGAGTCAGCCCTCTTTGAATGGGGTGAGTCTGTACCTTTTGAGCGGGACTTCTTGCCCTTCGTACGAGGTGAGTCTTTCCCCCTCAAACGAGGCGAGTCTTTCACCCTCAAACGAGGGGAGTCACTACTCTTACTGCGAGGTGAACCTGAGGCCCTGGAGTGAGGAGACTCAGAGCCTCTTAAATGGTACAAACGGGGTGAGTCAATGCCCTTTAGATAGGGCGAGTCTAAGCCTTTTGCACGTTGCAGTTCCTCCAATCGCATTTCTTCCAGCAGCTCCTGAGCCCTCTGCATTTTCTGGGCAATAAGACTCTGCAGTGGTCCGACAGGCTGGACAGGTTCACCTATGGGGTGAGGGTGAAGGACACCCCTGACTGGCCGCAAGGAAAGGACCTCATCCATGGAGGCGCAGCGGCTCCTACCTTGGGCACTGAACCTCTTCCCTGGTGGAGGGGAAGGGGATTGAGCCTCAAGATGGTGCACCCGGTCCCAGGAGAGCTCGCTCCCGCAAGGCAGGCTGCCCGTCTTGGGGACCTTTAGGTCCTTTGTGGTGACACAGAGTTTGGAGACGTCTGTGCCAGAACGCTGACGACATGTGGTCCATTTGTCTAGGTCAACCCTGAAGTTATTTTCCCAGAAGCCTTCTTCCTCATCTTCTGGGGTGGAGTCATCTTCCTCGTGGACAAGGTCAAGGGTCAACATTCCGTCTGATGAGGTGGATGCCTAGGGGGAGCACAAGAGAGTTTAGCATTCAACGGAACAGACCAGGATAATCCTTACAATACAAACAGTATAATTCCTTGTTTGCCTTCCAAAAATATAATATTGACTTGGAACTGAATTGTCAATGTTAGCCAAGGTAGCAACACCCACCACAGCCAAGAGATGTCCTCGGGTGGGCAAGCGCCGTGCATGGGGAATCTTGGCACGATCCCGTGTAGGGTGCACCAGGACACTGTCCTCTTCAATTGTAACCTAAGGAGACAATCAGAAAGAGACCGAGTCATTTTTTGACAGTCAGCAAAACAGAAATGTATATTTGTGAAGGGAGAGTTATGGGAATGTAATGTACAGAACATGATGTACATTAGAGTAGAGTACATTGTAGGGCGTTGACAGAGGATTCTTACTATCAGGGCGGCAGACATGATGCAGAGTTCATTCTCAATTCTTGACGAACTCTAGCTACGGAAGATGGATTTTCACCCCATAGTGTGTGATGGGGAGTGAGCCACTGTTTGATCGCGAGGCACTGGGAAAACATGTGGGCGTTGGCAGGGACGGAACATTAACAAGGACTCTGTTCCCGGTGGAGATGGATGAGTCAGCGAGATATAAACACTTTGATCTCTCATCCACGCCTGGGGAGATTGAATTTACGTGTTTCCCGTATTAATAGATGTAGGATGTGATTTTGTCCAAATTCACCAATTTTACAGTGTGCCTAGTAACTGCAAGGTTAAACATTTTTAGGGCTGGCTGTGGAGGCATTTGGAGGTTTCATTCATAAATGTTGCACGCGAGACACGCTAATGAGAGAGAAAAATAAGAAAAGCTCTAGAAAGCTGGGGAGAAGTGAGAGCTAGCGAAATAGAGACAGGGAAGGGGAGGAGAAGAGTGACTGACCTACCTCATCAAAAATGCGGTTCTTGGCTTTGATGATGGCTGTATTGAGGGCATTGACCCAGGACTCCTTCTCCTCGGGGCTAACGGCCAAAAACACAAGATTGGGAACCTGAAGACAAAAAGGAAATAATCAATTGATTGGTTGAAAGAAGATGAGAGAGTTTAGGCTACTCCACCCCTCCTTCTTAAGTGTGCACTTGCACACTCCCATCATGGATTTGAAAGGAATAAATTGGTGTAAGCATTGTTTAGAGGGATTTGTGAGAGATGGAGAGGGGCACAGAAAGCTTAATTTTTTGCACTGACTCTATGCACACATACTGGACTCTACCCATACACTCACACATACTTACACTGATACCCCAACACACACATACACACATACGTGCACACATGCATACTCACACTTACCACATACACTCATTGGTCACTTTATTAGGCACATCCATCTAGTACCGGGTCGGACGGTCCCAGCCAGCCTGAATTCTTCAGGGCATGGAAACGTTGCTCAATTGGTATCAAGTGACCTAACGTGTGCCAGGAAAACATTCCCCATACCATTATACCACCGCCGACCGCCTGTACCGTTGACACCAGGCACGATGAGGCCATGGACTCATGCTGCTTACGCCAAATCCTGACTCTGCCATCAGCATGACGCAACAGGAACTGGAATTCGTCAGACCAGGCAATGTTTTTTTACTCCTCAATTGTCCAGTGTGATCGCGCAGCCAGGTCACCTGTGATACAAGTCAGTATTCAACGTATATTCGTATCTGAGGACGTCAGGAGACAACGTGGAAACTGGCCACTAGGGGCAACAGTGAGGGTTGTCACCTTCAAGTAGGTTTCGGTTTTGCTGGGCATTGTGGATGGGGATGGCAGATGGGTGTAGGCACCTACCTCTGATTTCCAAGGTTGCAAGTTTGAATCCAGCGATTGAAAGTTGCTTTTGATAATTTTGTTTTAAGCTTATCCCAAACCTTAACCCTTACCGTAACCATTCGGAGTTAATGCCTGAACTTAACCCTAAACTTGCAAATTCAGAGTTAATGCCTGAACTTACCCTTAAACACTTCGAAATTTGACGTTTGGAACAACTTCAAAATTTTACGTTTGGGAAACATGAATGTCCAATTCTGATGTGAGACTGTGAGAGCTGGTAGAATTGCGAGCCCACTGGAGCCGCTTCTTCTTGTTTTTAGCTGATTGGATTATTAAATTAATAAATATTGTAAGACACCAAACATCTGCCTCCTGTGTCTGCATCTGGGTCTCGCCTTGTGCCTTGATAGTACGAACTGGCCATGACAGACCCAGCAGACTTGGACCAGCTCCACCACGCTGTCTCCCTGCAGGGAGCCACCATTGGGAGACATCAGGAGTTGCTACAGGTCCTTTTGGAAGGGCTCAGTTCCTTGACGGAATGCCATGAACATGGGTTAAAGGCTATTATGGAGCAAATCAGGGAGTTAGCTCAGAGACTGTCTGCCACCTCTGAAAAACCTCAATCACCCAGGAATTTTTTCCTATCTGTGGTGAGTTTGTACAGCTTATCCTGACTCCCCATGAACCCCGCTTACCTCCTCCAGAGTGATATTCGGGGAATCCTGGTACCTGCCGGGGTTTCCTTTCTCAGTGCTCGCTTATTTTTGAGCTACGGCCATCTTCGTTTTCTTCAGACCGATCAAAGATAGCGTGTATAATTACGCTAATGTCGAAAAGGGTGCTCTCCTGGGCTTACAGCAGTTTGGGAACAACAATCTGCCATTTGCGGTCATTTGCAGGAATTCATGGCAGAGGTGAGAAAAGGCAGAGGTGAGAAAAGGTTTCTGGTAACCACAGTGAGACAATACAGTTCCTCCTCATTGCATCTCCCCATGTTCCAGTTGTTTTTGGATTTTCCTGGCTCCAAAAGCACAATCCTGTGATTGACTGGACCACAAGCTCCATCCTGGGTTGGAGCCCATTTTGCCATTCCCACTACCTTCAAGCAGCACAGCCTTCCCCTAGTCGTCTTCCTCAGGAGGTTAGCAAGACTGTTATCCCAACGGAATACCATGACCTCCTGGAAGTGTTTAGCAAGGAACGTGCCCCTGCACAGTCCTTATGATTGTGCCATTGATCTTCTCCCTGGCACTACACCACCTTAGGGTCGGTTGAACTCTCTGTCCCGACCAGAGACCATTGCTGTGGAGGAGTATATAGAAGAGTCTCTAGCCGTCCCTCCGTCTTCATCTCCTGCCTACGCAGGGTTTTTCTTTGTGGAGAAGGACAAGACCCTGCGCCCATGCATTGACTACCGAGGACTTTACGATATCACTGTCAAAAATCGTTATCCCCTACCTCTCTTTGGCATTCGAATCTCTCCAGGGGGCTACCATGTTTTTCAAGTTGGACCTTTGGAATGCCTACCACCTGGTTCGGATACGCGAGGGGGATGAATGGAAGACAGCCTTCAACACAGCCAGTGGACAATATGAGAAGCAGGTCATGCCATTTGGACTCACAAACACCCCCGCTGTCTTCCAGGCTTTGGTCAATGATGTGCTTCGGGACATGCTAAACTGGTTTGTGTTAGTCTACCTGGACAACATCCAGTTTTTTCCCCGATCTGCCCAAGAACATGTACTCCACGTCAGACAAGTCCTTCAGCGCCTCCCGGAGAACTGTTCGTGAAAGCCGAGAAGTGTGAGTTCCACCGCTCTTCTATCACCTTTTTGGGATATGTCATGGCTGAGGGAAATGTTCAGGTGGATTCTGGAAAGGTGAAAGCAGTGGTGGATTGGCCTCAACCAACGTCCAGGGTGCAGCTTCAACGGTTTCTTGGTTGTACAAACTTTTACTGCCGTTTCATTCGGGATTACAGCACCCTGGCGGCCCACCTATCGGCACTCACCTCCCCCAAGGTACCGTTCAAATTGTCTCCAGTTGTCGACAAAGCCTTTGTGGACCTGAAGCATCGGTTCACAACAGCACCCATCCACATCCATCCGGACCCCTTGTGTCAATTTGTGGTGGAAGTGGATGCTTCAGATGTTGGAGAGGGGGCCATACTGTCCCAGCGATCTGCCCGGGACCAGAAGCTTCATCCCCTTGGGTTGTGGCGGAGATCTTTGTGGGCTATACTCGGCCTTGTCTCAGGATGGTAAGTGGTGGTTGAAGATATCCCTCTAGTGGTGTGGGGGCTGTGCTTTGGCAAAGTGGGTGGGGTTATATCCTGCCTGTTTGGCCCTCTCCGGGGGTAACGTCGGATGGGGCCACAGTGTCTCCCGACCCTTCCTGTCTCAGCCTCCAGTATTTATGCTGCAGTAGTTTATGTGTCGGGGGACTAGGGTCAGCCTGTTATATCTGGAGTATTTCATCTGTCTTATCCGGTGTCCTGTGTGAATTTAAGTATGCTACCTCTAATTCTCTCTCTCTTTCTCACTTTTTCTCTTTCATTCTTTCTCTCTCTCAGAGGACCTGAGCCCTAGGACCATGCCTCAGGACCTCCTGGCCTTATGACTCTTTGCTGTACCCAGTCCACCTGGCCGTGCTGCTGCTCCAGTTTCAACTGTTCTGCTTGCGGCTATGGAACCCTGACCTGTTCACCGGACGTGCTACCTGTCCCAGACCTGCTGTTTTCAACTCTCTAGAGAAAGCAGGAGTGGTAGAGATACTCTGAATGATCGGCTATGAAAAGCCAACTGACATTTACTCCTGAGGTGCTGACCTGTTGCACCCTCAACAACCACTGTGATTATTATTATTTGACCCTGCTGGTCATCTATGAACATTTGAACATCTTGGCCATGTTCTGTTATAATCTCCACCTGGCACAGCCAGAAGAGGACTGGCCACCCCTCATAGCCTGGTTCCTCTCTAGCTTTCTTCCAAGGTTCTGGCCTTTCTAGGGACTTTTTCCTGGCCACCGTGCTTCTACACCTGCATTGCTTGCTGTTTCGGGTTTTAGGCTGGGTTTCTGTACAGGAATTTGTGACATCAGCTGATGTAAGAAGGGCTTTATAATTATAAATACATTTGATTTGTTCCCTGTGCTTTCATGTCCCATCGTCTCAGTCCTGCTGAGAGGAACTACGATGTTGGCAACCGAGAACTCCTGGCGGTGAAAATGTCGTTGGAGGAGTGGAGGTACTGGCTGGAAGGAGCAGAACAGCCATTCCTGGTCTGGACTGACCATAAAAATGTGGAATATCTCCGTTCAGCCAAGCGCCTCAACTCAAGGCAGGCCCGGTGCGCCCTCCTGTTTACCAGATTAAACTTTAACCTTTCCTACTGTCAAGGGTCTAAAAATGTGAAGCCTGATGCTCTCTCCCGCCTATACAGTTCCTCTGCCACACCCTCTACTTCCGAAACCATTCACCCTATCTCATGCCACCTTGGATTGGGGTATTGAAAACCTGATTCGCAAGGCTCAACGCTCCCAGCCTGGACCTGAAGGGGGCCCCGGCTAACCGGCTGTTTGTCCCTAACCCAGTCTGGTCCCGGATCCTGGAATGGGCTCATTCCTCCAGGCTGACCTGTCATCCAGGGTCCCGTCGTACACTAGCCTTCATTCGACAATGCCCGACTAGCATCACCACCCTGGATGGTTCCGACCTTGAATATGTGGACATCTATAAGTACCTAGGTGTCTGGCTAGACTGCAAACTCTCCTTCAAGACTCATATCAAACATCTCCAATCGAAAATCAAATCAAGAGTCGGTTTTCTATTCCGCAACAAAGCCTCCTTCACTCACGCCGCCAAGCTTACCCTAGTAAAACTGACTATCCTACCAATCCTCGACTTCGGCGATGTCATCTACAAAATGGCTTCCAACACTCTACTCAGCAAACTGGATGCAGTCTATCACAGTGCCATCCGTTTTGTCACTAAAGCACCTTATACCACCCACCACGGCGACTTGTATGCTCTAGTCGGCTGGCCCTCGCTACATATACATAGAATGTATGCACACATGACTGTAAGTCGCTTTGGATAAAAGCGTCTGCTAAATGGCATATATTATTATTATTATTATTATATTCGTCGCCAGACCCACTGGCTCCAGGTCATCTACAAGTCCATGCTAGGTAAAGCTCCGCCTTATCTCAGTTCACTGGTCATGATGGCAACACCCATCCGTAGCACGCGCTCCAGCAGGTGTATCTCACTGATCATTCCTAAAGCCAACACCTCATTTGGCCGCCTTTCGTTCCAGTACTCTGCTGCCTGTGACTGGAACGAACTGCAAAAATCGCTGAAGCTGGAGACTTTTATCTCCCTCACCAACTTCAAACATCAGCTATCTGAGCAGCTAACCGATCGCTGCAGCTGTACACAGTCTATTGGTAAATAGCCCACCCATTTTCACCTACCTCATCCCCATACTGTTTTTATTTATTTACTTTTCTGCTCTTTTGCACACCAATATCTCTACCTGTACATGACCATCTGATCATTTATCACTCCAGTGTTAATCTGCAAAATTGTAATTATTCGCCTACCTCCTCATGCCTTTTGCACACATTGTATATAGACTCCCCTTTTTTTCTACTGTGTTATTGACTTGTTAATTGTTTACTCCATGTGTAACTCTGTGTTGTCTGCTCACACTGCTATGCTTTATCTTGGCCAGGTCGCAGTTGCAAATGAGAACTTGTTCTCAACTAGCCTACCTGGTTAAATAAAGGTGAAATAAAAAATAAATAAAAAAATGTTTCTGGTGGCCCACAATGGTCCCTGATGTCTCTGCCTTTGTCACCGCATGCACTGTGTGTGCTCAAAAAATCGAAACGTTTCCCCGGGTTCTCCAAGGCTGCCCATTTCATCCCTCTCCCCAAACTACCTTCTGCCAAGGAGATGGCCCAGCTTATGGTGCAGCATGTCTTCCGGATCCATGGACTCCCAGTAGACATGGTCTCCGAAAAGGGTCCTCAGTTCTCGTCTCAATTCTGGAAGGCATTCTGCACCCTTTTTGGTCCGTCGGCCAGCCTGTCATCCGGATTCCATCCCCAAACTAACGGTCAGTCGGAGCGAGCCAACCAAGACCCGGAGACCACCTTAAGGTGCCTGGTCTCAACCAACCCCACTACCTGGAGCCGTCAACTGGTCTGGGTGGAGTATGCCCGGAACACTCTTCCCAGTTCTGCCAAGGTACTCTCCACTGGAGAAGAGTTGAGTGCTCCAAGGGGTATCAGCCTCCACTCTTCCCTGAACAAGAACAGGAAGTCAGCGTACCCTCTGCCCAGATGTTTGTCCGCCGCTGTCGACGTACCTGGAGAAGAGCCAGGGCGGCTATTCTCAAGACCAACTCCAGGTATCGTCGACAAGCAGACCGTCGCCGGACCCAAGCTCCCTGCTACTGCATTGGGCAGAGGGTATGGCTTTCCACTCGGGATCTGCCCCTTCGGGTAGAGTCCCACAAGCTGTTTCCCCGGTTCATTTGGTCCTTTTCCCATCTCCAGAGTTCTGAGTTCCACTGCTGTCCATCTTGTGTTACCCTGTACCCTCCGTATTCACCCTACCTTCCATGTGTCTAGGAGGTGCTGGGTCCCTGCTAAAGACATCTTGGACCCGGCCCTCATCGCCGATTTCCACTACCGACACCCTGGTCAGCCAGTTATGCGCCCAGGTAGGACGCCAGGTGGCGGCACTGTCACGCCCTGATCTGTTTCACCTGTTCCTGTGATTGTCTCTACCCCATCCAGGTGTCACTTATTTTCCCCAGTGTATTTATCCCTGTGTTTCCTGTCTCTCTGTGCCAGTTCGTCTTGTATGTTAGTCAAGTCAACCAGCGTGTTTTTCCCGTTCTCCTTTTGCTATTCTCTTTTTGATAGTCTTCCCGCTTTTGATCCCTGCCTGACTCTGGACTACTTTTCCGCCTGCCTGATCATCCTGCGTCCCCTGGCCTTGATTCTGCATGCCCTTCAGTACCTTTTGGACTCCGAACTGGTTCTGACCCTTTTGCTGGTCCACGACCATTCTCTTGCCTCACCCTTTTGGATTAATAAATATTGTAAGACTCCAACCATCTGCCTCCTGTGTCTGCATGTGGATCTCGCCTTGTATCATGATACTGATAGGAGTGGAACCCGATGTGGTTGTCTGCGGCAATAGCCCATCTGTGACAAGGACAGGCGAGTTGTGCGTTCCGAGATGCCGTTCTGCACCCCACTGCCCCATTATTTGCGACCCTCCTGTTAGCTTGCACAATCTTGCCATTCTCCTTCGACTTCTCATCAACAAGCTGTTTTTTGTTTGTTGCACCATTCTCGGTAAACCCTAGACACTGTCGTCCATGAAAAGCCTAGGAGGCCAGCCAGTTCTGAGATGTGACTCCATTTTTGTTAACGGGGTGATGTACCTAATAAACTGTCAACTGAGTGTATGCTGCTGCTACTGTCTATTATTCTGTTGCCTAGTCACTTTACCCCTACCTACATGTACATAGCTACCTCAATTACATCGTACCCCTGCACCTCGACTTGGTACTGGTACTCCCTGTATATAGCCATGTTATTTTGACTTGTTATTTTGACTTGCCCTGCCTACAACCGCCCCTCTGGAAACCTCTTTGTTAAGGTTTATGTTTGTGTCGTGCTTATGTTTGCAATACTGACAACAAAGTTTGTATATGTGGATAATGTATTTTGTGTAAAACATATAAATAATGGCAGGGTCTACAGGAAATCCCAGACTACAAGAAGAAAACCAGCCACGTCACGGATACCGACGTCACGCTTCCAGACAAACTAAACACCTCTTTGAGGATAATACAGTGCCACCGTCTAACAAGAACTGTGCCCCCCTATACCCACTCTCCTGCTCCGTGGCCGACGTGAGTAAAACATTTAAACATGTTAACCCTCACAAGGCTGCTGGCCCAGATGGCATCCCTAGCCGCGTCCTCAGAGCATGCGCAGACCAGATGGCTGGTATGTTTACGGACATATTCAATCGCTTCCTATCCCAGTCTGCAGTCCCCACATGCTTCAAGATGGCCACCATTGTTCCTGTACCCAAGAAGGCAAAGATAACTGAACTAAATGACTACCGCCCAGTAGCACTCATTTCTGTCATCATGAAGTGCTTTGGGAGACTAGTCAAGGATCATATCACCTCCACCTTACCGGCCACCTTAGACCCACTTCAGTTTGCATACCGCCCTAACAGGTTTACAGACGACGCAATCGCCATCACACTGCCCTATCCCATCTGGACAAGAGGAATACCTATGCCAGAATGCTGTTCATTGTCTACAGCTCAGCATTCAACACCATAGTACCCTCCAAGCTCATCATCAAGCTGGAGGCCCCCAGGTGGTGAAGGTAGGAAATAACATCTCCACCTCGCTGACCCTCAAAACTGGGACCCCACTTGGGTGCGGGTTCAGGAGGTTGAAGAAATGTGGCTTGTCACCCAAAACCTTGACAAAGTTTTACAGATCCATATTTGAGAGCATCCTGTCGGGCTGTATCATAGCCTGGTACGGCAACTGCTCCACCCTCAACTGCAAGGCTGTTCAGAGGGTGGTGAGGTCTGCACAACGCATCACCTGGGGTAAACTACCTGCCCTCCATGACACCTATAGCACCAGATGTCACAGGAAGGCAAAAAAGATCATCAAAGATAACAACCACCTGAGCCACTGCCTGTTCACACCGCTACCATCCCGAAGGCGAGGTCAGTACAGGTGCATCAAAGCTGAGACAGAGAGACAAGGTTTTCTTCAGTCTCAAGGCCATCATACTGCTAAACAGCAATCACTAACAGAGAGGCTGCTGCCTACATGGAGACCCAATCACTGGGCACTTTAATAAATGGATCACTAGTCACTTTTAATAGTTTGAACAGTTTTGTGTACAACATGAAGTTTGTAGGCTACACCATTGACCAGACAAAGGCGATCAAGGAGGGGGACCAGCAGCGAAGCAGTCAGCACAGCAGCTACGTAGGTACCGGAGTGTGCACAGCAGCTACGTAGGTACCAGAGTGTGCACAGCAGCTACGTAGGTACCGGAGTGTGCACAGCAGCTACGTAGGTACCGGAGTGTGCACAGCAGCTACGTAGGTACCGGAGTGTGCACAGCAGCTACGTAGGTACCGGAGTGTGCACAGCAGCTACGTAGGTACCGGAGTGTGCACAGCAGCTACGTAGGTACCGGAGTGTGCACAGCAGCTACGTAGGTACCGGAGTGTACACAGCAGCTACGTAGGTAGCGGAGTGGACACAGCAGCTACGTAGGTAGCGGAGTGGACACAGCAGCTACGTAGGTAGCGGAGTGGACACAGCAGCTACGTAGGTAGCGGAGTGTGCACAGCAGCTACGTAGGTACCGGAGTGTGCACAGCAGCTACGTAGGTACCGGAGTGTGCACAGCAGCTACGTAGGTACCGGAGTGTGCACAGCAGCTACGTAGGTACCGGAGTGTGCACAGCAGCTACGTAGGTACCGGAGTGTGCACAGCAGCTACGTAGGTACCGGAGTGTGCACAGCAGCTACGTAGGTACCGGAGTGTGCACAGCAGCTACGTAGGTACCGGAGTGTGCACAGCAGAAAACAAGGTCTGAGGTTAACACATGCTTAGGAGATCTTATACATTTTGTTCTATGAGATAATATCAGTCAGTTAACATGACCTTTATGAATTATGAAGCCTTTAAGTGATTTTTTTTAAAATGACATAAATGCTTCAAGATCTCCTAAGCCTGTGTTTACCACAGACCTTATTTTCGGCGTTTATCCAAAAACGCCATTCATTTTCCCATAGGCTTTGTCCAATGAACCATGGCGGAATTAGTGCCTGGAAAAAGACGGCATTACTATTTATCTCTATTGGGATACAAAAACTCAGTATCCGTAGCCACTCAATTATCTTTAATTCTGCTTTGTTGGGAAAGGACTTGTATAAGTAAGTATTTCACTGTAAGTCTACACCTGTTGTATATGAAACATGTACATTGTTTTGATTTGAGCTTGTACTTTGTCTCATACTCTCTCTTTATAGAGAACCACAAACTATGTCTGATGATAAGCTTGTACTTTATGTCTCATACTCTCTCTTTATAGAGAACCACAAACTATGTCTGATGATAAGCTTGTACTTTGTCTCATACTATCTCTTTATAGAGAACCACAAACTATGTCTGATGATAAGCTTGTACTTTATGTCTCATACTATCTCTTTATAGAGAACCACAAACTATGTCTGATGATAAGCTTGTACTTTATGTCTCATACTCTCTCTTTATAGAGAACCACAAACTATGTCTGATGATAAGCTTGTACTTTATGTCTCATACTATCTCTTTATAGAGAACCACAAACTATGTCTGATGATAAGCTTGTACTTTATGTCTCATACTCTCTCTTTATAGAGAACCACAAACTATGTCTGATGATAAGCTTGTACTTTATGTCTCATACTCTCTCTTTATAGAGAACCACAAACTATGTCTGATGATAAGCTTGTACTTTATGTCTCATACTCTCTCTTTATAGAGAACCACAAACTGTCTGATGATAAGCTTGTACTTTGTCTCATACTCTCTCTTTATAGAGAACCACAAACTATGTCCGATGATAAGCTTGTACTTTATGTCTCATACTCTCTCTTTATAGAGAACCACAAACTATGTCCGATGATAAGCTTGTACTTTATGTCTCATACTCTCTCTTTATAGAGAACCACAAACTATGTCTGATGATAAGCTTGTACTTTATGTCTCATACTCTCTCTTTATAGAGAACCACAAACTGTCTGATGATAAGCTTGTACTTTGTCTCCTACTCTCTCTTTATAGAGAACCACAAACTGTCAGATGATAAGCTTGTACTTTGTCTCCTACTCTCTCTTTATAGAGAACCACAAACTATGTCTGATGATAAGCTTGTACTTTATGTCTCATACTCTCTCTTTATAGAGAACCACAAACTGTCAGATGATAAGCTTGTACTTTGTCTCCTACTCTCTCTTTATAGAGAACCACAAACTATGTCTGATGATAAGCTTGTACTTTATGTCTCATACTCTCTCTTTATAGAGAACCACAAACTATGTCTGATGATAAAGCTTGTACTTTATGTCTCATACTCTCTCTTTATAGAGAACCACAAACTGTCTGATGATAAGCTTGTACTTTATGTCTCATACTCTCTCTTTATAGAGAACCACAAACTGTCAGATGATAAGCTTGTACTTTGTCTCCTACTCTCTCTTTATAGAGAACCACAAACTATGTCTGATGATAAGCTTGTACTTTATGTCTCATACTCTCTCTTTATAGAGAACCACAAACTATGTCTGATGATAAGCTTGTACTTTATGTCTCATACTCTCTCTTTATAGAGAACCACAAACTATGTCTGATGATAAGCTTGTACTTTATGTCTCATACTCTCTCTTTATAGAGAACCACAAACTGTCTGATGATAAGCTTGTACTTTGTCTCCTACTCTCTCTTTATAGAGAACCACAAACTATGTCTGATGATAAGCTTGTACTTTATGTCTCATACTCTCTCTTTATAGAGAACCACAAACTATGTCTGATGATAAGCTTGTACTTTGTCTCATACTCTCTCTTTATAGAGAACCACAAACTATGTCTGATGATAAGCTTGTACTTTGTCTCATACTCTCTCTTTATAGAAAACCACAAACTATGTCTGATGATAAGCTTGTACTTTATGTCTCATACTCTCTCTTTATAGAAAACCACAAACTATGTCTGATGATAAGCTTGTACTTTATGTCTCATACTCTCTCTTTATAGAGAACCACAAACTATGTCTGATGATAAGCTTGTACTTTGTCTCATACTCTCTCTTTATAGAGAACCACAAACTATGTCTGACGATAAGCTTGTACTTTATGTCTCATACTCTCTCTTTATAGAAAACCACAAACTATGTCTGATGATAAGCTTGCCTCAAGTTTCAGTTTTTAACAAAAGAAAACTTCAAATGCATTTTCAGCTAAAATCAACACCTGCAGTAAGGACTTCCCACTGAGGCCTACACACCCCAGGCCCTGCTGAGCCTCCCTGCCTGACTCCTTCACTCTCCCTGGGAAGAAGGACTCACTATATTCCCAGGCTGCTTGCAGCGGAGCAGGGTGAACCTGCTGTGGTTCTTCTTACTGCGGCTCTTGGCCTTGCGCAGCTCCTCAGAGCGTTCGTAGTCAGCCAGGTCAAACAACTCCTGGACTTTCCTCTCATCCTTCACCTGGAAACACACAGAGAAAACAGGAGGTAGTTACAACTCAGGTCTGTACATATGTGCAAGATGGCACTGGCAAATGAGCTTTGTCAATTTGTTTTGAACCTTAAACCATCTGTCTA